>NC_134362.1:23708322-24020822 GCF_048569485.1 Anomaloglossus baeobatrachus
TACAGTGCTGGCCAAAAGTATTGGCACCCCTGTAATTCTGTCAGATAATACTCAGTTTCTTCTTGAAAATGATTGCAATCACAAATTCTTTGGTATTATTATCTTCATTTATTTTGCTTGCAATGAAAAAACACAAAAGAGAATGAAACAAAAATCAAATCATTGATCACTTCACACAAAACTCCAAAAATGGGCCAGACAAAAGTATTGGCACCCTTAGCCTAATACTTGGTTGAACAACCTTTAGCCAAAATAACTGCAAACAACCGCTTCCGGTTCCATCAATGAGTTTCTTACAATGCTCTCCTGGAATTTTAGACCATTCTTCTTTGGCAAACTGCTCCAGGTCCCTGAGATGTGAAGGGGCCTTCTCCAAACTGCCATTTTGAGATCTCTCCACAGGTGCTCTATGGGGTTCAGGTCTGGACTCATTGCTGGCCACTTTAGTAGTCTCCAGTGCTTTCTATCAAGCCATTTTCTAGTGCTTTTTGAAGTGTGTTTTGGGTCATTGTCCTGCTGGAAGACCCATGACCTCTGAGGAAGACCCAGCTTTCTCCCACTGGACCCTACATTATGCTGCAAAATTTGTTGGTAGTCTTCAGACTTCATAATGCCATGCACACGGTCAAGCAGTCCAGTGCCAGAGGCACCAAAGCAACCCCAAAACATCAGGGAACCTCCGCCATGTTTGACTGTAGGGACCGTGTTCTTTTCCTTGAATGCATCTTTTTTTTTTCCTGTAAACTCTATGTTGATGGTTTTTTCAAAAAGCTCTACTTTTGTCTCATCTGACCAGAGAACATTCTTCCAAAACGTTTTAGGCTTTCTCAGGTAAGTTTTGGCAAACTCCAGCCTGGCTTTTTTATGTCTCGGGGTAAGAAGTGGGGTCTTCCTGGGTATCCTACCATACAGTCCCTTTTCATTCAGACGCTGATGGATAGTACGGGTGGACACTGTTGTACCCTCGGACTGCAGGGCAGCTTGAACTTGTTTGGATGTTAGTCAAGGTTCTTTATCCATCATCCGCACATTCTTGCGTTGAAATCTCTCGTTCCTTCCACATCTAGGGAGGTTAGCCACAGTGCCATGGGCTTTACACTTCTTGATGACACTGCGCACCGTAGACACAGGAACTTTCAGGTCTTAGGAGATGGACTTGTAGCCTTGAGATTGCTCATGCTTCCTCACAATTTGGAGTCTCAAGTCCTCAGACAGTTCTTTGGTCTTCTTTCTTTTCTCCATGCTCAATGTGGTGCACACAAGGACACAGGACAGAGGTTGAGTCAACTTTACTCCATGTCACCTGCTGCAAGTGTGATTTATTATTGCCAACACCTGTTAGGTGCCACAGGTAAGTTACAGGGGCTGTTATTACACAAATTACAGAAGCATCACATGATTTTTCAAACAGTGCCAATACTTTTGCTCACCCCCTTTTTTATGTTTGGTGTGGAATTATATCCAATTTGGCTTTATGACAATTTTTTTTTTTCATTGAAGACAAATTAAATGAAGATAATACCAAAGAATTTGTGAATGCAATCATTTTCAGGAAGAAACTGAGTATTCTCTGACAGAATTTCAGGGGTGCCAATACTTTTGGCCAGCACTGTAGGTGAACTTCAGATGAGAAGGAATGGCGGCAACTCACTGGTAGATATTAACGGAAAATTTATTGCACAAACTGCAGCATTGTTACAGCATAACCGGGGAGGGGGGAGTGCAGGGGCGCCGGACAGCACTGTAGGTGATGTCACAGCTCACCTCCTTCTCCTGTACAATGACTGATAACACCTCTACATACAGTAGATCACACAAGAGTCACTATTAGGGGATATCACAGCTCACCTTATCCAGTACAATGATTGGTAACACCTCTCTATACACCGCTAATAACACAGGATCCACCAATCACAATAGCTGATGTCACAGCTCCCTCTGCTTCCCCTTCCTTCACAATGACCTTTGCACCCGCTCATTAGATGCTTCAATAGAAAAGAAAAAAACTGAGTTGGTTCATTGCAGCTAACGTACATGTGGATTTCCTGGAATTTGAGTCGGAAAAGGCCCCAGTGGCCAGTTTGAAAATTGTAAGATTTCAAATTATTTCTAAGGGTACGTGCACACACAGAAGTTTTATTTCTTGCGCAAAAAACGCACCCTCTGGCCGAAAAAATGCATCAAAACACATGTGTTTTTTGCCTGGTTTTCAGTGTGTTTTTTCTGCTTTTTGGTGCCTTTATTGTCCCTGTGTTTATTCACTGTATTCAATGGAAAAATGCAGGGAAAAGCGCAGATAAGAAGTGACACGCTGCTTCTTTTTTCTGCACCCAAAACTGCAGACAAACAAAGAAGCAACGTGCGCACAGCCTTTAGGATTTCTCATAGACTTTGCTGGGAAAGGTCATACATGCAGTTTAGGGCAACAAACTGCGCCCAAAACTGCGCCAAAAATCACTGCAAAAACACAGCAAAAAAAGCAGTGTGCGCACAGGACCTAATAAGGCTTTTGAAAAAGAAAAAAAATAAATTATATTATATATATATATATATATATATATAGCGAGAAAAATTTAAAAAATGCATTTAAATATTTTTTCTGAAACACCTTCCCCCAGGTGCTGTTTTTTAATACAAAAAAAACCCAAACTAACTGTGCTTTACTCACCCTTTCCAGTGTCCAACGTTGCTGCTTCAGGTGTCTGTTATTGTCTGCAATGCTGTAGCCAATCAGTGAGCTCAGCAGAGGCAATGAGCTGAATGATTGGCTGCAGCACTGTTGACGTAACAGGCAGAGCCAATGAGCTGAATGATTGGTTGCAGCACTGTTGACGTAACAGGCAGAGCCAATGAGCTGAATGATTGGCTGCAGCACTGTTGACGTGACATCAGCGCTGCAGCCAATGACAGACACTAGTGAGCAGCAGCACAGGCTCGGCGGACTTGTGCTCTACATTTTTGATTCTGCACAATCTTCATCAACCACATTGTGCCAATTTGAAGAATTTTATGCAAAAACATCAACATCGACTAAAGGACAAAACAAAGAATGGAAATGATGACTCGGGCTATAGACTTTCTGCTGATGTTTCGGCCTCTGACATGTTGTACGTGACGTCATAATCTTTCCAGCTATACACGGTAAACGTAAGGCGAGAAATGTGAAGGCTTACGCCTGATGTTATTTGATTGGACTCACCATTGTTTGCTGAACTTCCTTTCTTCCACAGTTGATCCCAATTCTGTCTTCACCCTCATCAGCTCCCCTAGACTGGGGCTATACGCCACCCGGCATTCCTTGCCACTTTCGCTCATGATGCCCTATAAGAGAAGAGATGGACACGTTAGCCTCATTCATGTTCGTGCTCTTTTGGAGTGACGAGTCGACCATTGCTCGGTTTTCAGAGGCCCATGCTAGTTTTTACACACACAGGTTGCAATGAGCCAGACATGGAGGAGGAGGGGGGTGGTTAGCGCTGGTATGTGACATGTTTCGGCGCCGCCCGTGTCTTATTCTTACAACGCTCAGGAATGCAGCTTCCAACCTCTCTACCTGCAAACAGTTCTCGACTTGTCCTCCTGCGAATCTCTACCCCCCCCCCCCCCCGTACATGGCACCAGGTGACCCCATGGCCCAGTTCACGCCTGTGCAGATAATTACAAGAAATGTAACTCGAAGCTAATAAGTGTATAATGCACCAGTGCCGCCAGTACGTAGGAAACGTGTCCATGCATCTGGGGCAAATTCTGTGCACGCTACATAATACACGTGGCACTGTGCCACTCTGGGTGCATTTTGTGCCACAAATTGGTTCATGAAAAATTGGCAGCAATCACTCAAAAAGAGGTTCTGCAGCAACTTCTCATACAAAAATTAGTAACCTGCAGTCACTGCAGGTCAGGAAAAACACAATCTCGCATCTCCTTCCTCTAAAGACCGTCCTGACATCGGACGTATAGTTGGGTTCCCATGAATGAAGCGGGCTCAGGAGCTGAGCCTGCATCTTTCCCAGCAGTAATGGCTATATTATTCACCCGGCATCTGCCTCTAACAGCAGCGAGCGGAGCTCTGCCCGCTGCCATTAATCCCTTAACAGTGGCTGTCAATCATTTTAGGAGACGCGATGTTCCACACACCCATCAGTCCCCCCATGACGTGATTGCAGGGCACTGATTGATTGCTGCCTGATGAAGACAGCATCGAGCTGGCTGTCATAGACCGTGATTTTTACTATATACTGCAATAACGTGGTGTTGCGGTATATAGTAGATATGATCTGACAATCACAGGTTAAGGTCCCCTAAGGAAACTAAAAAAAATGAAGTAAAAAATATTAAAATAGTGAAAAAATATTTAAAAAAAAAATCTAAAAATTACCCCCTTTTTCCCCCCATTAAAAATAAAAAAAAAAAACATTTGGTAGCACCATCAAAGTCCAATATATCAAAATGTAAAATCAATTACCCTGATCGATACACGCCGTAAGGAGGGAAAAAAAAAAAAACAATAGAATTTTGGTGAGGTTTTTTGGTTGTGGAAAGAAGCGATCAAAATGTCATATGTATCTCAAAATGGTGACATTAGCCATCGTCAGGTCGCCAGGCAAAAAGACTGGTCCTCACACAGCGCTACTGACTGAAAAATTAAAATGTTACGGGTCTCGGAAAATCGGGACAAAAAACTGTATTTTTTTTTTATAAGTTTATACATTATTTTTCAGTAATAAAAAAAACTTTGCGGGATTTTTTTTCCAGCAATTTTACAGCACTTGTACTGAAAATACGGGAAACAAAATCCATTATATAGTAAAATGAATGACAACATTCACAACTGGAACTCATTCCGCAAAAGACAAGGCCTCGCACGGGAAAAAAATGAAGTTTTGGCTCTGGGAAGAACAGGGGGAAAAAAAATAATGCCGCAGAAACGGAAAAAAAAACACCCTATTGGGATGGTCTAAAAGTTTCTTCTCATGTCAGTTCGTTTCCATAGAGACTTATATTTTTGGGACTTTTGCATTATCAAATCTCGAGAGGGCCAGTCATACACATAGAGGCACGACTGGGGGAGGGGAAATGCTGAGGCCCGGTGCGTGAAACGTCCTGACCAGAACCGCGATGGACCTCAATGGCCGGTTCACATCCGGTGGGTCACAGAGAACAACCCCATTGGAGAAGTGTACGCCGTCTGCATAATGGACAGCCACCAGTAGGCCTTTTTTGTCCAATGCAAGACAAGGGACATACATTCACAATCAATGGCCGCCATATTGTACAAAGCCCCCAGTACTGGGGCGCCACATGCTGGGATGGGCCCTTATCTAGATTACACAGTATTTTCTATATTGACCACACTAAGGGCAATATACTAAACCTAGAGTCTACAAAGCGGGCCACGAAAACTGGTCCCGTGTCCCTGGTGTGGTCTGTACAGGCCTCAATCACCTGAAGTGTCTGTTGCCCGTAGCAACCAGAGCACAGCTTCCATTTTATCAAGCACAACTGAGCTTCCATTTTCCCTCAGACATGTAATAAAGGGCTGTGGCCTATTGTCTCCTTCCTGACAGTCAGAAGGCGGTTGTTTTATATGTGTGTGTACAATATGGCGTCATTGGTAGTGGAGGCCGATGTACACAGAGGCTCATTCTCAGAAACACGCCTGTCCCGCTGTGTAATGGCCGCCTTATAAGTAGTTTGAGGGGGAAGTGACGTAACGCAGGATTCGTGGCCGAAGCTAAAATATATAGAGAGTGCTCGGACACCGGTGGACGTCCATGAGAGGATTAGGAGAAGCTCCAGAAATCTGACACAATAACGATCCCACATCAGAATGACGTCGCCATATAGTGAACTCGCTTCACCTGACACCAGCGAGGGTCAGTGGTGCGAGGGTTACTACAATGGCCACTGGATGGGGTTGGAGACGGACACTTGGACTTCCAGCATCTCCTCTGATATCTATGGCACTCTCCCCAGCCCCCCATACCAGTACATGTCATTTATACCGCTACACCATGTCGATCTCTAGGTTCACAAGCCGAGGCCTCCTCACGACTCACCAAACTGTCCACATGGGCTTTCCTGTTGTAGCACACAAACCCCGCTTCCCCTGTGACTTCTGCAGGCTCACCACAAGACACCATGAGCGGTGCCGGCCCACCCGCCGTGCATACTTACTTCCCTTTTTGTCAGCATTAGAGGTGAGAAAACGTCATTTTGAGTCTTTTATTCAACAAATGCTCCATTTTCTACATCTACGAAGCTGAGGAACTCATCATTATACAAAGTAGGAGCACCCCTTTAAATTAGACTTGTCCCCAGGCCCTAAGTGTCCAGATTTTGCTCCCCAAATATAACACTCTTTTTCTGTTTTTATGTCCGCCGTATGGTTCCCGACATATGGGTCTTTTTATTTTGTGCTGATTTTCATGGTCTTTACCAAGTGGGCGTGGCTCAAAGGATAATTATGCATTTGATAAATCAGTCGTACACGTGAAAATGAGAACATTTGTAATACATCTTATCAGAGAAATCCACTTCTTTCTCCTCCTGGACTGATCATTCACTCTCAGATTAAGGGTTAAATCTCTATTGAGTGAAGACAGACATCATTACTGAGATGGGAGATGACAGTTAGTGCTCAAAAAGTTCTATGGAGAAAGGAGGAGCTAGAAACAGACATTCTGCTGCAAGTTCTATGGAGGGGAGGAGCTAGAAGAACAGACATTCTGCTGCAAGTTCTATGGAGTGGGAGGAGCTAGAAGCACAGATATTCTGCTGCAAGTTCTATGGAGGGGGAGGAGCTAGAAGCACAGATATTCTGCTGCAAGTTCTATGGAGGGGGAGGAGCTAGAAGCACAGATATTCTGCTGCAAGTTCTATGGAGGGGGAGGAGCTAGAAGCACAGACATTCTGCTGCAAGTTCTATGGAGGGGGAGGAGCTAGAAGCACAGACATTCTGCTGCAAGGTCTATAGAGAGGGGAGGAGCTAGAAGCACAGACATTCTGCTGCAAGGTCTATAGAGAGGGGAGGAGCTAGAAGCACAGATATTCTGCTGCAAGTTCTATGGAGGGGGAGGAGCTAGAAGCACAGACATTCTGCTGCAAGTTCTATGGAGAAAGGAGGAACTAGAAGCACAGACACTCTGCTGCAAGGTCTATAGAGAGGGGAGGAGCTAGAAGCACAGACATTCTGCTGCAAGTTCTATGGAGAGAGCGGAGCTAGAAGCATAGACATTCTGCTGCAAATTCTATGGAGAAAGGAGTAGCTAGAAGCACAGACATTCTGCTGCAAGTTCTATGGAGAGCGGAGGAGCTGGACGCACAGACATTGTGCTGCAAGTTCTATGGAGAGGGCGGAGCTACAAGCACAGACATTCTGCTGCAAGTTCTATGGAGAGGGAGGAACTAGAAGCACAGACATTCTGCTGCAAGTCCTATGGAGAGGGAGGAGCTAGAAGCACAGACATTCTGCTGCAAGTTCTATGGAGAGGAAGGAGCTAGAAGCACAGACATACTGCTGCAAGTTCTATGGAGATTGAGGAGCTAGAAGAACAGACATTCTACTGCAAGTTTTATGGTGAGGGGAGGAGCTAGAAGCACAGACATTCTGCTGCACGGAGAGGGAGGAGCTAGAAGCACAGACATTCTGCTGTATGTTCTATGGAAAATGGAGGAGCTAGAAGCACAGGCATTTTGCTGCAAGTTCTAGCTCCTTCTCTCTCTGTAGAACTTGCAGCAGAATGTGTGTGCTTCTAGCGCCTTCTCTCTGCGTAGAAGCACAGACATTCTGCTGCAAGTTCTATGGAGAAGGGAGGAGCTAGAAGCACAGACATTCTGCTGCAAGTTCACCTGAAAGCACAGTTACACTTCTCCATAGGACTTCATGATCACCAACTGTCATCTACCTCAGTCATGGGAAAGTCTGTATGCACTGAAGACAGACTTTACCGGTGAATTAAAAATTTTGAGAATGAACGATCAGTCCAGGAGGAGAAAAAAAAGCAGATTTTTCTAAAGAAGATACATGATAAAGTTTCTTATTTTACCTGTACTATTGACTTATTAAATAAAAATAAAAGTGTTCTGACGAGTGGTCACCCAGATGGGTTATTCAGGTGGGCAACTGGCAGAATACACTAAAGGGTGCATTGAGGATTGAGGGTCTCCTGACTCTCCACCAATGCCAGATATGGAAAGATGGATCAGGCATATTGAATTTTAATATGACCGATCCCTTATTCTAACGGGAGATAAAACATGTCTCCAATGGCACATGGTAAAGTTCTGGGACCCCGGAAGCATGATCCTAACAAGGACCTGGTCTGCCATGTGACATAGGGTGTCTGCCTTCTTATAGGCTTTGAAGGGTATTTGAGCCCCTTTTTGGCACTATGGTAAGCAAACGACTGCTACCTTGTATAGCTGCCCCTTCGATTTGTCTCAAAGCCCCCCCTTCCATTCGGCACTCGTTCTTGTACTCAAATACATCACCTATGCACCTATGTCCTTAAATACTCTGCGCTGCATCCCAGCCTGTTACTACACTGGCTTGCCTTGTACTTGCTATCGTATTGTCTTAAGAGGTCTCCGCTTCCCACAAGATCAACACCCCCCTCACCTGAAACACTCTGTGCTGCTGACGTTTCCACTATCAGCTGTTGCACCCCCACCCCTGTATTTTATGACCCTGTCCATGTCAAGTGCAGCCTTGTCCTCATTAACATCACATCACAGGTCAGTGGTTGCAGGGAGGTCAAGAGAGTCCTCTGCTAAAATACTCTGTGCTGCTTAGGATCCCTAATTTGGCAACAGCATATTTCACCTGCAAGTAAAAAGCTCCCCCAATTCCCTAATGAATATACCTCGTCTTTAAGGAATCAGTGACCCAAATAATTCCACCGCCTCCTAGTGACACATATTGAAGTGTGGACCCCTCCACTCCGACCCCAAATAATCAGCTATTGCTTTGCAGATATCAGGCAATGCTGCTGGCCGGAAGCCGTGGCTCTTTCACAAGAAAAGCCACTTCCCCCAATGCAGCACATGCAGTATACAGTATATACTCTGACTGCACAATTATCAGGCAATTTGTATTTCGATGATTAATTTTATTATTTAACAACTCCACCGCCGTCCATCAATCCACAAGGATGATTAGCCTAGTTAAAGTAAAGGAGAAGTTTTGTCTTGGGAGAATAAGTCTATGTGCACAATTATAGAGCAACTACGGTAAATGAAAAACGTAAATGTTCTTTTTAAAAAAATGTTTAAAAAAATATGGAAAAAAATTAAAAAAAATTCAAAATCACTCAATTTTGCCCTATTAAAAAGAAAGAAAAAAACAATTACTCATATGTGGTCCGATCTATCAAATTATAAAATAACACGATTGATAAACCAAAAAAAAAAACAAAAAATGTCAACACCCTCAGATTTTTATAAATATTTTATTATATGTTTTCCTGGGACAGCGCTGCAGATCTGATCTTGTGATACAATGTACAGTGTCAGTGCGCAGCTTGTATACAATGTACAGTGTCAGTGCGCAGCTTGTATACAATGTACAGTGTCAGTGCGCAGCTTGTATACAATGTACAGTGTCAGTGCGCAGCTTGTATACAATGTACAGTGTCAGTGCGCAGCTTGTATACAATGTACAGTGTCAGTTCGCAGCTTGTATACAATGTAGTGTCAGTGCGCAGCTTGTATACAATGTACAGTGTCAGTGCGCAGCTTGTATACAACGTACAGTGTCAGTGCGCAGCTTGTATACAACGTACAGTGTCAGTGTGCAGCTTGTATACAACGTACAGTTTCAGTGTGCAGCTTGTATACAACGTACAGTGTCAGTGTGCAGCTTGTATACAACGTACAGTGTCAGTGTGCAGCTTGTATACAATGTACAGTGTCAGTGTGCAGCTTTTATAACAGGGTAAATGTGGTGTCCTCTAAATAAGCCAACACACAGCCATTAATATCTAAACCTCTGGTAACAAAAGTGAGTACACCCTCTAAGTGAAAATGGACAAATTGTGCCCACAGTGTCAATATTTTCTGCAGTCACCATTACTTTCCAGCACTGCCTTATCTCTCTTGGGCCTGGAGGTCACTAGAGCTTCACAGGAGCCGCTGGATCTTCTTCCATCCTCCATGATGACATCCCGGAGCTGATGGATGTTACAGACCTTGCGCTCCTTCACCTTCTGTTTGAGGAGGCCCCACAGAAGGGAGGGGATCCTGCTCTGCTTCAGTATGTCACAGTACATGTTGGCATTTATTGTTCCTTCAATGCCTGTAGCCCCCACAGCCGGCAGCACTCATGCAGCTCCATACCATGACCCTCCTCCACCATGCCTGACTGTAGGCAGGATACACTTCTCTTTGTCTTCCTCACCTGGTTGCCACCACACACAAATTGACAACATCTGAACCAAATAAGTTTATCTTGGTCTCATCAGACCACAGGATGGCTCCAGTAATCCATGTCCTTAGTCTACTTGTCTTCAGTAAACTGTTTGAGGGTCTTCTTGTGCATCATCTTTAGAAGAGGCTTCCTTCTGAGACGACAGCCGTGCAGAGCAATTTGATGCACCGTGGGGCATATGGTCTGAGCACTGCCAGGTGGACCCCCACCCTTGTAACCTCTGCAGTGTGCGGCGTATGGTCTGAGCACTGACAGATGTACCCCCACCCTTGTAATCACTGCAGCAATGCTGGCAGCACTCATACTCATACTATTCTGAAAAGACAACCTCTGGATATGACGCTGAGATCGTGCACTCAACTTGTTTGATCGACCATGCCGAGGCGTGATCTGAGTGGATCCTGTCTTGTTAAACCACTGTATGGTCTTGGCCACCGTGCTGCAGCTCAGTGTCAGAGTGAGAATGAGAAAGTGTGTGAGCGATAACACCAAATTACCACTGTTACACAAGCTGCACACTGACACTGTACACCGGGCCCCCACAGACGGATGCTGCTGCCTGCAGGAACCTGACAGCTCACTGACCACGCATTTATCTATATATGTACACACTAGCAGCGTCACACACTCATATATACACAGTGTAGCAGTGTCACACACTCATATATACACAGTGCAGCAATGTCACACACATATATATACAAAGTGCAGCAGTGGCACACACTCATATATACACAGTGCAGCAGTGTCACACACATATATACAAAGTGCAGCAGTGTCACACACATATATACACAGTGCAGCAGTGTCACACACATATATACAAAGTGCAGCAGTGTCACACACATATATACAAAGTGCAGCAGTGTCACACACACATATAGTGTAGTAGTGTCACACACTCATATATACAGAGTGTAGCATTGTCACACACTCATATATACACAGTGCAGCAGTGTCACACACTCATATACACAGTGTAGCATTGTCACACACTCATATATACACAGTGTAGCATTGTCACACACTCATATATACACAGTGCAGCAGTGTCACACACATATATACAAAGTGCAGCAGTGTCACACACATATATACACAGTGCAGCAGTGTCACACACATATATACAAAGTGCAGCAGTGTCACACACACATATACACAGTGCAGCAGTGTCACACACATATATACACAGTGCAGCAGTGTCACACACATATATACACAGTGTAGCAGTGTCACACACATATATACACAGTGTAGCAGTGTCACACACACATATATACACAGTGCAGCAGTGTCACACACTCATATATACACAGTGTAGCAGTGTCACACACATATATACACAGTGCAGCAGTGTCACACACACATATACACAGTGCAGCAGTGTCACACACATATATACACAGTGCAGCAGTGTCACACACATATATACACAGTGTAGCAGTGTCACACACATATATACACAGTGCAGCAGTGTCACACACACATATATACACAGTGCAGCAGTGTCACACACTCATATATACACAGTGTAGCAGTGTCACACACTCATATACACAGTGTAGCAGTGTCACACACTCATATATACACAGTGTAGCAGTGTCACACACTCATATATACACAGTGCAGCAGTGTCACACACATATATACACAGTGCAGCAGTGTCACACACTCATATATACACAGTGTAGCAGTGTCACACACACATATACAAAGTGCAGCAGTGTCACACACTCATATATACACAGTGTAGCAGTGTCACACACTCATATATACACTTTGTAGCAGTGTCACACACTCATATATACACTGTGTAGCAGTGTCACACACTCATATATACACTGTGTAGCAGTGTCACACACTCATATATACACAGTGTAGTAGTGTCACACACTCATATATACACAGTGCAGCAGTGTCACACACATATATACACAGTGCAGCAGTGTCACACACATATATACACAGTGCAGCAGTCTCACACACTCATATATACACAGTGTAGCAGTGTCACACACTCATATATACAAAGTGTAGCAGTGTCACACACACTCATATATACACAGTGTAGCAGTGTCACACACACTCATATATACACAGTGTAGCAGTGTCACACACACTCATATATACACAGTGTAGCAGTGTCACACACACTCATATATACACAGTGTAGCAGTGTCACACACACTCATATATACACAGTGTAGCAGTGTCACACACACTCATATATACACAGTGTAGCAGTGTCACACACACTCATATACACAGTGTAGCAGTGTCACACACATATAAACACAGTGTAGCAGTGTCACACACATATATACACAGTGCAGCAGTGTCACACACATATATACACAGTGTAGCAGTATGTGACACACATATATACACAGTGCAGCAGTGTCACACACATATATACACAGTGCAGCAGTGTCACACACACATATATACACAGTGCAGCAGTGTCACACACATATATATACACAGTGCAGCAGTGTCACACACATATATACACAGTGCAGCAGTATGTGACACATATATACACAGTGCAGCAGTGTCACACACATATATACACAGTGCAGCAGTGTCACACACATATATACACAGTGCAGCAGTGTCACACACATATATACACAGTGCAGCAGTGTCACACACATATATACACAGTGCAGCAGTGTCACACACATATATATACACAGTGCAGCAGTGTCACACACATATATACACAGTGCAGCAGTGTCACACACACATATACACACAGTGCAGCAGTGTCACACACACATATACACACAGTGCAGCAGTGTCACACACACATATATACACAGTGCAGCAGTGTCACACACACATATATACACAGTGCAGCAGTGTCACACACACATATATACACAGTGCAGCAGTGTCACACACACATATACACAGTGCAGCAGTGTCACACACACATATACACACAGTGCAGCAGTGTCACACACACATATATACACAGTGCAGCAGTGTCACACACACATATATACACAGTGCAGCAGTGTCACACACACATATATACACAGTGCAGCAGTGTCACACACACATATACACAGTGCAGCAGTGTCACACACACATATACACAGTGCAGCAGTGTCACACACACATATATACACAGTGCAGCAGTGTCACACACATATATATACACAGTGCAGCAGTGTCACACACATATATATACACAGTGCAGCAGTGTCACACACACATATACACACAGTGCAGCAGTGTCACACACATATATACACAGTGCAGCAGTGTCACACACATATATACACAGTGCAGCAGTGTCACACACATATATACACAGTGCAGCAGTGTCACACACATATATACACAGTGCAGCAGTGTCACACACATATATACACAGTGCAGCAGTGTCACACACATATATACACAGTGCAGCAGTGTCACACACACATATATACACAGTGCAGCAGTGTCACACACACATATATACACAGTGCAGCAGTGTCACACACATATATACTCAGTGCAGCAGTGTCACACACATATATATACACAGTGCAGCAGTGTCACACACATATATACACAGTGCAGCAGTGTCACACACATATATACACAGTGCAGCAGTGTCACACACATATATATACACAGTGCAGCAGTGTCACACACATATATATACACAGTGCAGCAGTGTCACACACATATATATACACAGTGCAGCAGTGTCACACACATATATACACAGTGCAGCAGTGTCACACACATATATACACAGTGCAGCAGTGTCACACACATATATACACAGTGCAGCAGTGTCACACACATATATACACAGTGCAGCAGTGTCACACACATATATATACACAGTGCAGCAGTGTCACACACATATATATACACAGTGCAGCAGTGTCACACACACATATACACAGTGCAGCAGTGTCACACACACATATACACAGTGCAGCAGTGTCACACACACATATACACAGTGCAGCAGTGTCACACACACATATACACAGTGCAGCAGTGTCACACACATATATACACAGTGCAGCAGTGTCACACACATATATACACAGTGCAGCAGTGTCACACACATATATACACAGTGCAGCAGTATGTGACACATGCGCCGCCCCCCGCCGGATGCCGCTGCAGGAACCTGACACCTCCCTGACCTCACGGGGCCTCTCCTCTCTTGCTGCACCCAGAGCCCACCTGGCTTATGACCACGCCCCTTCCTACTACCGCCCCGCCCCTCAAATCGCATAACCACAGGCCTGACCCCGCCTCTCCCGCTGTGATTGGATGCCGCGTCTGTCACTCATGAAAGAGGCGGAGTCCTTCTCTGTATCGAATGTACCAAAAACTGTCGGGGACGCGCATTGGTGAAAGGCGAGGCGCGCTCCCGGTGATCCCTGCACCCGGGGACCCCCGTCACCCAGCAGCCCCCGGTACCTGCAGTCAGTGCCCGCCGCTCCCCAGGGGTGTCGGTGTCTGTCAGCCCCGCTGTCTGCCACGCAGTCGCCCGTCGGGCCACTCGCCACATTGGCTAGTGCGGAAAACTCACGTCTCCGGGCTCCTCCGGACAAGAGGGTCCCCGGGGTAGGGGGTGCGGCCGCCAGGTGCGGGGTGCGGGGCTCTGCGCTCAGCGGTGCCGGCTCCTCCTCTCCCCTCCGCCGCCGCCACCACCGCTGCTGCCAGCTGTGACCACCATCTTCTTCCACAGGAAATGACGGGGGACGGAGGAAGAACCGGCGTGTGCGGGGCAGAGCCGGACCCCCGAGCACCGGCCGTCATTAACCCCCGCCGCGCTGAAGCTGCCGGGAGCGGCCCCTGCTGGGACATGTAGTGCGCCACCTATCCCCGTACTGTCAGCGCCACAACTATTGCTGTTAACCCCTGCAGCGCTGCCTGCTGCTGACTGCTGGGCTACTGCTACGTGTAACAGGGCGAGGGCTCATCATAGGGGCAGTATGATAGGTATATTCCTGTACACAGGGGACAGTATTATAGTAGTTATATTCCTGTACATAGGGGGCAGTATTATAGTAGTTATATTCTTGTACATAGGGGCAGTATTATAGTAGTTATATTCTTGTACATAGGAGGCAGTATTATAGTAGTTATATTCTTGTACATAGGGAGCAGTATTATAGTAGTTATATTCTTGTACATAGGAGCAGTATTATAGTAGTTATATTCCTGTACATAGGGGGCAGCATTATAGTAGTTATATTCTTGTACATAGGGGCAGTATTATAGTAGATATATTCTTGTACATAGGGGCAGTATTATAGTAGTTATATTCCTGTACATAGGGGGCAGTATTATAGTAGTTATATTCCTGTACATAGGGGCAGTATTATAGTAGATATATTCTTGTACATAGCGGGCAGTATTATAGTAGTTATATTCTTGTACATAGGGGCAGTATTATAGTAGTTATATTCCTGTGCATAGGGGCAGTATTATAGTAGATATATTCTTGTACATAGCGGGCAGTATTATAGTAGTTATATTCTTGTACATAGGAGGCAGTATTATAGTAGTTATATTCTTGTACATAGGGGCAGTATTATAGTAGTTATATTCTTGTACATAGGGAGCAGTATTATAGTAGTTATATTCTTGTACATAGGGGCAGTATTATAGTAGTTATATTCCTGTACATAGGGGGCAGTATTATAGTAGTTATATTCCTGTACATAGGGGCAGTATTATAGTAGATATATTCTTGTACATAGCGGGCAGTATTATAGTAGTTATATTCTTGTACATAGGGGCAGTATTATAGTAGTTATATTCCTGTGCATAGGGGCAGTATTATAGTAGATATATTCTTGTACATAGCGGGCAGTATTATAGTAGTTATATTCTTGTACATAGGAGGCAGTATTATAGTAGTTATATTCTTGTACATAGGGGCAGTATTATAGTAGTTATATTCTTGTACATAGGGGCAGTATTATAGTAGTTATATTCTTGTACATAGGGGGCAGTATTATAGTAGTTATATTCTTGTACATAGCGGGCAGTATTATAGTAGTTATATTCCTGTACATAGGGAGCAGTATTATAGTAGTTATATTCCTGTACATAGGGGGCAGTATTATAGTAGTTATATTCCTGTACATAGTGGCAGTATTATAGTAGTTATATTCTTGTACATAGGAGACAGTATTATAGTAGTTATATTCTTGTACATAGGGGGCAGTATTATAGTAGTTATATTCTTGTACATAGGGGGCAGTATTATAGTAGTTATATTCTTGTACATAGCGGGCAGTATTATAGTAGTTATATTCTTGTACATAGCGGGCAGTATTATAGTAGTTATATTCTTGTACATAGCGGGCAGTATTATAGTAGTTATATTCTTGTACATAGGGGCAGTATTATAGTAGTTATATTCCTGTGCATAGGGGCAGTATTATAGTAGATATATTCTTGTACATAGCGGGCAGTATTATAGTAGTTATATTCTTGTACATAGGAGGCAGTATTATAGTAGTTATATTCTTGTACATAGGGGCAGTATTATAGTAGTTATATTCTTGTACATAGGGGGCAGTATTATAGTAGTTATATTCTTGTACATAGGGGCAGTATTATAGTAGTTATATTCCTGTACATAGGGGGCAGTATTATAGTAGTTATATTCCTGTACATAGGGGCAGTATTATAGTAGATATATTCTTGTACATAGCGGGCAGTATTATAGTAGTTATATTCTTGTACATAGGGGCAGTATTATAGTAGTTATATTCCTGTGCATAGGGGCAGTATTATAGTAGATATATTCTTGTACATAGCGGGCAGTATTATAGTAGTTATATTCTTGTACATAGGAGGCAGTATTATAGTAGTTATATTCTTGTACATAGGGGCAGTATTATAGTAGTTATATTCTTGTACATAGGGGCAGTATTATAGTAGTTATATTCTTGTACATAGGGGCAGTATTATAGTAGTTATATTCTTGTACATAGGGGGCAGTATTATAGTAGTTATATTCTTGTACATAGCGGGCAGTATTATAGTAGTTATATTCCTGTACATAGGGAGCAGTATTATAGTAGTTATATTCCTGTACATAGGGGGCAGTATTATAGTAGTTATATTCCTGTACATAGTGGCAGTATTATAGTAGTTATATTCTTGTACATAGGAGACAGTATTATAGTAGTTATATTCTTGTACATAGGGGGCAGTATTATAGTAGTTATATTCTTGTACATAGGGGGCAGTATTATAGTAGTTATATTCTTGTACATAGCGGGCAGTATTATAGTAGTTATATTCTTGTACATAGCAAGCAGTATTATAGTAGTTATATTCCTGTACATAGGGGCAGTATTATAGTAGTTATATTCTTGTACATAGCGGGCAGTATTATAGTAGTTATATTCCTGTACATAGGGGCAGTATTATAGTAGATATATTCTTGTACATAGCGGGCAGTATTATAGTAGTTATATTCCTGTGCATAGGGGCAGTATTATAGTAGATATATTCTTGTACATAGGGGCAGTATTATAGTAGATATATTCTTGTACATAGGGGCAGTATTATAGTAGTTATATTCCTGTACATAGGGGCAGTATTATAGTAGTTATATTCTTGTACATAGGAGGCAGTATTATAGTAGTTATATTCTTGTACATAGGGGCAGTATTATAGTAGTTATATTCTTGTATATAGGGGCAGTATTATAGTAGTTATATTCTTGTACATAGGGGCAGTATTATAGTAGTTATATTCTTGTACATAGGGGCAGTATTATAGTAGTTATATTCTTGTACATAGGGGACATAGGGGACAGTATTATAGTAGTTATATTCTTGTACATAGGGGGCAGTATTATAGTAGTTATATTCTTGTACATAGGGGACAGTATTATAGTAGTTATATTCCTGTACGTAGGGGCAGTATTATAGTAGTTATATTCTTGTACATAGGGGCAGTATTATAGTAGTTATATTTTTGCTATTTCAAGTTTCATATATCTAATAACTGATGGACTGAGTAATATTTCTAGATTGAAATGAGGTTTATTTTACTAACAGAAAATGTGCAATCCGCATTTAAACAAAATTTGACCGGTGCAAAAGTATGGGCACCTCAACATAAAAGTGACATTAATATTTTGTAGATCCTCCTTTTGCAGAAATCCCAGCCTCTATTGGCTTCCTGTAGCTTTTAATGAGTTCCTGGATCCTGGATGAAGGTAGATTTGACCATTCCTGTTTACAAAACAATTCCAGTTCAGCTAAGTTTGATGGTCTCCGAGCATGGACAGCCGCTTCACATCATCCCACAGATTTTCAATGATATTCAGGTTTGGGGACTGGGATGGCCATTCCAGAACATTGTAATTGTTCCTCTGCATGAATGCCTGAGTAGATTTGGAGCGGTGTTTTGGATCATTGTCTTGCTGAAATATCCATCTCCTGCGTAACTTCAACTTCGTCACTGATTCAGGGCTGTGGAGTCGGTAAGCCAAACCTTCGACTCCGACTCCGACTCCTCAAATTCTCTTGCACCGACTCCGACTCCGGCTCCGACTCCGACTCCTACATATATTGCTTATAGTTAGGTGAAAAATTTATTGTAGTACATGAATATGTGTATGTGAACATTAGACATTTAATAATTTTTATGATACAATAATCAAGATATTTGGATAGAACATAAAATATATTTATTGGATACAACTTTAGAACACAAAAAACTGTAATAAATTGTAAATATGTAATACACTATGTAATATACAGTAGATTACATATATATCTTGTGTGTGTATATACACTGTGTATATATATATATATATAATATTACATATTTACAATTTATTAGTTTTTTGTGTTCTAAAGTTGTATCCAATAAATATTTTATGTTCTATCCAAATATCTTGATTATTGTATCATAAAAACAATTAAATGTCTGATGTTCACATTATACTACAATAAATTTTTCACTTAAATATAAGCATTATACTAAATGTTATTATTTAGTAAAATATTCAGCACATTCTGCATTGCACTCCTGTCCCCAATTTATTATATATTTTAGGAGTCGGAGTCGGTGCATTTTATACCGACTCCAACTCCGACTCCACCAAAATGAGCTCCGACTCCACAGCCCTGCACTGATTCTTGCACATTATTGTCAAGAATCTGCTGATACTGAGTTGAATCCATGCGACCCTCAACTTTAACAAGATTCTCGGTGCCGGCATTGGCCACACAGCCCCAAAGCTTGATGGAACCTCCACCAAATTTTACTGTGGGTAGCAAGTACTTTTCTTGGAATGCCGTGTTTTTTGCCTCCATGCATAACGCCTTTTTGTATGACCAAACAACTCAATCTTTGTTTCATCAGTCCACAGGACCTTCTTCCAAAATGTAACTGGATTGTCCAAATGTGCTTTTGCATACCTCAGGCGACGCTGTTTGTGGCGTGCTTGCAGAAACGGCTTCTTTCGCATCACTCTCCCATACAGCTTCTCCTTGTACAACGTGCGCTGTATTGTTGACCGATGCACATTGATACCATCTGCAGCAAGATGATGCTGCAGGTCTTTGGAGGTGGTCTGTGGATTGTCCTTGACTGTTCTCACCATTCTTCTTCTCTGCCTTTCTGATATTTTTCTTGGCCTGACACTTCTGGGCATAACAAGAACTGTACCTGTGTTCTTCCATTTCCTTACTACGTTCCTCACAGTGTAAACTGACAGTTTAAATCTCTGAGACAACTTTTTGTACCTTCCCCTGAACAACTATGTTGAATAATCTTTGTTTTCAGATCATTTGAGAGTTGTTTTGAGGAGCCCATGATGCCACTCTTCATAGGAGATTCAAATAGGAGAACAACTTGCAAGTGGCCACCTTAAATACCTTTTCTCATGATTGGATACACCTGCCTATGAAGTTCAAAGCTCAATGAGGGTACAAAACCAATTTAGTGCTTTAGTAAGTCAGTAAAAAGTAGTTAGGAGTGATCAAATCAAGAAATTCATAAAGGTGCCCATACTTATGCACCTGTGAAATTTTTGTTCATAGGGGCAGTATTATAGTGGTTATACTCTTGTTCATGGGGGCAGTATTATAGTGGTTATATTCTTGTACATAGGGGGCAGTATTATAGTAGTTATATTCTTGTTCATAGGGGCAGTATTATAGTAGTTATATTCTTTTACATAGGGGCAGTATTATAGTAGTTATATTCTTGTACATAGGGGGCAGTATTTTACTACTTTTAGGAATGCAGCAATATCCAATATGATTTTTTTCTTATGATTATTTGTTTGTTTTTAATGTGGTAAGAGTTGAGCTTATCTTTTTGTTCATAGTTAGTTTTGTTTTTGTAGGTTGTACTGTATTTAATAGTCTTCTTGGGGGACTTGAACCTGCAATTGTTCTATATACAGCAGTGTCTCATTATTGCTGTATATAGAAGAAATCACAGTCTCCTATAAACGCCGACGGCAGACTGTTTTCATAGGAGTACTGTGATGACTGACATAGGGGTCTTCAGCTGACCCCTTGCTGTTATGACAACACGTCGGCGTCCCGTGACTGCATCGTGGGTGCGTTGATGGAGGGCCAGAATGGCCCACTCCCCTCTGCCATCGCGCATTAAATTCCGTGGTCAGAGATTGACAGCAGCATCTAACAGGTTTACTCCTGTGGATGGAGAGCTGCTCCATCCGAGGCAGATGAAGGCTGCAAATGACGTGGTCATCATCTGCAGGGAAAGATGTGGACTCAGTGTATGAGCCTGCATGAAAGGCAGGGAGACGACTGATGACATGCATAGCACATCATGGGTCGTTAAGTGGTTAAACATTGTATCCTCTACGCCACAAAGTGTATGTCAAACTCAGATCAGTTTTATTTGGCACCCCCCTGCCCCCGGCATCGTACTTCTAACTGTATCGGCATGCCGTCCACCCCCTACCCCATCATTCTGTATCTGATGTCTTAGCGCTGCGGGCTCAGTGACGTCACTATATCTCGCCTGCTGTGCTGAGCAGTTAAGAGCTGCTGAGACCGGAGCAGCGGGGAGGGTCATAATACTGTATGGAGGGCTATATGGGCCCGTTATTCCATATGGAGGGCTATATGGGCCCGTTATTGTATATGGAGGGCCATATGGGCCTGTTGTTCCATATGGAGGGCTATATGGGGCTCGTTATTTCACATGAAGGGCTAGGTGGGGCCCATTATTCTGTATGGAGGCCTATGCGGGCCCCGTCATTCCGTATGGAGGCCTATGCGGGCCCCGTCATTCCGTATGGAGGCCTATGCGGGCCCCGTCATTCCGTATGGAGGCCTATGCGGGCCCCGTCATTCCGTATGGAGGCCAATGCGGGCCCCGTCATTCCGTATGGAGGCCTATGCGGGCCCCGTCGTTCCGTATGGAGGCCTATGCGGGGCCCGTCGTTCCGTATGGAGGCCTATGCGGGGCCCGTCGTTCCGTATGGAGGCCTATGCGGGGCCCGTCGTTCCGTATGGAGGCCTATGCGGGGCCCGTCGTTCCGTATGGAGGCCTATGCGGGGCCCGTCGTTCCGTATGGAGGCCTATGCGGGGCCCGTCGTTCCGTATGGAGGCCTATGCGGGGCCCGTCGTTCCGTATGGAGGCCTATGCGGGGCCCGTCGTTCCGTATGGAGGCCTATGCGGGGCCCGTCGTTCCGTATGGAGGCCTATGCGGGGCCCGTCGTTCCGTATGGAGAGCTATGTGATGGGGGGCCATGTGGGGCCCCTTTTTCCGCAGGGTTGGCCGTGTGGGGCCCCTTGTTCCGCAGGGAGGGCTATGGATAGAACATGGATTCTACAAAAAGTCCATCGCAGCTGTGTAAATCTCCACGGTAAGATAAAGCAGAATCGGTACAGCGCAGCAACCTTTGGAATGAGTCAGTCATTAACAAGGGTTGTTTCAGGTGAGAGGTTTGGATGGACACCAGGCTGCCGAGGGGCCACCATGAAACTAGAAGAGAGGTTGCAGTGTCCAAGCTCTTTAAAGAGGTTGGGTAAGAAATGGGCAGGGATGAAGGGTCTGGTTTTGCAGATTTCTAATCTTTTCACATGAAATCCAAATCGACAACAAAAAGTAATCCATGTGCATGGGTATTACAGTTAGAAACTGTATGGCAATGCTGAATGTTCACCCCCGCAGCTTGAGCCCAATGCCCAAAGCCTGAGGCTGCACTATGGAGAGTACATTATGCCACCCCACACTATAATCCTGGAAGTAGGACCGGTGTGACGTTCCCTGGTGAAGGCTTCTTCATGATGGTGCTCACCGTGGTCTCCAGAGGAATCTCCAGTTATTGTTGCATCAAAGAGAAAAGTGAGATTCATCTCTGAAAATGAAATGCCTCCGTTCCGGCCTTTTTTGCGGTCTTGCTCTGCAACAAAAAACCCTTTTAGAGCGTTGGTGTGTGGTCAATGGAACATTTGTAGCTGGACGTCTGTCCCGTAGTCTAAAGTTGTCCAAGTACTTTGGTTGCTTGTGTACACACTGTATTACGCCCTAGGTTTGGTATGTGGCGTCCAATTGTATTTGTAGTTCAGAAGGGATCAGTCGTGGAATCTGTTGAGCAGCTATTTCTCCAAAGTGTCCCACAAGCAGTTTTACTCCAGGCTAAATGTCGCTCGTGCTACTGTATGCGGCCTACATGGCCTAAACCTGCTTCCATGGCTGCAGAGCCTCCGGACTCTTCTCCAGTGGCTGCGGCGTCTCCGTACTCTTCTCACGTCCCTGCGGCACCACCGGACTCTTCTCGCGTGCCTGCGGCGCCACCGGACTCTTCTCGCGTGCCTGCGGCGCCACCGGACTCTTCTCGCGTGCCTGCGGCGCCACCGGACTCTTCTCGCGTGCCTGCGGCGCCACCGGACTCTTCTCGCGTGCCTGCGGCGCCACCGGACTCTTCTCGCGTGCCTGCGGCGCCACCGGACTCTTCTCGCGTGCCTGCGGCGCCACCGGACTCTTCTCGCGTGCCTCGGCGCCTCCGGACTCTTCTCGCGTGCCTGCGGCGCCTCCGGACTTTTCTCGCGTGCCTGCGGCGCCACCGGACTCTTCTCGCGTGGCTGTGGCGCCTGCGGACTCTTCTAGCGTGCCTGCGGCGCCTCCGGACTCTTCTCGCATGCCTGCGGCGCCTCCGGACTCTTCTCGCGTGGCTGCGGCGCCTCCGGACTCTTCTCACGTGGCTGCGGCGCCTCCGGACTTTTCTCCCGTGGCTGCAGCGTCTCCTTACTTGTCTCCATCAAGCACATAGGGGACATCTTTGGTTGGTGATTACACAGGAGCTGCCAGCAGAGGATCTTATTGATTTGCCCAAGTTCATTCAGCAGCAGAACCTTCCTCAGACGACCATTAATGACCTCAGTGATCGCAGCCAATGATGTAAGCGCTTAGAACTCATTCTCAATAGTGAATAAATTGAGATAGTGTAATTATTTCCTGGATCCGTACATTCCTTGACTAAGAATGTGCAAAACCATGAGTGCATGACCTCATTATCTCCCACCTGGACTACTGTAACCTCCTGCGCTGTGGCCTGCTTTCTAACACTTTTAAGGCGGTATTACACGCTACGATTTATATGACGATATGTCGTCGGGGTCACGGATTCCGTGACGCACATCTGGCATCGTTAGCGACGTCGTTGCGTGTGACACCAACGAGCGACTCTGAACGATCGCAAATAGGGTGAAAATCGTTGATCGTTGACACGTCGTTCAGTTTCAAAATATTGTTCATCGTTTGGAACGCAGCAGACATACTGGTACATTTGACACCCTGCCAACGACGAACAACATCCACACGACCGCCTTGGTCAAACAATAGATCGCTGAACAATGTTGCGTCGTTTGTGAGATCGTTAGGTCGTTTAGTAGCGGTCACACTTATGTGCGATCTCGGCAAATCGTAACAACGATCTGAGCGTGTCACATCGCTAACAAGATCGTCAGATAAATCGTAGCATGTAACGGGGCCTTAACTCCCCATCCAATCTATCCAAAATTTTGATGCCCGATTAATCCACCTGTCCCCTCGCTATTTCACAGCCTCTTCTCTTGGCCAATCCCTTCACTGGCTTCCCATTGCCCAAAGACTTAGTTTCAAAACCCTAACCATGACATACAAAGCCATCCACAACCTGTCTCCTCCATAGATCTGTGACCTAGTCTTCCGGTACCTACCTGCACGTAACCTTCGATCCTCACAAGATCTTCTCTACTCCCCTTTCATCTCCTCTTTCCACATCGCATAGGTTTCTCCCGTGCCTCCCCCATACTCTGGAATGCTCTGCCCCAACATATCAGACTCTCGCCTATCTTGGGAACCTTCAAAAAGAACCTGAAGACCCACCTCTTCCGAGAAGCCTACAACCTGCTGTAACCCTCAGTCCACTATAGCGTCCCATGACCACCTCTGCCCTCACTCACTGTATGTATGTGGGAGAACTCTCCTATCTTGCCACATTCTCAGCTGTGTGACTCCTACGAAAGATGAGGGAGACGCATACATGGCCACCTTACCATTAGCTTTCCTCCTGGATGCAGTGTCCACATCAGGCAGGTCGGGGGACATTTTAAGGGGTCCTGGAGGTTGGACTTTTATGAGTTATCCTGATGAGCTGGGTATAATTTGTAAACGGAACAAAATATTGCAATCAAATTATGCATCACAAGCCACATTTAGGCATCCCATCCACATAAAGCTGAAACGCTGGTTTATTTCCATTGAGCACTAAGTATTAGACAAAAGTGCCGTGCCACATCCTCCGATGTTTGCTCACAGCCATGCCACCTCCTTTGATGTTTGCACACACACGTGCCACATCCTCCGATGTTTGCTCACAGCCGTGCCACCTCCTTTGATGTTTGCACACACGTGCCACATCCTCCAATGTTTGCTCACAGCTGTGCCGTGCTACATCCTCCGATGTTTGCTCACAGCCGTGCCGTGCCACATCCTCCGATGTTTGCTCACAGCCGTGCCGTGCTACATCCTCCGATGTTTGCTCACAGCCGTGCCGTGCCACATCCTCCGATGTTTGCTCACAGCCGTGCCGTGCCACATCCTCCGATGTTTGCTCACAGCCGTGCCGTGCCACATCCTCCGATGTTTGCTCACAGCCGTGCCGTGCCACATCTTCCACTGTTTGCTCACAGCCGTGCCGTGCCACATCTTCCGATGTTTGCTCACAGCCAGGCCGTGCCACCTCCTTTGATGTTTGCTTACACACGTGCCACATCCTCCGATGTTTGCTCACAGCCGTGCCGTGCCGCATCCTCCGATGTTTGCTCACAGCCGTGCCACATCCTCCGATGTTTGCTCACAGCTGTGCCGTGCCACATCTTCCGATGTTTGCTCACAGCTGTGCCGTGCCACATGCTCCGATGTTTGCTCACAGCCGTGCCACCTCCTTTGATGTTTGCTCACAGCCGTGCCACCTCCTTTGATGTTTGCACACACGTGCCACATCCTCCGATGTTTGCTCACAGCTGTGCCGTGCTACATCCTCCGATGTTTGCTCACAGCCGTGCCGTGCCACATCCTCCGATGTTTGCTCACAGCCGTGCCACATCCTCCGCTGTTTGCTCACAGCCGTGCCGTGCCACATCCTCCGATGTTTGCTCACAGCCGTGCCACATCCTCCGCTGTTTGCTCACAGCCGCGCCGTGACACATCCTCCGATGTTTGCTCACAGCCATGCCGTGCCACATCCTCCGATGTTTGCTCACAGCCATGCCACATCCTCCGATGTTTGCTCAGTCACTGCAGACGTGTTTCATCCTTGCCTGGACGGTTCCTATTGTTCCCTCCAGTCACGTCAATAAGGATCACAAGCTCTTGACTCATTTGTCTCATTTAAACATAAGATATATTTTTATTGCATTTAGAGAAAAGTGACCCCAAGAGTTATGCACCAAACATATTTTTCATGAGGGTCCGCTCCAAAACCTGTCTGAAAATGCCCCCAGAAAATGCTCAAAAGAAAAAAACATCTGCATTTCTATGTAAAAATGAGTTGCTATTAATGTATTCAGACTTTTGAGTGTATTTTAACCACTTCAGGATTCCAAAAACGTCAAGCGGTTTTACAAAAAAAAAATGAGTGTACCCTTCTTCAGGACTCTTTGTAGTTTACCATACAAGGCAATGGGAAGGTTTAAAGTGTCTTTTTAAGTGTTTTGCTTAAAAATTGGCTTCTTCATCCTGGAATGGAGCGAAAAAGGCCAGAAAATAATAGTAAAAGACTCTCCAAAAACACTAAAAAAAAAAAAAAAACAGGAACCACCAGGTGTCAAAAACTTTGAAAAATAATTCTACAAAAATACTAAAAAGACGTTTTAGAAAAAAAGTTGTCATTTCCTAAAGCTTTTTCCTCTGGAAAAACTCGTCAGGTTTCGCTCACCTTATCAAGACGACGTGTGCACATTCCCGAGTCCCCACACCAGTTGGATGTCCACAAGGAGAAGCGGTGCCTCCGTATCATAAGAGAAGGGTACGCTCACACGAGCGTATGACTCGGACGAGGGAGAGCAGATGGTCAGCTTTTTTCTCATCCAGATTCTGGATATGAGAAAAGTTGCTGCATGCTGCCATTGTCAACGAGAGACGTGTCACTCGCACCCATACAGGTCTATGGGTACAAGTGAAACATCGGACTGCACTCTGATGACATCCGAGTGCAGTGCAATAATAACATCAGCTGATAATGGAGGAGATTGGGGATTAGTCCCTCCCTCTCCTCCACAGCTGTGATCTGATCACAGGATTGGGTCACAGTTGCGTAACACTCAGTTCAGCTGGCAGCACAGCGATCATTAGCAATCGGATCCGATGCTATACTATCATGTGAATCCAGCCTAATGCTGGAAACACACGTATGCGTGTAAAATCGGTCCGACTAGGCTGAAAAAAACTCGGCTGATTTTAGTTCACGTTAGGTCAGAGTGCAACGCAAGTGCGATGCTTTTTTTTTAATTATTTAATGACTTGCATAGCGTGTGTAATGCGTGTGTGATCCTTTTTTTTCTCAGCAGCTGTCATCTGCCATTGAGCTCTGCTACATGGCCGCTGACAGCAGCCACAGACAGAGCCATGTAGCAGAGGTGAATGGCCGCTGACAGCAGACACAGACAGAGCCATGTAGCAGAGCTGAATGGCCGCTGACAGCAGCCACAGACAGAGCCATGTAGCAGAGCTGAATGGCCGCTGACAGCAGCCACAGACAGAGCCATGTAGCAGAGCTGAATGGCCGCTGACAGCAGCCACAGACAGAGCCATGTAGCAGAGGTGAATGGCCGCTGACAGCAGACACAGACAGAGCCATGTAGCAGAGCTGAATGGCCGCTGACAGCAGCCACAGACAGAGCCATGTAGCAGAGCTGAATGGCCGCTGACAGCAGCCACAGACAGCCATGTAGCAGAGCTGAATGGCCGCTGACAGCAGCCACAGACAGAGCCATGTAGCAGAGCTGAATGGCCGCTGACAGCAGCCACAGACAGAGCCATGTAGCAGAGCTGAATGGCCGCTGACAGCAGCCACAGACAGAGCCATGTAGCAGAGCTGAATGGCCGCTGACAGCAGACACAGACAGAGCCATGTAGCAGAGCTGAATGGCCGCTGACAGCAGACACAGACAGAGCCATGTAGCAGAGCTGAATGGCCGCTAACAGCAGATAGACAGTCATGTAGCAGAACTGAATGGCAGATGACAGCAGACACAGACAGCCATGTAGCAGAACTGAATGGCAGATGACAGCAGACACAGACAGAGCCATGTAGCAGAGCTGAATGGCAGATGACAGCAGACACAGACAGAGCCATGTAGCAGAACTGAATGGCAGATGACAGCAGACACAGACAGAGCCATGTAGCAGAGCTGAATGGCAGATGACAGCAGACACAGACAGAGCCATGTAGCAGAGCTGAATGGCAGATGACAGCAGCCACAGACAGAGCCATGTAGCAGAGGTGAATGGCCGCTGACAGCAGCCACAGACAGAGCCATATAGCAGAGCTGAATGGCCGCTGACAGCAGCCACAGACAGAGCCATGTAGCAGAGCTGAATGGCCGCTGACAGCAGACACAGACAGAGGCATGTAGCAGAGCTGAATGGCCGCTGACAGCAGCCACAGACAGAGCCATGTAGCAGAGCTGAATGGCCGCTGACAGCAGCCACAGACAGAGCCATGTAGCAGAGCTGAATGGCCGCTAACAGCAGACACAGACAGCCATGTAGCAGAGCTGAATGGCAGATGACAGCAGACACAGACAGAGCCATGTAGCAGAGCTGAATGGCCGCTGACAGCAGACACAGACAGAGCCATGTAGCAGAGCTGAATAGCTGCTGACAGCAGACACAGACAGAGCCATGTAGCAGAGCTGAATGGCCGCTGACAGCAGACACAGACAGAGCCATGTAGCAGAGCTGAATGGCCACTGACAGCAGACACAGACAGAGCCATGTAGCAGAGCTGAATGGCAGATGACAGCAGACACAGACAGAGCCATATAGCAGAGCTGAATGGCCGCTGACAGCAGACACAGACAGAGCCATGTAGCAGAGCTGAATGGCCGCTGACAGCAGCCACAGACAGAGCCATGTAGCAGAGCTGAATGGCCGCTGACAGCAGCCACAGACAGAGCCATGTAGCAGAGCTGAATGGCCGCTGACAGCAGACACAGACAGAGGCATGTAGCAGAGCTGAATGGCCGCTGACAGCAGCCACAGACAGAGCCATGTAGCAGAGCTGAATGGCCGCTGACAGCAGCCACAGACAGAGCCATGTAGCAGAGCTGAATGGCCGCTAACAGCAGACACAGACAGCCATGTAGCAGAGCTGAATGGCAGATGACAGCAGACACAGACAGAGCCATGTAGCAGAGCTGAATGGCCGCTGACAGCAGACACAGACAGAGCCATGTAGCAGAGCTGAATGGCCGCTGACAGCAGACACAGACAGAGCCATGTAGCAGAGCTGAATGGCCACTGACAGCAGACACAGACAGAGCCATGTAGCAGAGCTGAATGGCAGATGACAGCAGACACAGACAGAGCCATATAGCAGAGCTGAATGGCCGCTGACAGCAGACACAGACAGAGCCATGTAGCAGAGCTGAATGGCCGCTGACAGCAGACACAGACAGAGCCATGTAGCAGAGCTGAATGGCCGCTGACAGCAGACACAGACAGAGCTGCACGATCAGAATGAAGTCGGATGAACGTCACCCGACTTCATTGTCATCCCGCGGCTCTGTCTGTGTGGCATGGCCTGATTTTCGGTCACCGGTGAAGGTCTCACCGGTGACCGCAAATCCCCTGAGTGACCACAGTAATCGGCGCTATCAGCGGTTTCGTCACTGAGGTTACTCGCGGCTACAGCTGAAGTCCTCCCGCTGAGATCTGTGGCCGCGGGTAACCTGAGTAACCTCACTTCAGTCGCTGCGGGGAGCTCACAGAGAGCGGTCGTGGTCTGTGACCGCTCTCTGTCAGCTTCCAATGTAGCAGAGCTGACAGCGTCGAGGGACCTCTGTGGATTACGTCGGATATAGAAGGGTATTTGGGGACTTGAATAAAGTGGTGAAAGAGATTGGGTTTTTTTGTTATTTCAAATAAAGGATTTTTTGGTGTATGTCTTCATTTTCTTAATCTTACAGGTTAATCATGGAAGGTATCTTGGGGAGACGCCTGCCATGATTAATCTAGGACTTAGTGGCAGCTATGGGCTGCTGCTATTAACTCCTTATTACCTCGATTGCCAACACCCCAGGGCAATTCGGGATGGCCGGGTACAGTCCCGGGACTGTTGCATCTCATGGATGCGGCTATTCCGGGCGGCTGCTGGCTGATATTGTTAGGGTGGGGGGCTCCTCATACCGTGGGGTTTCCTATCCTGAGAATACTAGCCTGCAGCCGTGTGGCTTTACCCTGGCTGGTATTAAAATTGGGGGGACCGCACGCTGGTTTTTTTTTTTTATTTATTTTTTAAACTGCATGATATAGACCCACCCACCGGCAGCTGTGATTGGTTGCAGTGAAACAGCTGTCACTCATCGTGGGGGCGTGTCTGACTGCAACCAATCATAGGCGCCGGTGGGCGGGGAAAGCAGGGAATACGAGATTGAATAATGATTGGCCGGCTTTTTCAAAAGAGGAGAAGCCGCCGGAGCAGTGTGACCGCCGTGCAGCGCCGCATCGGGGATCGGTGAGTATGAGAGAGAGACCGAGAGGGAGAGACCGACCGACATTAATTGCATGTTTCTCAAAACACTGGAAATGAGTGAGGTCTCACAATGTCGGTCAATCTCTATGATTGACCGACATTGTGAGATCTCACTCATTTCCAGTGTTTTGAGAAACATGCGATTAATGTATTTAGAAAAACGAATGTCACTAGGATGGTGAGTGCCGGTCCGTGTGACATGCATTTTTTTCCACGCTCCCATAGACTTGCATTGTAGAGACTCGCGCGAGAAACTCTCCAAAAAGCAGCATGCTGCGTTTTTTTTTTGTTTTTTTTTTGTTTTTTTTTTTTCCTCAGTCCGATTTGGACTGAGAAAAACAATCGCAGATGAGAGCTGAATCATTGTTTAACATGTGTCCGATTCCAATGCGGGAATTTCTCACACTACACTACTGCGAGAAAATCGCAAGTGAGAAGCCGGCCTAAGACCCAAAATAGCAGACTGAGTAATTGTGTGATAGTCGCTGTCCTCAGGTATTTTTACCCTTCTAATATAAAGATACAAGTTAAACAATGATTTGTAAGACAAGACGGATGAAACTTGAGTAAGAGGTTTAGAATTTTGCCATTGTGGATTCTTACAAGGACGGTAAGAAAAAGGAGCGTGACTAATGCATAAGCCATGGCTGCAAGGGCTGTGAAGAATGAAGAAAAATGGGCTAATAGGGGAGAATGTAATGAAATGAAAATAATAAATATGACTGACCTGTTTTGCAACAATGTCAGTAATTCTTATTTTGGAATTCAATTGTTTTTTTCGCTTTCATTGACTCATTTTCTATTGATCACGGACAACCTCTTTAAATTTGCTTTTCTGATTTCGAGAGCCGTTTTTCAACGCCTTATTAGTAAAGACGAGCAAAATGATTCACAGTAAGGCCAAGTTCACATGTCCAGCAATCACCTGTTAGACCATGTGCCCACGGGAGATCGCACCCGCGGACTTTTCTGCAGGTATTTCCGCAGGTTCACGCAGCAGCTCCCCGGAATCCGCAGCGATCCATTGCTGAGGTATATCTGCGGAATTGTTGCGATAAACCTGCGGATTTTGTGCGGAATTCCTGCCCTGTATCTCCAGAGTGGAAAGGCAGGAATTCCGCAGATAATTCCGCATAAATAATTGACATGCAGTTACGTGCGGCTGCGGGAAATCAGCAGCATTTTCCGCATCCACAAAAAACGCAGCATTGACACAGCACTCCCCAAATCCCATAGGATAACATGGGGAGTGTCTGTACTTGCGTAAACCCGCAGATTTGTCTGGAAAATCCGCAGGTACTTTCTCCCAAGGGCACATGGCCTTAGAACGGATCTAGCAGCAATCCGTTGTGCAAAGACAACTTTTTTGTCTCTTCTTGAAATAATTGATTTCTGCAGAATCCATTTTTTTAACATTGGAGGTTATGGAAAACGTAAACTGTCGTAAACTGATCGCTATTTTTCTTCCCTTTCTAAAAGATAACCGTATTTTTCGGATTATAAGACGCACTTTTCCTCCCAAAAATTTGGGAGGAAAATGAGGGGTGCGTCTTAAAATCTGAATATAGCTTTTTACCTCGGGAGCCTGTCTGTGCGGGGATCGGGTGCGTTCAGGCGGCCGGGTGCCTGTGGCTGCGTGCGGGCGGCGGCCGGGTGCCTGTGGCTGCGTGCGGGCGGCGGCCGGGTGCCGGTGGCTGCGTGCGGGCGGCGGCCGGGTGCCTGTGGCTGCGTGCGGGCGGCAGCCGGGTGCCTGTGGCTGCGTGCGGGCGGCAGCCGGGTGCCTGTGGCTGCGTGCGGGCGGCAGCCGGGTGCCTGTGGCTGCGTGCGGGCAGCAGCCGGGTGCCTGTGGCTGCATGTGGGCGGCAGCCGGTTGCCTGTCAGTGCCAGTTGCCTCTCTGTGCGGGGGACCTGCTGGCTGCCACTCTGTGCGTGCGGGCAGCTATGCGGCAGGTTTCCCAGTGTGTCCGCGGTCCCGGTTTTAAACTATGGCACTGGGAGTCAGCATGTGCGCAGATGGAGAAATTGGATGAGAGCTCCATCTGCGCATGCGCCGCTACAGGCGCCATCATCTGAACCAGGACCGTGGACACTGGGACACTCACCGCTCCGGCCTGCTGCATTACTCACCCGCCGCCGCTGCCACTACTCACCCACCGGCGCGTCTGCCGCCACGGACACCACTGACCCGCCGCACCTACCAGCACAACCTCTGCCTCCTGTGACCCCGCTTCACCACCACTGATGCCCCCTTCCGGTAAGACAACACCGGAGTATAAGACGGACCCCATTTTTTATTTTTTTTACTTTTTTTATCTCTAAATTTGGGGTGCGTTTTATAATCCGGTGCATCTTATAAAGCGAAAAATACAGTAGTTTTTTGTATATTTGATCAGTTTCAAATGGAAGATAAATAGCAATTAGGTAATGGATCAGTTTTCCATAGACTCCAATGTTAAAAAAAAAAAAAAAAAAATTAATCCTGAAAAAATCAATATTTTCACAAAAAGGCAAAAAAGTTATGTTTGCAGAACAGATGGAGGCAGGATCCGTTCTGTGATTACTGGACATGCGAACTTAGCCTAAGCTACAAAGCAGTGTGTGCTGCCACCTAGTGGACGTTAGGACTATGTGCAGGCAAGTACAGAGAAACACTACAGGTGACATTGATCTGCGTCAGCGTCAGTTTTTCAGCACATCCAACCGATTAACAAAACAGTTATTGCAAAACCAGAAGCAGAAATTTGGGGAGAGATCCAGTATGTAGTGCCAGATCAGGAGTGAACTTCAGCCCTAGCATTGGAGACCACAAAATAATACCAATGTACAAGTATAATCCCTATATTATTAAAATCCACTCTACCCAGAACAGCATTACCATTTACACCATTATAGAAGGGCATATAACAAGATCACACTATATCCACATATAGTGGGTACGGAAAGTATTCAGACCCCTTTCAATTTTTCACTCTTTGTTTCATTGCAGCCGTTTTGTTAAATTCAAAAAAAAATCATTTTTTCCTCATTAATGCACACTCTGAACCCCATCACCAATCTTGACAGGAAAAAACCCAGAATGTAGACATTTTTGCAAATGTATTAAACAAGAAAAACTGAAATATCCCATGGTCATAAGTATTCAGCCCCTTTGCTCAGACCCTCATATGTAAGTCACATGCTGTCCATTTCCTTGTGATCCTCCGTGAGATGGTTCTACTCCTTCATTGGAGTCCAGCTGTGTGTAATTAAACTGATAGGACGTGATTTGGAAAGGCGCACACCTGTCTATATAAGACCTCACAGCTCACACTGCATGTCACACCAAATGAGGATCATGAGGTCAATGGAACTGCCCAAGGAGCTCAGAGACAGAATTGTGGCAAGGCACAGATCTGGCCAAGGTTACAAAAGAATTTCTGCAGTAGTAAAGGTTCATAAGAGCAGAGTGGCCTCCATAATACTTAAATGGAAGAAGTTTGGGACCAGCAGAACTCTTCCTAGACCTGGTCGTCCAGATAAATTGATCAATCGTGGGAGAAGAGCCTTGGTGAGAGAGGTAAAGAAGAACCCCGAGATCACTGCGGCCGAGCTCCAGAGATGCAGTAAGGAGATGGGAGAAAGTTCCACAAAGTCACCTATCACTGCAGCCCTCCACCAGTCGGGCCTTTATGGTAAAGCGGCCCGACTGAAGCCTCTCCTCAGTGCAAGACATATGAAAGCCCGCATACAGTTTCCAAAAAACACAAGAAGGACTCCCAGACTATGAGAAATAAGATTCTCTGGTCTGATGAGACGAAGATAGAACTTTTTGGTGATAAGTCTAAGTGGTATGTGTGGAGAAAACCAGGCACTGCTCATCACCTGCCCAATACAATCCCCACAGTGAAGCATGGTGGTGGCAGCATCATGCTATGGGGGCAGGGACAGGATGTCTGGTTACAATTGAAGGAAAGATGAATGCGGCCAAGTACAGAGATATCCTGGAAGAAAACCTCTTACAGAGTGCTCTGGACCTCAGACTTGGCCGAAGGTTCATCTTCCAACAAGACAATGACCCTAAGCACACAGCTAAAATAACAAGGGAGTGGCTTCAGAACAACTCTGTGACCATTCTTGACCGGCCCAGCCAGAGCCCTGACCTAAACCCAACTGAACATCTCTGGAGAAACCTGAAAATGGCATCCACCAATGTTCACCATCCAACCTGACGAAATTGGAGAGGATCTGCAAGGAAGAATGGCCGAGGATCCCCAAATCCAGGATCCCAAGAAGACTCATAGCTGTACTAGCTCAAAAGGGAGGGTGCCTCTACTCAAAGCTGAGCAAAGGGGCTGAATAATTATGACCATAGGATATTTCAGTTTTTCTTGTTTAATAAATTTGCAAACATTTCTGGATAGTATCTATCGCAGTGTATAAGACATGCAGCTTTCCACTCAGGATAACCCTTTGTCTATCCTTTTCTTCTCTCTATTGTCTCGGGTTGTTTAATTGACTGCAGATTGGCATCAATATTACATAGAGAGCCTTCAGTTTACTCTACATGGTATATGACAACCTGACCTACTTCATGTCATGCATATTTTCCAATGCAGCGTAAATCATAGCTGACAAGAAAGGAAAACTTGCAAGACCTGAGAGAACATGAGTAAATATAACATTGGCTTGTGCAGAATTTACCAAGCACCTAAAAAAAAAAAGACATTTGTCGAGATGCGATTTCCATAAAATATGTAACAGAAGATCAAATCCAACCGTCTAAAAATAACATTTTCTCAGACTCCAAAAGTGGATGTTTTATGAAAAAAGAGGTCGCTTAGTAACAACATTTTTCCGATCAACAAGAGAATCACAGAATATAGTTTATTCCTCAATTATGGGGGAATCATCAGTAATATAAATGTATATTCTGCATTTTTTTTTTCCAGTTATGGCTTCTACAACCAGAGATTTAAGTGATTGAGGGGGGGGGGGGTGAAGAGATGGGTGCAAGTAACAATGAATTTCAATTTTTTTTTCATTCTTAATGCACTAAGAAGCAGAAGCAGGACAGCACAAATCTTTTTTTCCGGAAAGAAATATATACAAAATCAGTCCCAATCAGAGAAGGATGACCATTTGCCAAAAGCGACTGTACTGAGTTTTTGGATTTCTGGTACAATCAGGAATAATTGTTTTGTTTTGTTTGTATGTTTTTTTTATAAACATAAAAGAAAATTCCACAAAATCCACATATTTAACTGTGACTGTCTAACTCACAATGTAAGCATTTTTTTGCATATCTATTTTACTTGTCATTTCTTATTATGTCATTTTGGGGAAGGTGGTTGAAAAAAATATGGAAAAAATTAATAATTAAAAATTGAAATGTAACTGTGCATGCACAGGCGCACACAGACAGAAGAGGCCCCTGTGCAAGAACAATACACGGGCCTTTGCAGTCTTATAGCTTATCATAATTCACAATTCTACCTGTTTTGGAGGCAGATGAGGACTCCTTTATGTATTGGGCCCCTGACGGCTGCACAGGTTACACCAATGTTATGTCTGCCCCTGTGTACTTGTCACAGGTGTGTCACAGGTAACACAGTCCTGTGGTATCTGGCAATAGAAGGTCACACTCTTTGGCTACACAAAATGCTCCCTGACTTTCTATTATTCCTGCTATCAGTATTCAGTGTACTATGTAGGTCCTCTGCTGGGTTTTTATCCTTTTCCCTTTAGGACTCTGCAGAGCTCCTCTTCAATTCAGCTGCTAATCCAAGAAATAGAGAAGGAAACAGGTTTAAAATACCGCCCCAAACCACAGACATCCAGATGCTGTTAGTAAATCCTTTCTTTTCTTTATTTTTTACAGGTCTACGCGTTTTGAGGACATATCCGTCCTCGTCCTCAGGACAATGTACAGAGAAAGACTATAGCCTAGGTTATAGTCTCTCTGTACATTGTTCTGAGGACGAGGACGGATATGTCCTCAAAATGCGTAGACCTGTAAAAAATAAAGAAAAAAAGGGATTTACTAACAGCATCTGGATGTCTGTGGTTTGGCGCGGTATTTTAAACCTGCTTCCTTCTCTATTTCTTGGATTATCTTAGTACTGCGGGACCGCTACCTTCCACGTTTACTACGTGCCTTTATAGGGGTTGTGACTTGCACAACCCCATCAGGTGAGTGTTCTAACCCACGTGTCATACCGGGTAAGACTCTATTTGCGCCTTATTTTCTCCACAGCTTCTCTCACCAATTCAACTGCTAATCATCTGTATTTACCCTTGGGTTTAAATATTCTCATTTTCCCAGGATTTGTGCTGGTGATATTCAGTTCCTTCTTAAACTCTAGATGCAAGCAGGCGGCTTGCACTCAACAGTAGGATAGTTGCTGCTCTTTGCTGAACTTCTTCCTTAGGTTTTTAGAGATAAGTTGTTTGCTATTTTCCCTTGTTTGTTATCCCTGTGTGTCCTTTATCGCTTAGTGGGGTTGACAAACAGCTCATCCCATCCTCTCCCTAACTAGCGCCCAGATCAGGGTCAGCCTAGGGTCAGGTATCCAGCTTGGCACATAGGTGCGGAACCTATCTAGGGTGGTGAGGGACCCCAGGGGCCAGCAATAGGCTTGGTCAGGGGTTGCCATCTCCTCCTTCCTTAGACACAGGGATTCCCTTCCCTTTTGCCGTTTGCTGGGTACTTCCCTGTACCTAACGGGACACTGTCTTTTACTGCACATCAGTTTCATACCTGTACTGCAGTCTGCTGTCACATTTTGCTGTTTATACGTGTACCTCCTGTACCCACCCAGTATTTCTTATGTCCTTTTTTTTTTTTTTTTTGCAAGGATTGAATATTTGCAGTTTAATTTATTGTCACAAATTAATAATAGTGTTGTACAAAATGTATGTTAAAAGATAAAGGGTTAATGGACAGGGTAGTATGAAAGAATAAAAAAAACAATATATCATGGCTGTGAGGGTGGGAGCCACTAGCAAAATCATCACCACCGCCACTGGCCATCTTATAATACAGATAATAAGCTGCACACTAACCACTACAAAATTATAAACATGAAAAATGGTAAAGCATTAATGCTATAGGGATACTATGAACAATGAAAAATACATTTAGCTGTCTGGAAAAAATGAAAAATGGTTTTGCAAAAACTGCTATGAATATTTGAAAATAGTAAAGATGTTTAGCAAATGTATTGATCAATGCAAATGAGCCCGAAACCAACGACAAGGTAATCTCTAATTTTTTGGGAATCTAACCTTAGTACCTCTGTATAAGCTATTAAAAATCTGCAGGTATGGGCAGACAGGTTCCTGGCTATATAGGATCATGAATAGAGTCTGGTAATAGGGTTTCTGGATTCTCAGTCAGAAGAAACTGCATACTAATCAGAAAAAAGACTGACTGGAACACCTATGTGTGTGACTTAGGTGCTAGCCTAAAAATACATGACTATAATACAGATAATAAGCTGCACACTAACCACTATAAATATAAACATGAAAAATGGTAAAGCATTACTGCTATAGGGATACTATGAACAATACCATACCTGCAGATTTTTAATAGAGAGGCACTAAGGTTAGGTTCCCGAAAAATTAGAGATTACCTTGTCGTTGGTCTTCGGGCTCATTTGCATTGATCAATACATTTGCTAAACATCTCTACTATTTTCAAATATTCATAGCAGTTTTTGCAATACCATTTTTCATGTATTTCATTTTTTCCAGACAGCTAAATGTATTTTTCATTGTTCATAGTATCCCTATAGCATTAATGCTTTACCATTTTTCATGTTTATATTTTTGTAGTGGTTAGTGTGCAGCTTATTATCTGTATTATAGTCGTGTAATTTTTGGGCTAGCACCTAATTCACACACATAGGTGTTCCAGTCAGTCTTTTTGTGATTGGCACCGGCCATGTTGGTAAAGATACAACCAAACATCGGTGACAATTGGCCTCTTTGTCTCTGTCACTCATATTAGCGGAGAGGAAACAGAGAGCGTTATAAAATATAGGGCATATCACATGATCAGATAGCTAAGCCAGCACCCTTCCCTGTCATAGATGACATATAGATAGAGGAGGAGGTTAGTCCGCAGTCACAGCACTGACGATGTGCCGCACACAGGAGACTCTACCCTGTGGAGAGCACAGGCTGGAAGTGCAGGTGCTTGGACCCACTACTGAATATATATACACTAGCTGTACTGCCCGGCTTCACCCGGGTTAATAACTGCTGTTAACAAAATAGAATGTATTAACAAAAATGTATTCTGCACACAAAAACCACAAAACAAATAGATATAAATGTAATTATTACATTGTTGCCCATATTAACCAATCAGAGCTCAGATTAATTAACTGTAGCAAAATAGAAGCTAAGCTGTGATTGGTTGCTATTGGCAGCCTGATTAATCTCCAGGCAACAGAAAGCCCTCCCCCTGACAGTATATATTAGCTCACACATACACATATAGACAGGTCATGTGACTGACAGCTGCCATATTTCCTATGTGGTACATTTGTTGTTCTTGTAGTTTGGCTGCTTATTAATCAGATTTTTATTTGTGAAGGATAATCCCAGACTTGTGTGTGTTTAGGGCGATTATGTGGTGAGGTTGGTGTATGTGTGGTGGGATGTGTGCTGAGGGTGGTATATGTGTTCATGTACGTGATAGTGTGTGGCGCATTGTGTGTGTGTCCATATCCCCGAGTGTGGTGAGTATCCCATGTCAGGGCCCCACCTTAGTAACTGTACGGTATATACTCTTTGGTGCCATCGCTCTCATTCTTTAAGTCCCCCTTGTTCACATCTGGAGCTGTCAATTTGCCCCCAACACTTTTCGTTTCACTTTTTCCCCATTATGTAGATAAGGGCAAAATTGATTGGTAAATTGGAACGCGCAGGGTTAAAATTTCGCCTCACAACATAGCACCCGGCGCTGCCCGCGATAGTAACTGTCTCTCTGTTTCTCTCCCATTCTCTGTCTGTCTCCCCCTCTGTATATATCTCTGTCTCTCTATCTCTATCTCTTTGTCTGTCTGTCTCTTTCCCTGTCTGTCTCTTTCTCCATCTGTCACAATCTCTTTCCCAGTCTGTCTATCTATCTCTGTCTCTTTCCCTGTCTGTCTCTTTCCCTGTCTGTCACTTTCCCTGTCTATCTCTTTCCCTGTCAGTCTGTATCTTTGTCTGTGTCTATCTCTTTGTGTCTGTCTCTTGTCTATTTCTGTTTCTTACCCTGTCTGTGTCTGCCTCTTTCCCTGTCTGTGTCTGTCTCTTTCCCTGGCTGCATTGTGACACGCCAACATTCCATATAAGGGCGTGGCTGCGCATTCTTCTGAAGTTCTGGCTGCACTGTGGCTCCGAGCTCCATTCGCTTTAATGGAGGCAGGTTTTTTGGCGAATAACTGTAAAGAGCGGGGTTAAAATTTCCCCTCAAAACCTAGCCTATGACGCTCTCGGGGTCCAGAAATGTGAGTGTGCAAAATTTTGTGGCTGTAGCTGCGACGGTGCGGATGCCAATCCCCGGACATACACACACACACACACACACACACACACACACATTCAGCTTTATATATTAGATATATCTAATATATAAAGCTGAATGTGTGTGTGTGTGTGTATGTCCGGGATTGGCATCTACACCGTCGCAGCTACAGCCACAAAACTTTGCACACTCACACTTCTGGACCCCGAGAGCGTCAGGCTATGTTTTAAGGGGAAATTTTAATCCCACTGTTTACAGTTATTCGCCAAAAAACCTGCCTCCATTAAAGCGAATGGAGCTGGGAGCCACAGTGCAGCCAGAACTTCAGAAGAATGCGCAGCCACGCCCTTATATGGAATGTTGGCGTGTCACAATGCAGCTAGGGAAAGAGAAAGACACAGACAGGGTAAGAGACAGACAAAGAGACAGACTGACAGGGAAAGAGAGGGAAAGAGAGAGACAGGTTAAGAGACAGACACAGACAGGTAAAGAGACAGACACAGACAAAGAGACAGAAACAGGGAAACAGACAGGGAAAGAGACAGACACAGGGAAAGAGACAGACAGGGAAAGAGAGAGAGAGACACACACACAGAGAGATATATACAGAGGGGAAGACAGACAGAGAATAGGAGAGAAACAGAGAGACAGTTACTATCCCGGGCGTTAATACATTCTATTTGTACATTCTATCCCGGGAATGTTAATACATTCTATTTTGTTAACAGCAGTTATTAACCCGGGCGAAGCCGGGTAGTACAGCTAGTATATATATATACTAGTGGTGATATAGTCACCACTAGAGGGCCACTAGGGGGCGCTCACTGTATTAACCGCCTTTGTGAAAATTTTTACAGTGAGCTCCCCCTAGAGGAAGAAGGAGGAAATCTTTAAGGTTGGGAGAATGCAGGAAGTCTGGTGCAGGGTCTCATCCACCACGGCATTAAAGCATTCCTCTACTTTTACTTTTTTCAGCCTCCTTTCCATCTAAGATGAAATGAAACCTTTGCTTGCAGAGACTACAGAAAGTGTCCAAGCTGCTCCGCACCCAGATGTCAGGCAATGTTCCCTCAGATGTGTCATTTAGTGATGAATTACTGTTTATTCACATACATTACCATAATTACATTGTTATTCTCCATCTTCTGGTGCCATGTGATCCTTTATGTTTGCAGAACAAGCTGTAAGGAATATCCACAAGCAATGAGGCACAAGTATACGGGCGCTGCCCACTCCTTACGTCCAACCACAAATCACATAGGGGGCTGAATACGAATCCCCCCAAAGACTTGCTGCCACAGTGGAACTGTCACATAGGTGATTTTAATGTCTCTTCTCGACAAGTCCTTGATAAGTGTCTTCATTCTATAGTAAAATGTATCTATTTGGCCAGCATATCCATTTTTAGAATTATTCCTATAAAAGTTGTATTTTAGGACCCAATATTTCTGCTATGGCACGTAAAGGAGTTGTCCACTACTTTTACATTGATGGCTTTTCCTTGGGATAGGTCATCAATGTCTGATCGGACGTGGTCCGACACCCATCATCCATGCTGATCAGCTGTTCTTGGTGCTGGTGGTGGCACCAAGCAGCAAGAAATGCTCAGTTCTGGAGCTGGCTCGTCCTCTGATAGCGGCTACTGACGGGTACTGCACATCCGCCTCCCACTCAAATCAATAGGAGGCAGATGGGCAGTACCTGGCCACAGCCGCTATCAGAAGATAGGGGAGCTCCGGTATTGAGCATTTCCCGGAGCAGTTGCCGGCACCGGGAACAGCTGATCGGCGGAGGTGCCGGGTGTTGGACCCTGGCCGATCAGACATTGATGACCTATCCTAAGAGGTACTTTGCACGCTGCGACATCACTAGCCAATGCTAGTGATGCCGAGCGTGATAGTCCCCGCCCCCGTCGCACATGCGATATCTTGTGATAGCTGCCATAGCGAACATTATCGCTACAGCAGCTTCACACGCACTTACCTGCACTGCGACGTCGCTCTGGCCGGCGACCCGCCTCCTTCCTAAGGGGGTGGGTCGTGCGGCGTCATAGCGACGTCACACGGCAGGCAGCCAATAGAAGCGGAGGGGCGGAGATGAGCGGGACGTAAACATCCCACCCACCTCCTTCCTTCCGCATAGCCGGCGGGACGCAGGTAGGAGATGTTCCTCGCTCCTGCGGCTTCACACACAGCGATGTGTGCTGCTGCAGGAACGAGGAAGAACATCGTAACATCGGTCGTCCTGAAATTATGGAAATGACCGACGCTACACAGATCGCCGATTTACGACGCGTTTGCGATCATAAATCGGCGCATCTAGGCTTTACACGTTGCGACATCGTTACTGGCACCGGATGTGCGTCACTTTCAATTTGACCCCGACGATATTGCAGGTGCGATGTCGCAACGTGCAAAGTACCCCTAAGGATAAGCCATCAATGTAAAAGTAGTGGACAACCTCGTTAAGTCAACCAATAGGTGGTATAAAATTAGACAAGTCGAAAAATTAAGACCGTTTTCGTAAAATCCTCCCCAATGTGCCACATTCATCCTGTAGCTCCATTTATTTGTTGTCGGAACTTCTATACATTCCAAAATTTCACTACAAATCTCCATAATATTGCTGAACGATGTTTCTAATAGTTCCATTTGCACCAATATTAGGTGGAAGGTTTGAGATCAAGAAAGGGGGTCGGAAATCAGGTGAATGGGGCAGTATTTTGTACCCTCGTATTGTTTCTTAATGTGACGCTGGAAGCCTGTGTGTCGTGGCCATGGCTGTACTTTTTTAAAGCAGGTTGACATGACAAGTAAACAATAACCTATGCCTAATTCAGAACAATACCGATCTTACATTGTGAAGTGAAGATTAATGTCGGGTGTCACTTTGACCCTTACTCAACTGTCTCGTCGCAAGGCTGGAAAATCATAATGTCTATTCTTCATTATTGAATAATGTTTGTCCTAGGTTCTAAATCAATGGCTACATTTGACTAATGCTTTGCCCCCTTCTCCTAACTGGTTACAATGTACACAAATACTGCAATTCCAGGTTAAGAAATCCACCGCCGTACGTCTCCAGATCAGCCGGAATTGGACACTGGAAATGGTGCCTGGTTGACCGTACGTTGGCGGCTTTGTAGCTCTTGTCAGTGCATTAATATAGTTTCTCTAGTTCTAACAAACATTTGCAGGAACGTTTTCCAGCAGCCAGATACATATTTTATTAGCCAACTTGGTGCATCACGCTACAATTATGATGTTGACACAAGTTGGCTAATTACAAAAGAAATCACGGATGCCGGCAGGTAGGCGACCGGTCTCAGCGGTAACGGAATATTTACCTGTCCACCGGACAATATCACTGTATGGGCTCATGTACACAATCAGATGAGCGCTACCCGAGCGTACCAATGAAATTCTATGAGTTGTCCATATCTCCGATTTGTTACTCGGAACCAGTAGTCCAAGGAAAATATCGTTGACGTCTGATTTGGATCCGAGTGCACAGAAAGTTTTTGCACATGGCCACTGAATGGAAACACTCCAAAACTTTCCCAAAGATGCAAAACTCATCAAAAAGTTGAGATTCCGCTCAGTGACTATTAGGGTTTTTAGGAGTTTTTGGAACAGAATTTGGGCGGAATCTCTCCAAATCCTTCTCAAAGATGCAAAACTCATCTAAAAGTTGTTTCTGCAAAGAGACTCCATGTGTACATAGCCAGTTTCTTCTCCATAATCTCAGCAAAAAGATCCACATACCCAAAGAAGCTTTTCCTGAAGTGGCTTCAAACTATTTTTGACCCCCTCAAAAAATTTCGTTTGCACATACCCTTAGCTTATGTGCAGAGTTTTTGGAGCAGAAACTGAGGTTAAACGCAAAGTTTTTCAGGAGTTTCAAGTTTTATAGGTGGATTTGGAGAGTTTCCTGTCAGTTTCTGATCAGTTTCTGCACACAAAGACTCAATGTCCAAATACCCTTGGAAGTTCTGACAGCTTCGGAGAAGATTGAGTGTCCGCAGGAAGGACACCAAGCCAGAGTGCTTTTGCAACAAGGCATCAGACTAGAAGAAAGCCTGGATGCACTTCATCTGGCGCAACATGGTTATTGAGTGATACATTGTGACTGCAAGAGAAACTTGCCTATTTGCGTTTTAAGTATCGGGGGCTATAGAACAAGGGTGGGGTAATGGTTTTTTTCCATATAAATTGGTGAACGAGTAATATTATAGAGTAGTCTTTATCAAACTAGTTTTTCCGGCGTGTGTGTGTTTTTTTAACTCTAAACTTACCGGGTTAGTAATGGAGGAGTCTTCATTTCTAACCCTTGGGCTTGATTCCAGCTGTCAATTCACAGCTGACATCAACCCCAAAATGATTGCCCTGGTGCGGTAGCAATCGGGGTAATCGGAAAGAGCCAGGCAAAGTGCCAAAATTGTAGCATCTAATCTGTGGTGGCTGTGGGCTGCTATTTTTAGGCTGGGAAGGGGTCAAATAACCCAGCACCTTCCCACCTTGAAAATACCAGCCCCCAGCTGTCTGCTTTACCTTGGCTGGTTATCAAAAATAGAGGGACCACACTTTTTATTATTTAAATTATTTAATTTTTCACTTTCCAGCAGTGACTTGGGAGTCAGAGATGTGTCCGGGCATCATCCCTATGCTGTTTCCATTTCTGCAAGGGTAAAATAGTTTGAAAAGTAAGAGGCGATTTTTATAAACTTTCGAAAGCTGAACTCAGTAAAGTATTAAAAAAATTCCATCATGTACAGTTTAGTGATGGGAGAACCCGAATTGTACTGGGCACCTAGTGTCCATGCATGAACCCCGAACATTGACTTCACAGGGAAATGAGGATACTGTTCGGGTTTGCTCACCTGGATAAAGTGCTAGACAGCTGCAAAAGGAAACAAAATAACGATTAAAAGAGAACAATTATACTTATCGAGTTTCCGCACAGCTGTCACACTATTTCCGGGTTCACTTATTAAATTCTATGACTACTCACAGCTTCCCACGCCCACCCTCTGTGCCGAAGTCTGTGATTCTTTGCTCTCACACTAGCTCTCTGGGTTCCCAAAGTGGAGTGTAAAAATAAATAAATAATTGTAAAAACTGGCATAGGTTCTTCTACCAAGTGCAGATAAAGCAGACAGCTACAGGCTGTAGGCCCCAGCTGTGTGCTTTATCTTGGCTATGTATCAAAATATAAGGGATCTCACGCGTTTTTGCTTTTTTTTTTTTTAATTAATTAATTAAATAATTTCAAAAAAGGATTTGGGGTCCTTCAATTTTGATACCCAGCCCAAATAAAGCAGAAAGTATTTTCAGCAGGGGAAGGTCCATGGTTATTGGGCCCTCCCAGCCTAAAAAGAGCAGCTTGCAGTGGCCCTAGAATTGGTGCACCTATTAGATGTGACAATCCTGGCGCTGATCCCAATTGCTCTGGAGCAGTGTTGAAATATAAGGGGTTAATGTCAGCTGTGATTTGTCAAAAAGCACAGCTACCTTGAAGTCCTAGATTATTAATGGGTAGAGGTCTGTGAGACCCCCATTACTAATCGTGAAAGTAAAAAAAAAACACAGAGGAAATTTAAAAAAAAAACACTTTTTCTCCAGTTATTAACCCCCAAAACAACCCCTGCAGGTCAGACATAATCCACATCACAACATCCCTTGAAGATCCTGAAGTCGCAGTGCGCAGTCACATTAGAAAACGTGACCAATCACTGCGGCCTGCAGGACACTGATGGAGGCGTAGCTGTGACGTAAGTTCATCTGAGGTCACAGCAGCCGGTTTCCATAGTACCCCAGCTGGGACCTCAGGTGAACTCATTGAACATACCTCAGGTAACTTCATTGAACTCAATGCCGGATTACCAAATTAGGCTATGTGTGCTCGTTGAGTATTTGTTAGCAGAAATTTCTGCACCAAATCTGCATCTACTTACCGAGAAATGCACCAAAACCGCAATGTGTTTTGGACTCGGTTTTGAAGCATTTTTTGCCAGGAGATGCAGATTTAACATTGATTACAATGTGAGCAAGTTGAGACTCTTTATTGATTCATCCCCAAAAAAGTCTGAAATCTGTGATGGCAAAATGGTAGCGAGTATGTTTCAGGGCCAGAAGGGCATTCTGTACATTTGAAGGAAAGTGGAGAGAATTTAGACTTTATTCTCAACAAATATAACTATGAGGATCAAGGATGGTCAATATGTGGTCATCTGAAAGTTCTCACTTTGCTCCTTGGGCAACAAGGAGGATACATGAAGTCCCCATGCTTTTTGTGTGAATGGGACATCCGGGATAGGACTTATCACTGAAGTAAAAAAATTTGAACAACGAGAACATCTTTGCGACCTGGAGTCAAGAACAAAGTTGTGGAAAGTTTAGTTGATCCTAACAAAGTTCGGCCAAAGCTCCACATTAAGCTTGGATTGATGAAGCCGTTTGTGAAAGCTCTACCGAAAGAAGGAAAGACTTCTAAGTACCCATGTACCAAGACTCAGGCATCGTCCGAAGCAGAACTGAAGGAAGGCGTTTTTGTGGGTATTTAGAAACTCACGAACGACGACTTATTTAAAACAAAAATTAAAGCTGTTGAGAAAAGGACTTGGGATTTTTCTCAGTCATTAAAAAATTTCTAGGTAACAACGAAGATCCAAAATGTAAGTCCATCATGGAGAACATGGTGAAACATGTCTAAAGGCCCCATTACACGCAATGACTAACGATATATCGCCGGGGTCACGGATTCCGTGACGCACTTCCGGCATCGTTAGCGACGTTGTTGCGTGTGACATCAACGAGCGAGTGTTAACGATGGAAAATACTCACCAAAACATTTATCGTTGACCCGTCATTCATTTTCAAAATATCGTTCATTGTTGAGGACGCAGGTTGTTCGTCGTTCCCGCAGCAGCACACATCGCTATCTGTGACACCTCGGGAACAACGAACTACAGCTTACCTGCGGCCGCCGGCAATGAGGTGGGCGGGATGTTACAGCCGCTCATCTCCGCCCCTCCACTTCTATTGGGCGGCCGCTTAGTGACGCCGCACGAACCGCCCCCTTAAAAAGGAGGCGGTTTGCCGGCCACAGCAATGTCGCTAGGCAGGTAAGTCCGTGTGACGGCTACTAACGATATTGTGCGCTACTGGCAGCGATTTACCAGTGACGCACAAACGACGGGGGCAGGTACGCAAGCTAGCGATATCACTGCGTGTGACGGGGCCTTAAGCCTTGGGTTGTCTGTTGAATTTGAAGTTACATTTTTACATTCCCATTTGGACGACTTTCCTGAAAACCTTGATACTGTTAGCGAAGAGCGAAAAATTTCATCAGGGTATCAAGGAGAACAAACGATGATACCAAGGTAGATGGAAAATGAAGATGACTGGGGACGAAACCAAGGTAAATGGAAGGTGAAGATGATGATAACAATACCTAAGTAGATGGAAGGTGAAGATGATGGGGACAATACCAAGATAGATGGAAAGTGAACATGATTGGGGATGAAACCAAGGTAGATGGAAGGTGAAGATGATGGGGACGATACCAAGGTAGATGGAAGGTGAAGATGATGGGGACAATACCAAGGTAGATGGAAGATGATGGGGACAATACCAAGGTAGATGGAAGGTGAAGATGATGGGGACGATACCAAGGTAGATGGAAGGTGAAAATGAAGGCGGACGATACCAAGGTAGATGGAATGTGAAGATGATGGAGGATGACACCAAGGTAGATGGAATGTGAAGATGATGGGGACAATACCAAGGTAGATGGAAGGTGAAGATGATGAGGGACGATACCAAGGTAGATGGAAGGTGAAGATGGAGGACGATACCAAGGTAGATGGAAGGTGAAGATGATGGAGGATGACACCAAGGTAGATGGAATGTGAAGATGATGGGGACAATACCAAGGTAGATGGAAGGTGAAGATGATGAGGGACGATACCAAGGTAGATGGAAGGTGAAGATGATGGGGACGATACCAAGGTAGATGGAAGGTGAAAATGAAGGCGGACGATACCAAGGTAGATGGAATGTGAAGATGATGGGGACAATACCAAGGTAAATGGAAGGTGAAGATGGAGGACGATACCAAGGTAGATGGAAGGTGAAGATGATGGAGGATGACACCAAGGTAGATGGAATGTGAAGATGATGGGGACAATACCAAGGTAGATGGAAGGTGAAGATGATGAGGGACGATACCAAGGTAGATGGAAGATGAAGATGATGGGGATGATACCAAGGTAGATGGAAGGTGAAGATGATGGGGAGGATACCAAGGTAGATGGAAGGTGAAGATGATGGGGACGATACCAAGGCAGATGGAAGGTGAAGATGATGGGGAGGATACCAAGGTAGATGGAAGGTGAAGATGATGGGGTCGATACCAAGGTAGATGGAAGGTGAAGATGATGAGGGACGATACCAAGGTAGATGGAAGGTGAAGATGATGGGGACGATACCAAGGTAGATGGAAGGTGAAGATGATGGGGACGATACCAAGGTAGATGGAAGGTGAAGATGATGGGGACGATACCAAGGTAGATGGAAGGTGAAGATGATGGGGAGGATACCAAGGTAGATGGAAGGTGAAGATGATGGGGACGATACCAAGGTAGATGGAAGGTGAAGATGATGAGGGACGATACCAAGGTAGATGGAAGGTGAAGATGATGGGGATGATACCAAGGTAGATGGAATGTGAAGATGATGAGGACAATACCAAGGTAGATGGAAGGTGAAGATGATGAGGGTCGATACCAAGGTAGATGGAAGGTGAAGATGATGGGGATGATACCAAGGTAGATGGAAGGTGAAGATGATGGGGAGGATACCAAGGTAGATGGAAGGTGAAGATGATGGGGACGATACCAAGGTAGATGGAAGGTGAAGATGATGGGGTCGATACCAAGGTAGATGGAAAGTGAAGATGATGGGGACGATACCAAGGTAGATGTAAGGTGAAGATGATGGGGAGGATACAAAGGTAGATGTAAGGTGAAGATGATGGGGAGGATACAAAGGTAGATGGAAGGTGAAGATGATGGGGTCGATACCAAGGTAGATGGAAGGTGAAGATGATGGGGGATTATACCAAGGTAGATGGAAGGTGAAGATGATGGGGACAATACCAAGGTAGATGGAAGGTGAAGATGATGGGGGACGATACCAAGATAGATGGAAGGTGAAGATGATGGGGTCGATACCAAGGTAGATGGAAGGTGAAGATGATGGGGGACAATACCAAGGTAGATGGAAGGTGAAGATGATGGAGGACGATACCAAGGTAGATGGAAGGTGAAGATGATGGAGGACGATCGCTGAATGCTTTCCAGAGAAGATCCACAGCCTTCCATAAGAGGAAAAGGATCAAGAGAAAAGGAGAAGGCGCAAAAAAATAATTTCCAAACAAGTTGCAGAATCAATGTTCAATACATTTATATATATATAATATTGTGGACATTCTTGGCTACAATAAAGATTTTTCTTGTTCATCACTTCCATACTCTCATGTCATGTAATCAAAGATCAACTCTATGAAGATGTATCTACCGGTAAAAATTGGGCACTTTCCAGATCTCCACCTCTAATCGGATAACTCCAGACAGCAGGGCTCCACACACATGTATAAAAAAGCAGATTGAGGTCATTCTGGCAGAACCACTGACCAACAAGTCTTGTGCCCCTCAGTGTCGCACCCTTCAGTGTCTCACAATGATAGGAAAACAAGCGCTGGTGGTGTGCCTGATCTTCGTCCTGGTGCAGGAGTCTCTGGCAATAAGGAAGAAATTACCGGTAAGTCATGGATTGCAAGAACAATGATTTACTAAATTTGGACTTTTAGAATGTATTCAATAAGTATCACCCATCTATCTATCTATCTATCTATCTATCCCTCTATCTATCTGTCTATCTATCTATCTATCCCTCTATCTATCTATCCCTCTATCTATCCCTCTATCTATCTATCTATCTATCCATCTATCCCTCTATCTATCTATCTATCCCTCTATCTATCTATCTATCTATCCCTCTATGTATCTATCTATCTATCCCTCTATCTATCTATCTATCCCTCTATCTATCTATATATATCTATCTATCTATCTATCTATCTATCCCTCTATCTATCTATCCATCTATATATCCATCTATCTATCCTTCTATCTATCTATCCATCTATATATCCATCTATCTATCCTTCTATCTATCTATCTATCCCTCTATCAATCTATCCATCTATATATCCATCTATCTATCCCTCTATCTATCTATCCATCTATCTATCCCTCTATCTATCTATCTATCTATCCTTCTATCCCTCTATCTATCCCTCTATCTATCTATCCTTCTATCTATCTATCTATCCCTGTATCTATCCCTCTATCTATCCCTCTATCCATCTATCTCTCTATCCCTCTATCTATCTATCCCTCTATCTATCTATCTATCTATCTATCCCTCTATCTATCTATCTATCTATCCCTCAATCTATCTATCTATCTCTCTATCTATCTATCCCTGTATCTATCTATTCCTCTATCTATCTATCTATCCCTCTATCTATCTAGATATCCCTCTATCTATCTATCTATCTATCTATCTTTATATCTATCTATCTATCTATCCCTCTATCTATCTATCTATCTATCTATCTATTTATCTATCCATCTATCTATCCCTCTATCTATCCCTCTATCCATCTATCTCTCTATCTATCTATCCCTCTATCTAGCTATCTATCCCTCTATCTATCTATCTATCTATCTATATATCTATCTATCTATCTATCTATCCCTCTATCTATATATCTATCTATCTATCTATCTATCTATCCCTCTATCTATCTATCTATTCCTCTATCTATCTATCCCTCTATCTATCTAGATATCCCTCTATCTATCTATCTTTATATCTATCTATCTATCTATCCCTCTGTCTATATCTATCCTTCTATCTATCTATCCCTCTATCTATCTATCCCTCTATCTCTCTATCTATCTATCCCTCTATCTATCTATCCCTCTATCTCTCTATCTATCTATCTATCTATCTATCCATCTATCCCTATCTATCTATCCCTCTATCTATCCCTCTATCTATCTTTATATCTATCTATCTATCTATCCCTCTATATCTATCCATCTATCTATCCAAGTATCTATCTATTAATTAACTCTTTCTCTCGTTCTCTCTTTCTTTCTTTCTGTCTGGTTGTCTGTCTGTGTTTCTTTCTTCAGCTAGTCTATAATATTGGGATATATATCAGCAGCATCATTGACTGAAATATCCAATTATTGCACATGAGCATCGCAGGATCAGCAACATAAGTCTTTGGAAGATTCTACTTAAGTTGCAATTTTACTCTAGAATTTGATATGTTTCATGATGTTCTTATGGATCCAATTGTGAATGATGCCATTACTTCTAACTATTTTTTATGGGACTGGTTTTCATTTTGGCTGGCTGAGTACAGTATATTATTGGTGCTTGTACTGATTCTGAGTTACAGGCTTTGTCATACTCCAGAGCTGCATTCATCTTTCTGCTGATTATTATTACAATCTCTTGACACAATGTAGACAGGCGCTTGTTACCAGCTTAGCTCCTATAATGCAGATGGCAGTAAGGTTTCCTTTTTCCATTATCAGGTTACTTCGCTCAACCTGTTGCAAAGTTTAAACATCCTGGCATTGTGGATAATGGTTGGTGTGATCACTTCCCACCACTTGGACCTATGGCAGCTGGATTATACCTGATCCTCTACAGCAGCTATGGTATATAATCGACATTTAGTGGTGCAGCCCTATATTATGAAATCCATGAGAGTTATGGAGGTAGCATTGTTAGTGAATGGTCTAGACTTCAAATAAGAGCCACATGCAATTTTTGCCACTTTAAGTAATGTATATACAGTCATTTCACAAGCAGAATAGTGAGTGCAGCTCTGGAGTATAATACAGGAGGTAACTCAGGATCAGTACAGGATAAGTAATGTATGTACACAGTGACTCCACCAGCAGAATAGTGAGTGCAGCTCTGGAGTATAATACAGGAGGTAACTCAGGATCTGTAATGTAATGTAATGTAATGTATGTACACAGTGACTGCACCAGCAGAATAGTGAGTGCAGCTCTGGAGTATAATACAGGATTTAACTCAGGATCAGTAAAGTAATGTATGTACACAGTGACTGCACCAGCAGAATAGTGAGTGCAGCTTTGGGGTATAATACAAGAGGTACCTCAGGATCAGTAATGTAATGTATGTACACAGTGACTGCACCAGCAGAATAGTGAGTGCAGCTCTGTAATATAATATAGAATGTAACTCAGGATAAGTAATGTAATGTATGTACAGAGTGACTGCACCAGCAGAATAGTGAGTGCAGCTCTGGAGGATAATACAGGAGGTAACTCAGGATCAGAAAAGGATCAGTAATGTAATGTATGTACAGAGTGACTGCACCAGCAGAATAGTGAGTGCAGCTCTGGAGTATAATGCAGGATGTAACTCAGGATCAGTAATGTAATGTATGTACACAGTGACTCCATCAGCAGAATAGTGAGTGCAGCTCTGGAGTATAATACAGGAGGTAACTCAGGATTAGTGCAGGATAAGTAATGTAATGTACTTCTATAGTGAGTGTAACTTTATATTAATGATATTTCTGTTATGCATATAGTATGCTATCTATGCAGTAGCTCTGATTATCTGTGTATAAGTATATATAAAATGTAAGAACATTATGTTACTGTGACATGAGCTGTATACATCTTGATTTGCTGCCTTTATTTATGAAGTATATTTTATACTTTTTTTTGTCTTCAGGTTAAGGTGAAAGGTGGTGAGTATCGTATGAGTGTAATCACTTGTTCTCTATTACGCTTTTCGCTCATTCAGACGCAGTTTTATCTTTATTAACCCAATTTATTGTTGTTTTTGCTTCTTAATGCTCCTGTATTATCTATGATTTCTTGTTTGCGGAGACATCTTTAGCCAATTCTGTTATTGTTTCAATCTAGATGTAAATTATGTGACAGTTTTTCATATTTTCAATCCTTTTCTACTATAAAAATAGTCTTTTGATGCACTAAAAGTATGAAAACACACTCACCTTCTGGACCATTGCTGTATCTCTGTAATGCTCAAGTTTTAATATAGATACATAACTCAAGTTGTTGCCTATATGAGAGATAGAGGATAGCTTTGTGATTGGGGGTGACCTGACCTTTAACGATGCTAAAAATGGGACTTTGGGTCAGCTCTGCAGCCTAGTTCTGAGAGGAGCTAGGCCTCCACTCCATTCATTCTGATTCTATGGGACGGCACATTTCTTGGTTATTTCCATCAGTCCCATAGACAATGAATGGATCAGAGGCTGCCCGCTATTCAGGTTGGCACTGCAGAGCCCCATTGTTGGGGATACATCCACCTTCCTTAGGAAAGCTGAAGTTCCAGAAGTCAGAGCCCCAGCAATCAGCAAATTAATCCCTATCTTGTAGATATGAAGATAACTGGATTTTTGGGGGAATAATCCTATAAAGCTTAAATGAGTTATTGGCTTTAGACTAATGCTTTCATGTTGACTTTGGGATAGTGGGAAACCAGGGCTCCTAAACTCTCTGTAGAGCTAGGGGACCCTATGCTATCCCTAATCTGTTTGATACTCCTAATGGTGGAGAGGCCTGAGTCTCCTCCCTGGCCCTACTCTTGACTAGTCCTGATCTGATTCCCCCTCCCCGCAAGGAAGGACGGGACAGGAGTGCATAGAAACCCACAGATAAAGGCAGACAAAAGAAAACCCAAAACTCTGTCACCTCACGCACACACACACAGACAATAAGAGAAATATCTCCCGGATCCGTGCTTTCCTTAACCGGGAATCAGCAAAAACATTAGTGCATGCCCTCATCATCTCCCACCTCGACTACTGCAACCTCCTGCTCTCTGGCCTCCCTTCCAACACTCTTGCACCCCTCCAATCTATCCTAAACTCTGCGGCCCGCTTAATCCACCTCATCCCTCGCTATTCCCCAGCCTCGCCACTTTGCCAATCCCTTCACTGGCTTCCCATCACCCAACGACTCAAGTTCAAAACATTAACCATGACCTACAAAGCCATCCACAACCTGTCTCCTCCTTACATCTGTGACCTAGTCTCCCAGTACCTACCTGCACGCAACCTCAGATCCTCACAAGATCTCCTTCTCTACTCCTCTCTTATCTCCTCTTCACACAATCGCGTACAAGATTTCTCCTGTGCTTCCCCCATACTCTGGAATGCTCTACCTCAACATATCAGACTCTCCCCTACCGGGGAAAGCTTCAAGAGGAACCTGAAGACCCATCTCTTCCAACAAGCCTACAACCTACAATAACCCTCAGTCCAGTACACCACTGCGCAACCAGCTCTGTCCTCACCTATTGTACCATCACCCATTCCCTGTAGACTGTGAGCCCTCGCGGGCAGGGTCCTCTCCCTTCCTGTACCAGTCTGTTTTGTACTGTCAATGATTGTGGTACGTATACCCTCTTTCACTTGTAAAGCGCCATGGAATAAATGGCGCTATAATAATAAATAATAATAAGAGATTAGGAGGAAAACAAGAGCAGGAAGGAAGCTACAAAACAACAGGGGTAAACTCCACCACCGCAATAAGCATAACTTTCACCAGAGAGTCTGGGACACCACACCTCGAAGACCAACACAGAATAAACTATAGCTGGCATGGGTAGAAGGATTCCACCAGCATAAATAGGAGGGGAGCAGATGTGATTGGCCTCCCCACATCATGTGATTAAAGGAGTAAGTAGAATAGCAGAGATTAACTCTTATTAGCCTGCCTATGAATCAGCACACAGCAGGTCAATGGTCTGAATCTGCCTGTGTTGATCCCAGACACCAGAGAAACCATCGGGCGGAGTGTCAGAATCTGCAGAGTCCAATGCCACAATGATAGTCGATGAAGTTTATGCAAAATTCTGTGTAACAAATCCTATTTATTAAAAGGGTTCTTCAATAATAAGATGATTGTTCCTTATGGATCAGCTCCAAAATATGCAAGAACTGTGCTGGTGATAGGGGAGGAGTCGGTGCCAGTGGCTCTGGTGGGCGCAGGCTCCACTCATCACTAAGGCTGCTTTCACACCACGTTTTTTTAACATGCATCATGAACGTTTTTTTGCTGTAAAAGCGGACCCTGCTTTTACAGCAAAAAAACTCATGGAAACGCATGTGTTATTTTGCAGGATCCTGTCACTTTAAGTTTATGGGCGGGCATTGGAGTCATGTGATCGGGAGTGAGGGGAACTGAACGTGATAGCCTGGCAGCCGGCTTCTGACAGCTGCGGAGGCTCGTAACCAAGGTAAACATCGGGTAACTTGCTTGGATACCTGATATTTACTTTGGTTACGAGCGTCTGCTGCTGCTAGGAGCCGGGCTGCCTGCTCCCTGCACATGTAACTGTTAGGGCCAGGTGGACGGGCAAACCCAGGAGGTGGATCCACTGGGCCGAACTCCCCGATGATGGCAAGGGGTCCGGTAGCCGGAGCACTATAGGTAGCAGGACAGTCCGGGCACAGGAGCACAATGAAGAAGTCCCTGGGACCACGGAGTCACTGATGGTAGTCCGGGTGACGGAGCTCAGGTTCGGAAGCCGGGATGATGTCAGGCGGGGTCCGGAACCGTTGGAGCGAGATGAAGGGTCACCGCAGGGATCAGAGATGGTACGGACTGTCAGGATGGCAGATAGGCAGCGTACGGGGTTCGGGATTCGGCAGGACTGGATGGCAAGGCAGGATCGGCTCTAGAAGAGAGAGAGGTAAGTATCTCACAGGAACACAAGGAGACCTGACTCCTAGCTTGGGAAACACGAAGAACAGGCCCCGCCCACTTGGACACTAATCCCCTTTATACCCTGTACCTGTGTGCTTCATTTCCTGTCAGTGGACGCTGGCCCTTTAAGAAAGGGTCAGTGACCGCGCGCGCGCCCTAATGCGCATGCGCGCGGCCCGGGTGCCAGAAGCCAGAGCAGGGAGCTGAGAGGAGGAAGCAGCAGAGCCGGGCTGGGGCTGGGAAGCCGACGGGCGCCGGGAGCAGGGACCAGGAGGCCTGGGAAGCGCGGGCAATGGAGTCTGGAGAGCGGGGAGCGTGGCAGGTGAGCCGGGGAGCGGAGCAGGGGACCCGGGGAGCGTGACAGTACCCCCCCCCCACGCCCCCCTCCCCGCAACCGGGACAGGAAGGCACGGATCAGAGGAGTGCCCACATTCTCCCGGGGCTCCCAGGACCTATCCTCAGGACCATACCCTGCCCAGTCCACCAGGAAGAACTGTCGACCCCGTACGGTCTTCATGGCCACGATATCCCTTACCGCATAGATGTCGTCATCGGCAATAGGAGGAGGAGCCGAACTGGCAGCAGCGGAGAAGGGACCAAGGACAACCGGCTTGAGCAGAGAGACGTGGAAGGAGTTGGGTATCCTCATCGTGGCCGGGAGTTGCAGTTTGTAGGAGACCTCATTGATCTTGCTGAGGACTTTAAACGGCCCGATGTAGCGAGGACCCAGCTTTTAGGATGGTAGCTTCAATCGGACGTACTTGGAAGCAAGCCAGACGAGATCTCCTGGAGAGAAACACGGAGGATCCAGACGCCTCTTGTCTGCGTGTCTCTTCATCCGCAGGGAGGCACGTGCAAGGGACGCCTTAACTGAGTCCCAAATGGTTGTGAAGTCACGAGCTATAGCATCAGCAGCAGGGATATCCGAGGAAGAGGATACAGGCAATGGGACGGTAGGCTGAAGTCCGTAAACGACATGGAAGGGAGAGCTGGAGGAGGACTCACTGACGTGGTGATTATGGGAGAATTCAGCCCAAGGAAGAAGCGTGGACCAATCGTCATGATGGGCGTTGACGTAGTGACGTAAGAAGGAGGTCAATATCTGATTGACCCGTTCCACTTGGCCGTTCGACTGAGGATGGTAGGCTGAAGAAAAGTCCAGAGTCACTCCCAGATGTTTGCAGAGAGCCCTCCAGAAGCGGGAGGTGAACTGAGTTCCTCTGTCGGACACAATGTGTGATGGAAAGCCATGCAAGCGGAAGATGTGATGTATATAGGCGTCCGCGAGTTCCTGGGCAGAGGGCAGTCCAGCCATAGGGACGAAATGAGCCATTTTGGAGAACCGATCCACCACGACCCATATGACTGTGTGTCCGGAGGACAATGGCAAGTCCGTAATAAAGTCCATCGCAATGTGTTGCCACGGAACTGAGGGTATAGGCAGAGGCAGAAGACGGCCATATGGCAGGTGTTTGGGCGTCTTGTTCCTGGCACAAGAGGAGCAGGCAGAGACAAAAGAGGCGACGTCCGTGCGAAGGGATGGCCACCAGTAATGACGTACAATCGTACTCCATGTTTTCTTCTGACCAGCATGACCGGCTGTTTTCGAGGCATGGCCCCAGTGTAACACTTTTTGCCCGTCAGTCTCAGAGACATAGGTCTTCCCGGGCGGTATCTGGGCCAGGGTGACAGGAGCCACCGGAATGATTTTACTAGGACAGATGATGGGTTGGGATGTCTCCTCCTCCTGCTCCTTGGGCATGAAAGACCTGGACAAGGCATCAGCGCGTACATTCTTGTCCGCGGGTCGGAAATGGAGCTGGAAATCGAATCTGGCAAAGAACAAGGACCACCTGGCTTGCCGTGGGTTCAGTCGCTGAGCAGACCGCAGGTATTCCAGGTTCTTGTGGTCCGTGTAAATAATAACGGGGTACACTGCTCCTTCCAGAAGATAGCGCCATTCCTCCAGAGCCAGTTTGACTGCCAATAGCTCTCGGTCACCGATGGTGTAGTTGCGTTCAGGCGCTGAGAAGCTCTTGGAGAAGAAACCGCAAGTCACCATCTTCCCGGAGGAGGACTTCTGCATGAGCACTGCTCCGGCTCCCAAGGAGGAGGCATCCACCTCCAAGGTGAACTGGCGGTTTAATTCCGGACGGTGGAGTACAGGAGAGGAGGCAAATGCCTGCTTCAGAGAGCCAAACGCGGCGTCGGCCGCAGGTGACCAGTCCTTTGGATTAGCCCCCTTCTTGGTCAAGGCGGAGAGAGGAGCAGTCAGAGCAGAGAAGTGAGGGATGAACTGGCGGTAATAGTTGGCGAATCCCAGAAAGCGTTGGATTGCCTTCAGTCCAGAAGGAGGAGGCCAGTTGAGAATGGAAGAGACCTTCTTTGGATCCATCTGCAGTCCGGTATCGGTGATGAGGTAACCCAGGAAGGGGAGAGAAGACTGCTCAAAGACACACTTCTCGTACTTGGCGTACAGACGATTTTCTCTCAGTCTTTGTAGAACCAGTTGCACGTTCTCTCTGTGGGTCTGGAGGTCCGGAGAGAAGACAAGGATATCATCCAGATACACCACCACACAGACGTAGAGTAGGTCCCGGAAAACGTCGTTCACTAATTCTTGGAAGACTGCTGGTGCGTTGCACAGGCCGAAGGGCATCACGCAGTATTCATAGTGCCCATCGCGAGTATTGAACGCGGTCTTCCATTCATCCCCCGAGCGGATACGGACCAGGTTGTAGGCACCCCGAAGATCCAACTTGGTGAACACACGAGCTCCTCTAAGCCGATCAAACAATTCGGGGATGAGCGGCAGGGGGTACTTGTTTTTCACGGTGATTTGGTTCAATCCCCGGTAGTCTATGCATGGGCGTAAGTCGCCCTCTTTCTTCTTAACGAAGAAGAAGTCGGCTCCAGCAGGAGAGGAGGATCTCCGAATGAATCCCCTTGCCAGGCTCTCTGTGATATACGTAGACATGGCCCTTGTTTCGGCTGGAGACAGTGGATATATCCGTCCTCGAGGTGGTGTAGTTCCCGGGTGCAGGTCAATGGCACAATCGTAAGGACGATGTGGCGGAAGCACCTCTGACTCCTTTTTATCAAAGACGTCCGCGAAGGACCAATAGGCCGAGGGCAGTCCCGGTAGGGACTCTGGAACCGGAGGTCGCCGGATGGGTTGTATGGTCTTCAGACAGTTCTCATGGCAAGAAGAGCCCCATCGGGTGATTTCACCAGTGCCCCAGCTGACGGATGGTTCGTGTGTCCGTAACCAGGGAAGTCCCAGCAGGATTTGATGTGACATGTGTGGGAGGACGTAGAGAGCGATGTTCTCGGTGTGCAGAGCACCGATACGCAGTTCGACCGGCCTGGTGATCCAGGAGATGGTGTCAGAGAGGGGTCTCCCATCCACAGAGGCTATCACGAGGGGTTTGTCGAGTGGAGTAACAGGCACCTGGTACTTGTCCACCGTGGCCTGCTGGATGAAATTGCCTGCTGCCCCGGAATCGAGGTACGCCTCAGCCGTGAACCGCGTCTCTCCCGTTGTCACTTGCACAGTCCATGTGACCGGGTCTGAGAGAGTCCCAGCACCTAGGGTGGCCTCTCCTATCAACCCTAGGCTTTGGAGTTTCCCGGCCTCTCTGGACAGGAGCGTAGCAGGTGTGTGCCCTCTCCGCAGTAGAAGCAGAGACCCTTGGCGAGCCGCTCTGCTCGACGTTGTTCAGACTGCCGCACACGGTCGATCTGCATGGGCTCATGGACGGAGACACCAGATGCCGTTGACTGGAGTACGGTGGGCTTCTGCGGAGGAGAGGAATGCCGTACCGAGCGTCTCTCACGGGACACCTCTTTGGATCGCTCCTGAAAGCGAATGTCCACTCGAGTCGCTAGGGTAATCAGGGCATCCAGGGTGGACGGTACGTCACGACCAGCCAGCTCATCTTTAATTCGACCCGAGAGTCCCTCAAGGCGGTGGTTAGGGCCTCGTTCCACCCGAGTTCCGAAGCTAAGGTGCGAAAACGGATGGCGTATTGACCCACCGTCTGAGTTCCCTGACGTAACCGGAGAAGAGATGAGGCAGACGCGGAGGCGCGTCCGGGCTCGTCAAAGGTGCCACGAAATGCCTGCAGGAACTCCTGGAGGTTCTTGGTCATAGGGTCCTCCTTCTCCCACAAGGGGTTCATCCACGCCAGTGCCTCGCCCTCTAGATGAGACATTATGAAGGCGACCTTGGCTTGGTCGGAGGCAAACAAATGCGGCAGCTGCGTGAAATGGAGGGAGCATTGGTTTATAAATCCCCTGCAGGTCTTGGGATCTCCGGCGTATCGGGGTGGTGAGGCCAAACGAAGCCTGGAAGCATCCGAGGAGGCTGCCACGGGAGCAGGGGCCGTGGATTGGCTAGTGGAGGCCCGAGACGCTGAAGATGTGACCGATGCTTGTAGCGTGTTCAAGCGGGCGTCCACGGAAGTCATAAAGTTCAGCATGCGGGTCTGAGTCTCACGCTGGCGTTGCAGTTCCTCATGCAAGGCCGCTAGTGCTTCGGCGGGATCCATGGCCTGTTCTTACTGTTAGGGCCAGGTGGACGGGCAAACCCAGGAGGTGGATCCACTGGGCCGAACTCCCCGATGATGGCAAGGGGTCCGGTAGCCGGAGCACTATAGGTAGCAGGACAGTCCGGGCACAAGAGCACAATGAAGAAGTCCCTGGGACCACGGAGTCACTGATGGTAGTCCGGGTGACGGAGCTCAGGTTCGGAAGCCGGGATGATGTCAGGCGGGGTCCGGAACCGTTGGAGCGAGATGAAGGGTCACCGCAGGGATCAGAGATGGTACGGACTGTCAGGATGGCAGATAGGCAGCGTACGGGGTTCGGGATTCGGCAGGACCGGATGGCAAGGCAGGATCGGCTCTAGAAGAGAGAGAGGTAAGTATCTCACAGGAACACAAGGAGACCTGACTCCTAGCTTGGGAAACACGAAGAACAGGCCCCGCCCACTTGGACACTAATCCCCTTTATACCCTGTACCTGTGTGCTTCATTTCCTGTCAGTGGACGCTGGTCCTTTAAGAAAGGGTCAGTGACCGCGCGCGCGCCCTAATGCGCATGCGCGCGGCCCGGGTGCCAGAAGCCAGAGCAGGGAGCTGAGAGGAGGAAGCAGCAGAGCCGGGCTGGGGCTGGGAAGCCGACGGACGCCGGGAGCGGGGACCAGGAGGCCTGGGAAGCGCGGGCAATGGAGTCTGGAGAGCGGGGAGCGTGGCAGGTGAGCCGGGGAGCGGAGCAGGGGACCCGGGGAGCGTGACAGTAACCAAGGTAAACATCGGGTAACTAAGAGAAGTGCTTTGCTTGGTTACCCAATACTTACCTTGGTTACGAGTGTCCGCAGCTCTCAGGCGAGGGAGAGAAGGAGGAGAGGGAGAGGGAGGGGGAGAGAGACAGAGAGGGAGGGGGAGAGAGGGACTGATCACCGGATGCTGGTTTCTGGGCATGCTCAGTAGAGCAAGCAGGATCCTGTCTATCAGCATGCCAGCGTTCACATACGTTTGTGTGCAGTATAGTCAGGATCCAGCAATTTGCAGTATTTGGACGCAGCTCAAAAACGCTACAAGTAGCGTTTTTGAAAAATGTTAAAAAACTGCAACTCGCTGGATCCTCGCTATAACGCACGCAAATGCATGTGAACGCATGCTGACGCGAGTCCATTGCAAATTCATTGAAATGAAAACGCATTTGCACTGGATCCGTTTGCGTTAAAAAAACGTTCAGGACGCATGTTAAAAAACGTAGTGTGAAAGCAGCCTAACTTGGGTTTCCCTGGAACCTGCAGTACCACTAGCTGACTGTAGGTGGCGTGTGTCTTCCAGCTGAAGTCTCCACCTTTCAGCTACAGTCAATGGAAGACACCACACCCTCCTGTCTGCTGGCCTCTGCCAGATATAGTATATAGTACTGCTAGTCTCTGGTTCTCCCTGCTCTGGATATTGATCCCTGTGTTCTGACCCCTGCCTGCTCTCTGACTTCTCTCCTGCTTGCCGTTTTTGTACCTCGCTGCCATCTCCGGTTTTGACCTCAGCCTGATTTATTGACTACATCCTTGTCTGCTGATTTTGTCCCTTTTCTGTACCTCCTGGTTTTGACCCTGACTGTGGACTACTCTTTTTGGACTCAGCCTTCCACAGGTAGCAATCTCCGGCACCCTGTAGTAATTCCAAATCCCTGCATAGGGGTTAAAGGGTTTGGGGGTTCTCGGGATCCTGCTTAGTGCGCGGCTTTCTCCTAACCTGTCCGTACCGGCCATTCTGAGACTGTGGCTCCAGGCAGGCGGCACAAATACTGTAAGTAACAAATCACACAGTTATTGTAACTAAAGTCTTTATTTATTTTTTGCAGGTGGCATTAAAGAGGTAAGATTGTGATAACTTCTCGTGTTCAATTTATACTTCCTTTTTGTCTACAATTATTGGCAGATTAAGGCGTCCTTCCATGATCTCTGCTCTTCCTCCCATGATTACATGGATGCCTGCGAGCTTTAGACTGGCAGACACGATGTACTGGAATGCAATATATGACTGATCCGAGAAATAAATAAATAAATAATAATAAATAAATAAAATAAATCTCTCCTACCGGGAGACATTAATCAATAGGTTTTGGAATAATAATAATTTCCATAATTGGATTCACTAAAAAAAAATAAAAAATGTTCCTGTGTTCAGGTAATCCTATAATTTTGTCCCGCTATGTGCTGTGTCTGACTATGCAGAGCTGATCCAGTTCATAGTCAACACATATCATGGCTCCTGGCCAGGGAAGGAAGCATACTTATAATGAGAGGTGTATACGACGCACCCCAGGGCTTTGGGGTACTCAATCCCGGCCAGTGTATTTACTGGGACAGTTCACTGGGTGGCCGTTGCCCGGTTCCATCACCCTGGGGAGTCGCTTGAAAGGAGCTATGTACAGGGAAATAATAATAAAGGTTTGTCGTGACGCCACTTGCGGGTTGCGGCTATATACAGTACAGACCAAAGGTTTGGACACACCGTCTCATTCAAAGAGTTTTCTTTATTTTCAGGATTCTGAAAATTGTAGATTCACATTGAAGGCAACAAAACTATGAATTAACACATGTGGAATGAAATACTTAACAAAAAAGTGTGAAACAACTGAAAATCTGTCATATTCTAGGTTCTTCAAAGTAGCCCCCTTTTGCTTTGATTACTGCTTTGCACACTCTTGGCATTCTCTTGATGAGCTTCAAGAGGTAGTCACCGGAAATGGTCTTCACTTCACAGGAGTGCCGTGTCAGGGTTAATAAGTGGGATTTCTTGCCTTATAAATGGGGTTGGGACCATCAGTTGTGTTGTGCAGATGTCTGGTGGATACACAGCTGATAGTCCTACTGAATAGACTGTTAGAATTTGCATTATGGCAAGAACAAAGCAGCTAAGAAAAGAAAAACGAGTGGCCATCATTACTGTAAGAAATGAAGGTCAGTCAGTCCGAAAAATTAGGAAAACTTTGAAAGTGTCTCCAAGTGCAGTGGCAAAAACCATCAAACGCTACAAAGAAACTGGCTCACATGAGGACCGCCCCAGGAAAGGAAGACCAAGAGTGACCTCTGCTGCGGAGGATAAGTTTATCTGAGTCACCAGCCTCAGAAATCGCAGGTTAACAGCAGCTCAGATTAGAGACCAGGTCAATGCCACACAGAGTTCTAGCAGCAGACACATCTCTAGAACAACTGTTAAGAGGAGACTTTGTGCAGCAGCCTTCATGGTAAAATAGCTGCTAGGAAACCACTACTAAGGACAGGCAACAAGCAGAAGAGACTTGTTTGGGCTAAAGAACACAAGGAATTGACATTAGACCAGTGGAAATCTGTGCTTTGGTCTGATGAGTCCAAATTTGAGATCTTTGGATCCAACCACCGTGTCTTTGTAGAAAAGGTGAACGGATGGACTCTACATGGCTGGTTCCCACCGTGAAGCATGGAGGAGGAGGTGTGATGGTGTGGGGGTGCTTTGCTGTTGAAACTGTTAGGGACTTATTCAAAATTGAAGGCATACAGAACCAGCATGGCTACCACAGCATCTTGCAGCGGCGTGCTATTCCATCCGGTTTGCATTTAGTTGCACAATCATTTATTTTTCAACAGGACAATGACCCCAAACACACCTCCAGGCTGTGTAAGGGCTATTTGACTAAGAAGGAGAGTGATGGGGTGCTACGCCAGATGACCTGGCCTCCACAGTCACCAGACCTGAACCCAATCGAGATGGTTTGGTGTGAGCTGGATCGCAGAGTGAAGGCAAAAGGGCCAACAAGTGCTAAGCATCTCTGGGATCTCCTTCAAGACTGTTGGAAAACCATTTCCGGTGACTACCTCATGAAGCTCATCAAGAGAATGCCAAGAGTGTGCAAAGCAGTAATCAAAGCAAAAGGTGGCTACTTTGAAGAACCTAGAATATAAGACATATTTTCAGTTGTTTCACACTTTTTTCTAACTATTTCATTCCACATGTGATAATTAATAGTTTTGATGCCTTCAATGTGAATCTACAATTTTCAGAGTCATGAAAATTAAGAAAAACTCTTTGAATGAGAATGTGTGTCCAAACTTTTGGTCTGTACTGTTGATAGAACTGCCGATGCACAGTTTATCACCGCTGGGGCTGATGTTAATGGCAACCTAGATGTTGAGCCCTTCGCAAGTAGGGCCAGGCCCCAGGGGGTTGGTGATGGAGTTAGACGCGGAAAGAAGGTAGGCCACACACGGGATTGCAATGTAACTGGTTTCTTTACTCACAGAGTTGTTATGGCTGACAACCCGAAGAAGGCTGGTCCTCACCACTGGTTCCCTTAGTTCCAGTGCCGGTGTAGTAACCTGGTGGCTTCTTTCCCCTGCATCTATCTCTGGTTGGTGGGTGCCTGTGGCTTCGAGCGTCTGGGGGTCCCCTCCTTGTAGTCTTTAAGTCTTTAGTCCATACGGCAGGCAGTTTGAACCCTGTAGGGTCGGTGTTCTGTTCCAGTCCCTGGTCCTCCCGTTATTGCTGGTGCCCCGGAAGTTTCGGTCGGTGAGGTCCTGGATGGTCCCCTCACCGTGCAGATTTTATCAGGTCTGCCTGGATTGTTTGCCTAACCTAGGGCTCTGTATCCTGTCGGTGCTATGGTTCCGAGAGTACTCCACCGTACTCCTTCGGCAACCACATGCCTGCACCTGACAGGTCACTGTTACACACTCCTGTCAGTACAGGTACGTCCGTATTCTTTCACTTTCACTTACTGACTGTCTGACCCTCCCTGGTTGTCGTCTAGTGGACTGGATCAGTTCCACGCCTAGGTGTCCATCCATTGGGTCCAACCCTAGCCTGTCACCAGTCCTTGGGGAAGAACAAAACAGGGATTACATATGTGTTTTGGTGTTACCGGCACTGGTCTTCTGGGTCCCTGGGGGTAGGCCCTGCATCTTTGACAGGATGCAGTACCTTGTAGCTCCTGATGGCTTCAGGGGCGCTACTTATAGACGACACAACGGGCTAACAGCTGCTGCTTTCTCAGGTAAGACATTTCCCTGCCTGTTTTATCACAGGAGTGAGGGTTTCTACTATTTTCCAGCCCTCTGAGCTCACCATAAATGAATTCAGTGACATAACCCCCCCAACGGCTGCTGAGCTTGTGTGTCACTGATTTGATTTATGATGAGCTTAGAGGGCCGGAAAATAGTAGAAACATCACTCCTGTGATAAAACAGGCAGGGAAATGTCTTATCTCAGAAAGCAGCAGCTGTTAGCGACTGTTGCATCATCTATATACCGCTCATTACCTCATTAATATATACTTTAAAAATCAGCACCTGCGAACCCTTTTATGTCGTCAATATACCGTCTTATTCTAAGTGACTTATGCATCCTCCCTTGGCAGGATGTGAGATAAGTGCTGAACATGAACTGGAGCAGCTCAGTACGGTCAGACACGGCCATTACACAGTACATAGCAGGGGTACATATATAAGATTATATCGGCATAGGAATATTTTTTAACACATCCAATTGTGGAACTTATTATTATTCCAAGATCTATTGATTATAATGTACCTTGTCCATGGGACATTATCTTATGAACCAAGTACTTAGTTCTGTGGATACCAGGCTGTCTCTATATTGTAATGGGGTATGTAATGATGGGACAGGGGCCCCTAGGCTGGCCCTCAGACTCGAGACCCTGGGCTGTCCCTTATCTCGTAGGTAGGTTTGATGGTAGCCAGATCCGAGCCCCCAGCATGACCCTAACTCATGTCCAAGGCCTGATCTTACTCCTCCTCTCCCACACCCTCAGGGCGACCTGGAAAACACAAATACAAAACCCCACAAAATGACACGGACAAGGGAGAACAGAAACTCGTACACACTGCACTCACAACACAAAAGAGAAACAATATGTGTACAGGGGAACAATGAAAAAAGGGGGGAAGTAACGTACAACAGGGGAACGTTCACACCCCACATAAGTGTAACATGGATCACCATCAAAAGCAAGGTCACCAAGACCGGGATCGCTGGAGCTAATGTTGAAGCTATAATCGGCACATACAGGACGGAAACCGTGCTATAAATAAGGAGGAGACCACTACACAAGACAATTAGCAACCTGAGCTCTTAGGCTCTGCTCACCAGTCTGCAGGAATTAACTGCTGCAGAGCAGAAGACCAGTGAACCTGAATCAGCCGATGCCCGGCTCAGGCTAAACAATCCAGAAGCCTCAGGTTGCTTATCAGGCTTTATGGTGTGAACAGCTGTGTGCAACCCCGAACATCGCGTGACATTTATATTTTGGATTACTGGAGTCCGTTCACTTTCGGCATCTGATCCTTGAATGAGCTGGGCTCATATTTGTATTTCTTGTCTTCCGTGTCACGTTCATATCCGATTACTCCAAAGGTATTGGCAGAGATCACTTTTCTATAAATTAAAGAGCATCAACAACAAGGCTGACAAATGGTTAACAGATACTGAGAAAACCGTCTCTGGGTGGACTCTAGATAGCTCGGGCCTCTGCAGTTTTTTAACCCGTATTTTGTATTCTGCTTATTCCATTCAATCTAATTCCATCCGTAAGATCCTTTCTCTGTTACCAGTGATTCATAGCTCAGGTTGTAAAAAAAAAAAAAAGTATTAATTTTCTTAACTCTAATATTTTGTTTTTCTTAATAGATCAAACCTGTAGGTAAGTTTCCTCGACTTCAATAGATAGAATAAAATTTCATTTTTACGTCAATTATTTTTTTTGCTCTAACTTCTCACCTATCTTTTACTTCTGCAGTTGTGGTTAAAGCAACACCAAAAGAGGTACAAAGAGAATGTCTATTTACCACTTTAAGACTTGTGTCTCCCTCTAGGTGGTAAAGTCAACAGTTTATATTCTTGATTCATTCTGTGCCATTTTCTTGTCTCGCATTAAACAAGTCTGTGCAGCATAAAGAGGCAGTGTATTGTGCAGCAGGCAGCATGTAAAAGAATATTGCTGAGTCATGGGCGGGTTTAACGGGTTTTCCGGTGAAAACAAATTATCACCTATCTATCAGCAGATGTTTTTTCTTTGGAATCTGAGAGCAGCATGATGTAGGGGCTGAGATCCTGATTCCAGGGATGTGTCACTTACTGTGCTGCTTGATGCAGTTTTTATATGAAACCTGTTTTTTCTTCTGTAGATGTAGCAGAGCTATGAATGTTGCACTGTGTATAAACCAGCACACTAAGTTGATAAGTAATAACTAGTGATGGAGGACTCGTAGATAACTGGGACCGACACAGTTAACTGGATTAAAAGAAAACTTCCTATTATTGATCCCAGTCATCTGGCTGGACGCCCGTCCCCATATAAGTCTATGAGGACCAGAATCCAGCTATTAAAAATGGTGATAGAAGGGATAGGAGTAAGTGAGCTGTACTTACCGAGGCTCTAACTGCTTCCTCTTCCGCCCATTCACTTCTGGGGCCGCTCATTACCTTCATTGTATATTCACTGCTTTCCCCACCCACCAGCATCTGTGATTGGTTGCAGTCAGACGCGCCCCCACCCTGAGTATCAGCATGTCTTACTGCTTCCAATCACACTGTGTGCGTCTATCGTGGTATAAAAATAAATAAAATATTTGGTGTAGGTTCCCCCCGTATTATGATATTGCACATATAGCATACGGCTACGGCTCAGTGAATTCTTTCCCGTGTGGCGCTATGTTGAGCTTCCAGTGGCCGGTATGAGAGAGTGTCTGAGAGATAACACCAAATGTAACACCCCTGCCCCTTATTCACACCTGACACCTTGTAACACTAGGAGGTCACGTCACACCGGGGAGGGAAAATGACTAATTGGGCACAATTTGGGCATTTCCACTTAGGGGTGTACTCACTTTGGTTGCCAGCAGTTTAGACATTAATGGCTGTGTGTTGATGCGCACCGACACTGTACATTGTATCACAGGGTCATATGAAAAGATATAATAAAATATTTACAAAAATGTAAGGGGTGTACTCACTTTTGTGATATACAGTCATATGAAAAAGTTTGGGCACCCCTATTAATGTTAACCTTTTTTCTTTATAACAATTTGGGTTTTTGCTATTTCAGTTTCATATATCTAATAACTGATGGACTGAGCAATATTTCTGAATTGAAATGAGGTTTATTGTACTAACAGAAAATGCGCAATCTGCATTTAGGCGGGCTTTGCACGTTGCGACATCGGTAACATTGTGTTACCGATGCTGCAGCGATAGTCCCGCCCCCGTTGCACGTGCGATATCTAGTGAAAGCTGCCGTAGCGATTATTATCGCTACGGCAGCTTCACACGCACATACCTGCCGTGCGACGTCCCTCTGGCTGGCGACCCGCCTCCTTCCTTAGGGAGGGCGGGTCGTGCAGCGTCACAGCGACGTCACACGGCAGGCGGCCAATTGAAGCGGAGGGGCGGAGATGAGCGGGACGTAAACATCCCGCCCACCTCCGTCCTTCTCATTGCAGCCGGTGGCAGGTAAGGAAATGTTCCTCGCTCCTGCGGCTTCACACACAGCGATGTGTGCTGCCGCTGGAGCGAGGAACAACATCGTACCTGTCGCACCATCGACATTATGGAAATGTCGGAGGCTGCAGCGATGATACGATAACGACGCTTTTGCGCTCGTTCATCGTATCAAAAAGGTTTTACACGTTGCGATATCGACTGCGACACCGGATGTGCGTCACTTTCGATTTGACCCCATCGACATCGCACGTGCAATGTCGCAATGTGCAAAGCCGCCCTTAAACTAAATTTGACAGGTAGAAAACAGGAGGAGATGAGTAAAAAAGCTTCAAACAGTATGTATTTTTCATGCATATTTATTAATAAATTTCCTATATCATGAACATGGTGAAAAAATACATATACAAATTTTTTTACAAAATATGGACTAGATGAGGCTAAGAGGAGAGATATTAAAAGGTACATACATAACCTGCAAGAACTCATGCAGAGAGTCCTCAAAATCCGAGTATCATATCATAAAGTTCCAAATATGCCCAAAAATATGCACCATGTGTCGATTGCTGACATGAGTGTCCAGCAATTTACACAATGAATGATTATGCTCAAAATCTACTTATGCCTGCTATGTGGAGCCACAAGGTCCATCTTAATCAAAGGGACCAAAATTTATTGGGTTAATGTGGGAATATCAGACAACCACAACTGTGTGAAAAAACCCAAAATTAACACAGCAATTGACTGTGCCCGGGGACTGCTTGATCATGCCAATATGAGAAAATAACCGTATATTAAATTATCGATTTATGTATCAAATAACCTCAGCAGGATCTCAGATGCCAGGGCACAGTGATCAGTCTAGTCAGTCTCAGGCCAACCGCAATTGTATGCATCCGACCAAAATCCATGACCACAAAGCTTACATAAATCATTATGCATCACATAGCAGGCACATTGAGTGTCTTAGGGTAATTGAAAATGGGCCCTGCTCCTGCACAGCCAAATATTGCTAGGCATTATAATTTATGTTCCAGAAAAATCCACTACATAGGAGGAATGAAGTCAAGGCAATCAAGGCATATGCATAGCAGGGAACCCATGCACATTGCATTCAACAGGAGAAACGCGCTAATAAGTGAAAGGAGAGTATATCTGGGCATTATCTGCGCGCAAAGAGCCCATGACGAAGCAACAATACACAAGTGGTTTTGTGAAACGTACGTTGGAGGTTCTCTTGGGGATTAACCCCTTCTCATCTGACTAACCTGCCAGTATCTTTCCTGCAGAGGATGGTATGTACGGGGTTCCTGTGCGCTTTTGCCGTTACTGCTGTGATTTAACTTTTATATAAGTGATTTAAAGTGCAATACAGAGTATTTCAGCGGTACTGTGCAGTGTGGGGACAGGACCCCCTTACAGCCATCATTAACATTGGGATTCATGTAGTTCCTTTTATGCGATTAGTGTTTGTGAAACACACAACCTTTCACATGGGCTCTTTGCGCGCAGATAATGCCCAGATATACTCTCCTTTCACTTATTAGCGCGTTTCTCCCGTTGAATGCAATGTGCATGGGTTCCCTGCTATGCATATGCCTTGATTGCCTTGACTTCATTCCTCCTATGTAGTGGATTTTTCTGGAACATAAATTATAATGCCTAGCAATATTTGGCTGTGCAGGAGCAGGGCCCATTTTCAATTACCCTAAGACACTCAATGTGCCTGCTATGTGATGCATAATGATTTATGTAAGCTTTGTGGTCATGGATTTTGGTCGGATGCATACAATTGCGGTTGGCCTGAGACTGACTAGACTGATCACTGTGCCCTGGCATCTGAGATCCTGCTGAGGTTATTTGATACATAAATCGATAATTTAATATACGGTTATTTTCTCATATTGGCATGATCAAGCAGTCCCCGGGCACAGTCAATTGCTGTGTTAATTTTGGGTTTTTTCACACAGTTGTGGTTGTCTGATATTCCCACATTAACCCAATAAATTTTGGTCCCTTTGATTAAGATGGACCTTGTGGCTCCACATAGCAGGCATAAGTAGATTTTGAGCATAATCATTCATTGTGTAAATTGCTGGACACTCATGTCAGCAATCGACACATGGTGCATATTTTTGGGCATATTTGGAACTTTATGATATGATACTCGGATTTTGAGGACTCTCTGCATGAGTTCTTGCAGGTTATGTATGTACCTTTTAATATCTCTCCTCTTAGCCTCATCTAGTCCATATTTTGTAAAAAAATTTGTATATGTATTTTTTCACCATGTTCATGATATAGGAAATTTATTAATAAATATGCATGAAAAATACATACTGTTTGAAGCTTTTTTACTCATCTCCTCCTGTTTTCTATTCATATTCTGAGTAGCTCAGTTCCACGATGCGGAGTCCCAATTGAGGGACTTGTGCATTGTGGATGAAATACACTGTTGGAATATATGTATCTAAATTTGACAGGTGCATAAGTATGGGCACCCTTATCAATTTCTTGATTTGAACCCTCCTAACTACTTTTTACTGACTTACTAAAGCACTAAATTGGTTTTGTAACCTCATTGAGCTTTTAACTTCATAGGCAGGTGTATCCAATCATGAGAAAAGGTATTTAAGGTGGCCACTTGCAAGTTGTTCTCCTATTTGAATCTCCTATGAAGAGTGGCATCATGGGCTCCTCAAAACAACTCTCAAATGATCTGAAAACAAAGATTATTCAACATAGTTGTTCAGGGGAAGGTACAAAAAGTTGTCTCAGAGATTTAAACTGTGAGTTTCCACTGTGAGGAACATAGTAAGGAAATGGAAGAACACAGGTACAGTTCTTGTTAAGCCCAGAAGTGGCAGGCCAAGAAAAATATCAGAAAGGCAGAGAAGAAGAATGGTGAGAACAGTCAAGGACAATCCACAGACCACCTCCAAAGACCTGCAGCATCATCTTGCTGCAGATGGTGTCAATGTGCATCGGTCAACAATACAGCGCACTTTGCACAAGGAGAAGCTGTATGGGAGAGTGATGCGAAAGAAGCCGTTTCTGCAAGCACGCCACAAACAGAGTCGCCTGAGGTATGCAAAAGCACATTTGGACAAGCCAGTTACATTTTGGAAGAAGGTCCTGTGGACTGATGAAACAAAGATTGAGTTGTTTGGTCATATAAAAAGGCGTTATGCATGGAGGCAAAAAACACGGCATTCCAAGAAAAGCACTTGCTACCCACAGTAAAATTTGGTGGAGGTTCCATCATGCTTTGGGGCTGTGTGGCCAATGCCGGCACCGGGAATCTTGTTAAAGTTGATGGTTGCATGGATTCAACTCAGTATCAGCAGATTCTTGACAATAATGTGCAAGAATCAGTGACGAAGTTGAAGTTACGCAGGAGATGGATATTTCAGCAAGACAATGATCCAAAACAGCGCTCCAAATCTACTCAGGCATTCATGCAGAGGAACAATTACAATGTTCTGGAATGGCCATCCCAGTCCCCAGACCTGAATATCATTGAAAATCTGTGGGATGATGTGAAGCGGCTGTCCATGCTCGGCGACCATCAAACTTACCTGAACTAGAATGGTTTTGTAAACAGGAATGGTCAAATCTACCTTCATCCAGGATCCAGGAACTCATTAATACTACAGGAAGCGACTAGAGGCTGTGATTTTTGCAAAAGGAGGATCTACAAAATATTAATGTCACTTTTATGTTGAGGTGCCCATACTTTTGCACCGGTCAAATTTTGTTTAAATGCGGATTGCACATTTTCCGTTAGTACAATAAACCTCATATCAATCCAGAAATATTACTCAGTCCATCAGTTATTAGATATATGAAACTGAAATAGCAAAAACCCAAATTGTTATAAAGAAAAAAGGTTACCATTAATAGGGGTGCGCAAACTTTTTCATATGACTGTACTGTATATAGAACAGTGCAGATGCCCCACTCTGTACAGCACAGGAGATCGGATGATTGCAGCCTTAAGTCCCCCTAAAGGGACTTTTTATTGTATTCTATTGTATTTTATTTTTATTATTGAATTTTATTGTAAAAATACAATAAAAAGTGGGGAAAAAAAGTTTTGGAAAATATCAAAAATGTAAAAAAAAACCTCAAAACTTTCAAATCACCCCACTTGTACCCCATTGAAAATAAAACAATAAAAAATACACATATTTGGTATTTTTGTGTTCAGAAATATCCAATCTAACAAAATATAAAAGAGATTAAACCAATCGGTAAATGGCGTAAAAAATACATTTAAAATTCCAGAATTATGGTTTTTTAGTTGCAACGTTGCAATGAAATATGAGGTGATCAAAACATTGTATCTACCCAAAAATGGTATCAGTAAAAACGTCAGCTCGGGGTGAAAAACGTAAGCCCCAACATAACCCTGTATACAGAAAAATTAAGACGTTACGGGTCTCGGAATCTGGTAACACAAGTGATATTTTTTATTTAAAAATTTCAGAGTTTTTTTTAACATTTAAATAAAAAAAAAAAATATTCATGTTTGGTATCTACGAACTTGTATTGAGAATCCTACTGCCAGGTTAGGTTTACCATATAGCGAACATGGTAAAGAAAAAACACACAAAAATCAATTGTGGAATTTCACATTTTTTGCAATTGCACTTTACTTGGAATTTTTTTTTTCCCGTTTTTCAGTTCACTATATGGTAAAATGAATGAAAAACGACAACTTGGCAAAAAGATAAGTCCTATTCCCTCACATCTCCTTAAATCTGTCACCACTCACGTAACTAAAATATTCAATCTCTCTCTCTCCTCTGGTGTCTTTCCCTCCTCCTTCACACATGCCAGCATACACGCATTACTCAGTGGCGTAGCTACTGCTTTTGCCGCCCGGGGCGGTCGTTAAATTTGCCGCCCCCCTCCGTTGGCCGTTGATAATCCAAAAATTTTCAAAAATTTGGAAAACCATCAAAATATTTATTTTTCATGGAACTACAATCAAAGATCTAATTGTAGACTGCTGCTATTAGTCCTAGACTTTCACCTTTTTACACACATGTAGGCCTATTATACACACACACAGCTCTGCTGCATACATACAGACACACACAGCTCTGCTGCATACAGACACACACAACTGTGCTGCATACAGACACACAAAACTCTGCTGCATACATACAGACACACACAGCTCTGCTGCATACAGACACACACAACTGTGCTGCATACAGACACACAAAACTCTGCTGCATACATACAGACACACACAGCTCTGCTGCATACAGACACACACAACTGTGCTGCATACAGACACACAAAACTCTGCTGCATACATACAGACACACACAGCTCTGCTGCATATAGACACACACAACTGTGCTGCATACAGACACACAAAACTCTGCTGCATACATACAGACACACACAGCTCTGCTGCACACAGACACACACAGCTCTGCTGCATTTATACAGACACACAGCTCTACTGCATACAGACAGACACAAAACTCTGCAGCATACATACAGACAACTCTGTAGCTGCTGCATACATGGATACAGACACACACACACAGCTCTACTGCATACATACACAACTCTGCTGCACATATAGACACACACGCGGCTTTTGGGGGCCCGCACACAAGGCTGCTGCAGAGCTGAGGCTGCGCCAAGCACAGGGCAGATGTAGCAGAGCTGAGGCTGCACCAAGCACAGGGCAGATGTAGCAGAGCTGAGCCCGCACCAAGCACAGGGCAGATGTAGAGGAGCTGAGCCCGCACCAAGCACAGGGCAGATGTAGAGGTGCTGAGCCCGCACCAAGCACAGGGCAGATGTAGAGGAGCTGGGCCCGCACCAAGCACAGGGCAGATGTAGAGGAGCTGAGCCCGCACCAAGCACAGGGCAGATGTAGAGGAGCTGAGCCCGCACCAAGCACAGGGCAGATGTAGCGGAGCTGAGCCCGCACCAAGCACAGGGCAGATGTAGAGGAGCTGAGCCCGCACCAAGCACAGGGCAGATGTAGAGGAGCTGAGCCCGCACCAAGCACAGGGCAGATGTAGAGGAGCTGAGCCCGCACCAGACACAGGGCAGATGTAGAGGAGCTGAGCCCGCACCAGACACAGGGCAGATGTAGAGGAGCTGAGCCCGCGCCAGACACAGGCAGATGTAGGCGGAGCTGAGCCCGCACCAGACACAGGGCAGATGTAGCAGAGCTGAGCCCGCACCAGACAGGGCAGATGTAGCAGAGCTGAGCCCGCACCAGACACAGGGCAGATGTAGCAGAGCTGAGCCTACACCAGACACAGGGCAGATGTAGCAGAGCTGAGCCCGCACCAGACACAGGGCAGATGTAGCAGAGCTGAGCCCGCACCAGACACAGGGCAGATGTAGCGGAGCTGAGCCCGCACCAGACACAGGGCAGATGTAGCAGAGCTGAGCCCGCACCAGACACAGGGCAGATGTAGCAGAGCTGAGCCCGCACCAGACAGGGCAGATGTAGCAGAGCTGAGCCCGCACCAGACACAGGGCAGATGTAGCGGAGCTGAGCCCGCACCAGACACAGGGCAGATGTAGCAGAGCTGAGCCCGCACCAGACACAGGGCAGATGTAGCAGAGCTGAGCCCGCACCAGACACAGGGCAGATGTAGCAGAGCTGAGCCCGCACCAGACACAGGGCAGATGTAGCAGAGCTGAGCCCGCACCAGACACAGGGCAGATGTAGCAGAGCTGAGCCCGCACCAGACACAGGGCAGATGTAGCAGAGCTGAGCCCGCACCAGACACAGGGCAGATGTAGCAGAGCTGAGCCCGCACCAGAAACAGGGCAGATGTAGCAGAGCTGAGCCCGCACCAGACACAGGGCAGATGTAGCAGAGCTGAGCCCGCACCAGACACAGGGCAGATGTAGCAGAGCTGAGCCCGCACCAGACACAGGGCAGATGTAGCAGAGCTGAGCCCGCACCAGACACAGGGCAGATGTAGCAGAGCTGAGCCCGCACCAGACACTGGGCAGATGTAGCAGAGCTGAGCTTGCACCAGACACAGGGCAGATGTAGCAGAGCTGAGCCCGCACCAGACACAGGGCAGATGTAGCAGAGCTGAGCCCGCACCAGACACAGGGCAGATGTAGCAGAGCTGAGCCTACACCAGACACAGGGAAGATGTAGCAGAGCTGAGCCCGCACCAGACACAGGGCAGATGTAGCAGAGCTGAGCCCGCACCAGACACAGGGCAGATGTAGCAGAGCTGAGCCTACACCAAGCACAGGGCAGATGTAGCAGAGCTGAGCCCGCACCAGACACAGGGCAGATGTAGCAGGGCTGAGCCCGCACCAGACACAGGGCAGATGTAGCAGAGCTGAGCCCGCACCAGACACAGGGCAGATGTAGCAGAGCTGAGCCCGCACCAGACACAGGGCAGATGTAGCAGAGCTGAGCCTGCACCAGACACAGGGCAGATGTAGCAGAGCTGAGCCTGCACCAGACACAGGGCAGATGTAGCAGAGCTGAGCCCGCACCAGACACAGGGCAGATGTAGCAGAGCTAAGCCCGCACCAGACACAGGGCAGATGTAGCAGAGCTGAGCCCGCACCAGACACAGGGCAGATGTAGCAGAGCTGAGCCCGCACCAGACACAGGGCAGATGTAGCAGAGCTGAGCCTGCACCAACACACACGGCTCCCGGGGGCCCGCACACGCAGTTCCTGAGATGGGGAAAGCCCATGCAGCTCACTGGGGCCCATAAACCGGGTGACTGGGAGGGAGTATACAGGTCGAGGGGGGGAGGGGGGTAGCACTTACTGCTCGGACACGGATGAGAGGGGCCACACAGCCGGAGGCCAGCGCTGTGCTGGGGGTCGCTGGCTGCCACTCCTTTATCTCTGTGGGACAGAGCAGGACGGTAGCTCCGCCCACAGATGAAGCTCAATCCAGCAGGGCACTGTGGTCTGCATGCCTTAGGCCTCTGCCACACTCACGTGAATTTCACGCACGTGCCGAGAGACACGTATTTCCCCTGCGTGTTGCGTGCAGGTAAGTACGTGTCTCTGGTACGTGCGGGACACGTGTGTTCTACGTGTGCTATCCGCGATAGCACACGTAGAACTGGTAATTATTATACTCACCTGGTCCTTCCTGCTGTCCGCGCTGCTGTCCGTGGTGCTGATCCTCGGTCTCCAGCCCTCCTGTCTCCCCGCTGCTGCTGCTGCCAGGCAGTGAAGTGAATATTCAATGAGAATAATGAGCGGCGGTCGGCAGCAAGAGGCAGCAGCGGCAGAGACAGGAGGGCTGGAGAAGGTGAGTTAATGTTTTTTTTTTTTTTTCAATGACATGTGTGTTTTCTCCGGCGCGTGTCACACGGGACCGCATCCACACTACACCCGTGTGGTGCGGGTGCGGGCCGTGTGACACCCGTGCTGCCGGTGAAAAAACGGACATGTCAGCGCTTTCAAAAACGCACACACGTACAAACGCACACGGACACACGTTCCGTGTGGTTTTACGTGTGTGTGCCTGCTACAATAGGGTAGCATTGGTTAAAGTGTCTCCGTGCCGCCGGTACGTGTAAAAAATGACAAACACGTGCCGGAGGCACGGATGTGTGGCGCAGGCCTTAAAGAGACAGCAGCCACAGTTTCCTGCTGAGGACTCCGGTCCCCGAAACTCGGCCCAGGGGGCAGCAGAACTGAAGGCGAGTGGCCAAAATGCCGCCCCCTGACACAATCCGCCCGGGGCGGACAACCCCCTCCGCCCCCCCTTTGCTACGCCACTGGCATTACTTAAAAAACCATCCCTGGACCAAAATTGTGCCGCTAATTACAGACCTGTCTCTGATCTCCCATTCATCTCCAAACTGCTGGAACGCCTGGTCCACTCCCGTTTAATCCGCTATCTGTCAGATAACTCTCTCCTTGACCCTCTACAATCCGGTTTCCGCTCCTTACATTCTACTGAAACTGCTCTTACTAAAGTCTCTAATGATTAAGGCTATGTGCCCACGCTGCGGAAAATGCGCGGACTTTGCCGCGGATTTCTCGCGGAAAAGCCACGGATTTCCCGAAAATCTGCAGCACAGCTACTCCCCAGCCATTTCTATGGCATTTTGGAAAGGTTGTGTCCACGCTGCGGATTTTTCCGCAGCGGAAATCGTGTGGATTTTCGTCCGGAAAAATCTGCAACATATCAATTATTGTTGCGGATTTTCTTCCGGATTTTGGCTTTAAAATTGGGAAAGAAAAAAAAAATCCGCACCAAAATCCGCATCAAATCCGCGTCAATTCCGCGGTAAATCCGCGGCAAATCCGCACCTGTGAAAAGGTTCGGATTTTGCGGGAAAGCTGTGGATTTTGATGCAGAAAAATCCGCAGCTACATTCTCCCGTGGACACATAGCCTTACTAACAGCTAAATCTAATGGTCACTACTCCCTGCTGATCCTCCTGGATCTCTCTGCTGCATTCGATACTGTGGATCACCAGCTCCTCCTCACTATGCTCCACTCACCAGCTCCTCCTCACTACGCTCCACTCACCAGCTCCTCCTCACTACGCTCCACTCACCAGCTCCTCCTCACTACGCTCCACTCACCAGCTCCTCCTCACTATGCTCCACTCACCAGCTCCTCCTCACTATGCTCCACTCACCAGCTCCTCCTCACTATACTCCACTCACCAGCTCCTCCTCACTATGCTCCGCTCACCAGCTCCTCCTCACTACGCTCCACTCACCAGCTCCTCCTCACTACGCTCCGCTCACCAGCTCCTCCTCACTATGCTCCACTCACCAGCTCCTCCTCACTATGCTCCACTCACCAGCTCCTCCTCACTACGCTCCGCTCACCAGCTCCTCCTCACTATGCTCCGCTCACCAGCTCCTCCTCACTATGCTCCACTCACCAGCTCCTCCTCACTATGCTCCGCTCACCAGCTCCTCCTCACTACGCTCCACTCACCAGCTCCTCCTCACTATGCTCCACTCACCAGCTCCTCCTCACTACGCTCCACTCACCAGCTCCTCCTCACTACGCTCCGCTCACCAGCTCCTCCTCACTATGCTCCGCTCTATCGGGCTGAAGGACACCGTTCTTTCCTGGTTCTCCTCTTACCTCTCTGACCGCTCATTCACTGTATCCTTTGCCGCCTCCTCTTCCTCTCCTCTTCCCCTTATGGTCGGGGTTCCTCAGGGTTCAGTCCTAGGCCCCCTCCTGTTCTCTCTATACACAGCCCCTATTGGACAAACAATCAGCAGATTTGATTTCCAGTCCCATCTCTATGCTGATGCTGTACACATCTTCTCCTGACATCACCCCTGCACTATTACAAAATACTACCGATTGTCTGTCCGCTGTCTCCAGCATCATGTCCTCCCTCCATCTAAAACTGAACCTGTCAAAAACTGAGCTTCCCCTGTTTCCTCCCTCCCCCAACCTTCCGAAACCCAATATTACCATTTCTGTGTGTGGCTCTACCATTACACCCCAGCAGCACGCCCGCTGTCTTGTGTGGCTCTACCATTACACCCCAGCAGCACGCCCGCTGTCTTGTGTGGTTCTACCATTACGCCCCAGCAGCACGCCCGCTGTCTTGTGTGGTTCTACCATTACGCCCCAGCAGCACGCCCGCTGTCTTGTGTGGTTCTACCATTACGCCCCAGCAGCACGCCCGCTGTCTTGTGTGGTTCTACCATTACGCCCCAGCAGCACGCCCGCTGTCTTGTGTGGTTCTACCATTACGCCCCAGCAGCACGCCCGCTGTCTTGTGTGTGGTTCTACCATTACGCCCCAGCAGCACGCCCGCTGTCTTGTGTGGCTCTACCATTACGCCCCAGCAGCACGCCCGCTGTCTTGTGTGTGGTTCTACCATTACGCCCCAGCAGCATGCCCGCTGTCTTGTGTGGTTCTACCATTACGCCCCAGCAGCACGCCCGCTGTCTTGTGTGGTTCTACCATTACGCCCCAGCAGCACGCCCGCTGTCTTGTGTGGTTCTACCATTACGCCCCAGCAGCACGCCCGCTGTCTTGTGTGTGGTTCTACCATTACGCCCCAGCAGCACGCCCGCTGTCTTGTGTGGCTCTACCATTACGCCCCAGCAGCACGCCCGCTGTCTTGTGTGTGGTTCTACCATTACGCCCCAGCAGCATGCCCGCTGTCTTGTGTGGTTCTACCATTACGCCCCAGCAGCACGCCCGCTGTCTTGTGTGTGGCTCCACCATTACGCCCCAGCAGCACGCCCGCTGTCTTGTGTGTGACTCTACCATTACGCCCCAGCAGCACGCCCGCTGTCTTATGTGTGGCTCTACCATTACGCCCCAGCAGCACGCCCGCTGTCTTGTGTGTGGTTCTACCATTACGCCCCAGCAGCACGCCCGCTGTCTTGTGTGTGACTCTACCATTATGCCCCAGCAGCACGCCCGCTGTCTTGTGTGGCTCTACCATTACGCCCCAGCAGCACGCCCGCTGTCTTGTGTGGTTCTACCATTACACCCCAGCAGCACGCCCGCTGTCTTGTGTGGTTCTACCATTACGCCCCAGCAGCACGCCCGCTGTCTTGTGTGTGGTTCTACCATTACGCCCCAGCAGCATGCCCGCTGTCTTGTGTGTGGTTCTACCATTACGCCCCAGCAGCACGCCCGCTGTCTTGTGTGGTTCTACCATTACGCCCCAGCAGCACGCCCGCTGTCTTGTGTGTGGTTCTACCATTACGCCCCAGCAGCCGCCCACTGTCTTGTGTGTGGTTCTACCATTACGCCCCAGCAGCACGCCCGCTGTCTTGTGTGTGGCTCTACCATTATGCCCCAGCAGCACGCCCGCTGTTTTGTGTGTGGCTCTACCATTATGCCCAAGCAGCACGCCCACTGTCTTGTGTGGCTCTACCATTACGCCCCAGCAGCACGCCCGCTCTCTTGTGTGTGGCTCTACCATTACGCCCCAGCAGCACGCCCACTGTCTTGTGTGTGGCTCTACCATTACCCCTAGCAGCACGCCCGCTGTCTTGTGTGTGACTCTACCATTACGCCCCAGCAGCACGCCCACTGTCTTGTGTGTGGCTCTACCATTACCCCTAGCAGCACGCCCGCTGTCTTGTGTGTGACTCTACCATTACGCCCCAGCAGCACGCCCGCTGTCTTGTGTGTGGCTCTACCATTACGCCCCAGCAGCACGCCCGCTGTCTTATGTGTGGTTCTACCATTACGCCCCAGCAGCACGCCCGCTGTCTTGTGTGGCTCTACCATTACGCCCCAGCAACACGCCCGCTGTCTTGTGTGGCTCTACCATTACGCCCCAGCAGCACGCCCGCTGTCTTGTGTGGCTCTACCATTACGCCCCAGCAGCACGCCCGCTGTCTTGTGTGGCTCTACCATTACGCCCCAGCAGCACGCCCGCTGTCTTGTGTGGCTCTACCATTACGCCCCAGCAGCACGCCCGCTGTCTTGTGTGGCTCTACCATTACGCCCCAGCAGCACGCCCGCTGTCTTGTGTGACTCTACCATTACGCCCCAGCAGCACGCCCACTGTCTTGTGTAGCTCTACCATTACGCCCCAGCAGCACGCCCGCTGTCTTGTGTGGCTCTACCATTACCCCCAGCAGCACGCCCGCTGTCTTGTGTGTGACTCTACCATTACGCCCCAGCAGCACGTCCGCTGTCTTGTGTGTGACTCTACCATTACGCCCCAGCAGCACGCCCGCTGTCTTGTGTGGCTCTACCATTACGCCCCAGCAGCACGCCCGCTGTCTTGTGTGGTTCTACCATTACGCCCCAGCAGCACGCCCGCTGTCTTGTGTGGTTCTACCATTACGCCCCAGCAGCACGTCCACTGTCTTGTGTGTGACTCTACCATTACGCCCCAGCAGCACGCCCGCTGTCTTGTGTGTGACTCTACCATTACGCCCCAGCAGCACGCCCGCTGTCTTGTGTGTGGCTCTACCATTACGCCCCAGCAGCACGCCCGCTGTCTTGTGTGGCTCTACCATTACGCCCCAGCACCACGCCCGCTGTCTTGTGTGGCTCTACTATTACGCCCCAGCAGCACGCCCGCTGTCTTGTGTGGTTCTACCATTACGCCCCAGCAGCACGCCCGCTGTCTTGTGTGGTTCTACCATTACGCCCCAGCAGCATGCCCGCTGTCTTGTGTGTGGCTCTACCATTATGCCCCAGCAGCACGCCCGCTGTTTTGTGTGTGGCTCTACCATTATGCCCAAGCAGCACGCCCGCTGTCTTGTGTGGCTCTACCATTACGCCCCAGCAGCACGCCCACTGTCTTGTGTGACTCTACCATTACGCCCCAGCAGCACGCCCGCTGTCTTGTGTGACTCTACCATTACGCCCCAGCAGCACGCCCGCTGTCTTGTGTGGTTCTACCATTACGCCCCAGCAGCACGCCGCTCTCTTGTGTGTGGCTCTACCATTACGCCCCAGCAGCACGCCCACTGTCTTGTGTGTGGCTCTACCATTACCCCTAGCAGCACGCCCGCTGTCTTGTGTGTGACTCTACCATTACGCCCCAGCAGCACGCCCACTGTCTTGTGTGTGGCTCTACCATTACCCCTAGCAGCACGCCCGCTGTCTTGTGTGTGACTCTACCATTACGCCCCAGCAGCACGCCCGCTGTCTTGTGTGTGGCTCTACCATTACGCCCCAGCAGCACGCCCGCTGTCTTATGTGTGGTTCTACCATTACGCCCCAGCAGCACGCCCGCTGTCTTGTGTGGCTCTACCATTACGCCCCAGCAGCACGCCCGCTGTCTTATGTGTGGTTCTACCATTACGCCCCAGCAGCACGCCCGCTGTCTTGTGTGGCTCTACCATTACGCCCCAGCAACACGCCCGCTGTCTTGTGTGGCTCTACCATTACGCCCCAGCAGCACGCCCGCTGTCTTGTGTGGCTCTACCATTACGCCCCAGCAGCACGCCCGCTGTCTTGTGTGGCTCTACCATTACGCCCCAGCAGCACGCCCGCTGTCTTGTGTGGCTCTACCATTACGCCCCAGCAGCACGCCCGCTGTCTTGTGTGGCTCTACCATTACGCCCCAGCAGCACGCCCGCTGTCTTGTGTGACTCTACCATTACGCCCCATCAGCACGCCCACTGTCTTGTGTAGCTCTACCATTACGCCCCAGCAGCACGCCCGCTGTCTTGTGTGGCTCTACCATTACCCCCAGCAGCACGCCCGCTGTCTTGTGTGTGACTCTACCATTACGCCCCAGCAGCACGTCCGCTGTCTTGTGTGTGACTCTACCATTACGCCCCAGCAGCACGCCCGCTGTCTTGTGTGGCTCTACCATTACGCCCCAGCAGCACGCCCGCTGTCTTGTGTGGTTCTACCATTACGCCCCAGCAGCACGCCCGCTGTCTTGTGTGGTTCTACCATTACGCCCCAGCAGCACGTCCACTGTCTTGTGTGTGGCTCTACCATTACGCCTCAGCAGCACGCCCGCTGTCTTGTGTGGTTCTACCATTACGCCCCAGCAGCACGTCCACTGTCTTGTGTGTGACTCTACCATTACGCCCCAGCAGCACGCCCGCTGTCTTGTGTGTGACTCTACCATTACGCCCCAGCAGCACGCCCGCTGTCTTGTGTGGCTCTACCATTACGCCCCAGCAGCACGCCCGCTGTCTTGTGTGGTTCTACCATTACGCCCCAGCAGCACGCCCGCTGTCTTGTGTGGTTCTACCATTACGCCCCAGCAGCACGCCCGCTGTCTTGTGTGGCTCTACCATTACGCCCCAGCAGCACGCCCGCTGTCTTGTGTGTAACTCTACGATTACCCCCAGCAGCCGCCCGCTGTCTTGTGTGGCTCTACCATTACGCCCCAGCAGCAGGCCCGCTGTCTTGTGTGTGGCTCTACCATTACGCCCCAGCAGCACGCCCGCTGTCTTGTGTGTGGCTCTACCATTACGCCCCAACAGCCGCCCGCTGTCTTGTGTGTGACTCTACCATTACACCCCAGCAGCACGCCCGCTGTCTTGTGTGGTTCTACCATTACGCCCCAGCAGCACGCCCGCTGTCTTGTGTGGCTCTACCATTACGCCCCAACAGCCGCCCGCTGTCTTGTGTGTGACTCTACCATTACGCCCCAGCAGCACGCCCGCTGTCTTGTGTGGTTCTACCATTACGCCCCAGCAGCACGCCCGCTGTCTTGTGTGGTTCTACCATTATGCCCCAGCAGCACGCCCGCTGTCTTGTGTGTGGCTCTACCATTACCCCTAGCAGCACGCCCGCTGTCTTGTGTGTGACTCTACCATTACGCCCCAGCAGCACGCCCACTGTCTTGTGTGTGGCTCTACCATTACCCCTAGCAGCACGCCCGCTGTCTTGTGTGTGACTCTACCATTACGCCCCAGCAGCACGCCCGCTGTCTTGTGTGTGGCTCTACCATTACGCCCCAGCAGCACGCCCGCTGTCTTATGTGTGGTTCTACCATTACGCCCCAGCAGCACGCCCGCTGTCTAGTGTGGCTCTACCATTACGCCCCAGCAGCACGCCCGCTGTCTTATGTGTGGTTCTACCATTACGCCCCAGCAGCACGCCCGCTGTCTTGTGTGGCTCTACCATTACGCCCCAGCAACACGCCCGCTGTCTTGTGTGGCTCTACCATTACGCCCCAGCAGCACGCCCGCTGTCTTGTGTGGCTCTACCATTACGCCCCAGCAGCACGCCCGCTGTCTTGTGTGGCTCTACCATTACGCCCCAGCAGCACGCCCGCTGTCTTGTGTGGCTCTACCATTACGCCCCAGCAGCACGCCCGCTGTCTTGTGTGGCTCTACCATTACGCCCCAGCAGCACGCCCGCTGTCTTGTGTGACTCTACCATTACGCCCCAGCAGCACGCCCACTGTCTTGTGTAGCTCTACCATTACGCCCCAGCAGCACGCCCGCTGTCTTGTGTGGCTCTACCATTACCCCCAGCAGCACGCCCGCTGTCTTGTGTGTGACTCTACCATTACGCCCCAGCAGCACGTCCGCTGTCTTGTGTGTGACTCTACCATTACGCCCCAGCAGCACGCCCGCTGTCTTGTGTGGCTCTACCATTACGCCCCAGCAGCACGCCCGCTGTCTTGTGTGGTTCTACCATTACGCCCCAGCAGCACGCCCGCTGTCTTGTGTGGTTCTACCATTACGCCCCAGCAGCACGTCCACTGTCTTGTGTGTGACTCTACCATTACGCCCCAGCAGCACGCCCGCTGTCTTGTGTGTGACTCTACCATTACGCCCCAGCAGCACGCCCGCTGTCTTGTGTGTGGCTCTACCATTACGCCCCAGCAGCACGCCCGCTGTCTTGTGTGGCTCTACCATTACGCCCCAGCACCACGCCCGCTGTCTTGTGTGGCTCTACCATTACGCCCCAGCAGCACGCCCGCTGTCTTGTGTGGTTCTACCATTACGCCCCAGCAGCACGCCCGCTGTCTTGTGTGGTTCTACCATTACGCCCCAGCAGCACGCCCGCTGTCTTGTGTGTGGCTCTACCATTATGCCCCAGCAGCACGCCCGCTGTTTTGTGTGTGGCTCTACCATTATGCCCAAGCAGCACGCCCGCTGTCTTGTGTGGCTCTACCATTACGCCCCAGCAGCACGCCCACTGTCTTGTGTGACTCTACCATTACGCCCCAGCAGCACGCCCGCTGTCTTGTGTGACTCTACCATTACGCCCCAGCAGCACGCCCGCTGTCTTGTGTGGTTCTACCATTACGCCCCAGCAGCACGCCGCTCTCTTGTGTGTGGCTCTACCATTACGCCCCAGCAGCACGCCCACTGTCTTGTGTGTGGCTCTACCATTACCCCTAGCAGCACGCCCGCTGTCTTGTGTGTGACTCTACGATTACGCCCCAGCAGCACGCCCACTGTCTTGTGTGTGGCTCTACCATTACCCCTAGCAGCACGCCCGCTGTCTTGTGTGTGACTCTACCATTACGCCCCAGCAGCACGCCCGCTGTCTTGTGTGTGGCTCTACCATTACGCCCCAGCAGCACGCCCGCTGTCTTATGTGTGGTTCTACCATTACGCCCCAGCAGCACGCCCGCTGTCTTGTGTGGCTCTACCATTACGCCCCAGCAGCACGCCCGCTGTCTTATGTGTGGTTCTACCATTACGCCCCAGCAGCACGCCCGCTGTCTTGTGTGGCTCTACCATTACGCCCCAGCAACACGCCCGCTGTCTTGTGTGGCTCTACCATTACGCCCCAGCAGCACGCCCGCTGTCTTGTGTGGCTCTACCATTACGCCCCAGCAGCACGCCCGCTGTCTTGTGTGGCTCTACCATTACGCCCCAGCAGCACGCCCGCTGTCTTGTGTGGCTCTACCATTACGCCCCAGCAGCACGCCCGCTGTCTTGTGTGGCTCTACCATTACGCCCCAGCAGCACGCCCGCTGTCTTGTGTGACTCTACCATTACGCCCCATCAGCACGCCCACTGTCTTGTGTAGCTCTACCATTACGCCCCAGCAGCACGCCCGCTGTCTTGTGTGGCTCTACCATTACCCCCAGCAGCACGCCCGCTGTCTTGTGTGTGACTCTACCATTACGCCCCAGCAGCACGTCCGCTGTCTTGTGTGTGACTCTACCATTACGCCCCAGCAGCACGCCCGCTGTCTTGTGTGGCTCTACCATTACGCCCCAGCAGCACGCCCGCTGTCTTGTGTGGTTCTACCATTACGCCCCAGCAGCACGCCCGCTGTCTTGTGTGGTTCTACCATTACGCCCCAGCAGCACGTCCACTGTCTTGTGTGTGACTCTACCATTACGCCCCAGCAGCACGCCCGCTGTCTTGTGTGTGACTCTACCATTACGCCCCAGCAGCACGCCCGCTGTCTTGTGTGGCTCTACCATTACGCCCCAGCAGCACGCCCGCTGTCTTGTGTGGTTCTACCATTACGCCCCAGCAGCACGCCCGCTGTCTTGTGTGGTTCTACCATTACGCCCCAGCAGCACGCCCGCTGTCTTGTGTGGCTCTACCATTACGCCCCAGCAGCACGCCCGCTGTCTTGTGTGTAACTCTACCATTACCCCCAGCAGCCGCCCGCTGTCTTGTGTGGCTCTACCATTACGCCCCAGCAGCACGCCCGCTGTCTTGTGTGGCTCTACCATTACGCCCCAGCAGCAGGCCCGCTGTCTTGTGTGTGGCTCTACCATTACGCCCCAGCAGCACGCCCGCTGTCTTGTGTGTGGCTCTACCATTACGCCCCAACAGCCGCCCGCTGTCTTGTGTGTGACTCTACCATTACACCCCAGCAGCACGCCCGCTGTCTTGTGTGGTTCTACCATTACGCCCCAGCAGCACGCCCGCTGTCTTGTGTGGCTCTACCATTACGCCCCAACAGCCGCCCGCTGTCTTGTGTGTGACTCTACCATTACGCCCCAGCAGCACGCCCGCTGTCTTGTGTGGTTCTACCATTACGCCCCAGCAGCACGCCCGCTGTCTTGTGTGGTTCTACCATTATGCCCCAGCAGCACGCCCGCTGTCTTGTGTGGCTCTACCATTATGCCCCAGCAGCACGCCCGCTGTCTTGTGTAGTTCTACCATTACGCCCCAGCAGCACGCCCGCTGTCTTGTGTGTGGCTCTACTATTACGCCCCAGCAGCACGCCCGCTGTCTTGTGTGGTTCTACCATTACCCCCAGCAGCCGCCCGCTGTCTTGTGTGTGACTCTACCATTACGCCCCAGCAGCACGCCCGCTGTCTTGTGTGCTTCTACCATTACGCCCCAGCAGCACGCCCGCTGTCTTGTGTAGCTCTACCATTACCCCCAGCAGCACGCCCGCTGTCTTGTGTGTAACTCTACCATTACCCCCAGCAGCCGCCCGCTGTCTTGTGTGGCTCTACCATTACGCCCCAGCAGCACGCCCGCTGTCTTGTGTGGCTCTACCATTACGCCCCAGCAGCACTCCCGCTGTCTTGTGTGGCTCTACCATTACGCCCCAGCAGCACGCCTGCTGTCTTGTGTGTGGCTCTACCATTACGCCCCAACAGCCGCCCGCTGTCTTGTGTGTGACTCTACCATTACACCCCAGCAGCACGCCCGCTGTCTTGTGTGGTTCTACCATTACGCCCCAGCAGCACGCCCGCTGTCTTGTGTGGCTCTACCATTACGCCCCAACAGCCGCCCGCTGTCTTGTGTGTGACTCTACCATTACGCCCCAGCAGCACGCCCGCTGTCTTGTGTGGCTCTACCATTACGCCCCAGCAGCACGCCCGCTGTCTTGTGTGGCTCTACCATTACGCCCCAGCAGCAGGCCCGCTGTCTTGTGTGTGGCTCTACCATTACGCCCCAGCAGCACGCCCGCTGTCTTGTGTGTGGCTCTACCATTACGCCCCAACAGCCGCCCGCTGTCTTGTGTGTGACTCTACCATTACACCCCAGCAGCACGCCCGCTGTCTTGTGTGGTTCTACCATTACGCCCCAGCAGCACGCCCGCTGTCTTGTGTGGCTCTACCATTACGCCCCAACAGCCGCCCGCTGTCTTGTGTGTGACTCTACCATTACGCCCCAGCAGCACGCCCGCTGTCTTGTGTGGTTCTACCATTACCCCCAGCAGCACGCCCGCTGTCTTGTGTGTGACTCTACCATTACGCCCCAGCAGCACGTCCGCTGTCTTGTGTGTGACTCTACCATTACGCCCCAGCAGCACGCCCGCTGTCTTGTGTGGCTCTACCATTACGCCCCAGCAGCACGCCCGCTGTCTTGTGTGGTTCTACCATTACGCCCCAGCAGCACGCCCGCTGTCTTGTGTGGTTCTACCATTACGCCCCAGCAGCACGTCCACTGTCTTGTGTGTGACTCTACCATTACGCCCCAGCAGCACGCCCGCTGTCTTGTGTGTGACTCTACCATTACGCCCCAGCAGCACGCCCGCTGTCTTGTGTGGCTCTACCATTACGCCCCAGCAGCACGCCCGCTGTCTTGTGTGGTTCTACCATTACGCCCCAGCAGCACGCCCGCTGTCTTGTGTGGTTCTACCATTACGCCCCAGCAGCACGCCCGCTGTCTTGTGTGGCTCTACCATTACGCCCCAGCAGCACGCCCGCTGTCTTGTGTGTAACTCTACCATTACCCCCAGCAGCCGCCCGCTGTCTTGTGTGGCTCTACCATTACGCCCCAGCAGCACGCCCGCTGTCTTGTGTGGCTCTACCATTACGCCCCAGCAGCAGGCCCGCTGTCTTGTGTGTGGCTCTACCATTACGCCCCAGCAGCACGCCCGCTGTCTTGTGTGTGGCTCTACCATTACGCCCCAACAGCCGCCCGCTGTCTTGTGTGTGACTCTACCATTACACCCCAGCAGCACGCCCGCTGTCTTGTGTGGCTCTACCATTACTCCCCAGCAGCACGCCCGCTGTCTTGTGTGGTTCTACCATTACGCCCCAGCAGCACGCCCGCTGTCTTGTGTGGCTCTACCATTACGCCCCAACAGCCGCCCGCTGTCTTGTGTGTGACTCTACCATTACGCCCCAGCAGCACGCCCGCTGTCTTGTGTGGTTCTACCATTACGCCCCAGCAGCACGCCCGCTGTCTTGTGTGGTTCTACCATTATGCCCCAGCAGCACGCCCGCTGTCTTGTGTGGCTCTACCATTATGCCCCAGCAGCACGCCCGCTGTCTTGTGTAGTTCTACCATTACGCCTGTGAGGCAAATCCCGGGATATGAAGATGAATTATGACTCCAGTCATAATCCCTCATCACTCCCTGGCAGTGCCCCCTCCCTTCTTGTTCTCAGTGTTCCACTTACACCTCCATGGCCATGTCCTGTGATATGGAAATGAGGTGGTGTGGGAACAATGGACACAGGATGACTCCCTGCCGTCACCCTGTAACAAGAGTTGTATCTCATTAGCAAGGCTATGGAAATAGCCAGACAGAACGACTCCAGTAAAAAATGGTTCATATCTCGCAAGCCATATTTCCGATAAATATGGCAACCATAAAAATGGTGTGTCCGCATGTGGACGATGCCGGCACACCCTTTTTATGGGAGCAGGACATTGGGAAATGCCCCAGGCGTGATATCAGCCAATGGGGAACTGGCAGACAGGTCATGAGTCCCCTCGTTCTGTAGCTAAATTCATAACTGTCACAATGAGAGCATTGGCGTCTGCCTACGACGCTCCCAGGCAAAGTTATGGCCAATATCCCCTTTGCTGGATAATTCTGATCCATGCAGGGGGAGTGGCAGTGCTTCCCTGTGAGGTCACTAAGGTAGGAGGGGACCTGGATTGCCCAGGTTGATAACCCTACTTCGGCCATTTTCCAGTGTTCTTTCGCTGGGGGCACGTGTAGGAAACATCTGTGGGAGTTCCTGGAAACCTGGTCTACAGCGCCCCCCTGTGGCCAGACGCAACAAGGTAACTGCTGGAACTGTGTATGCCTGTTTGTAACCCATGCTTTGATTGTAACTGTACTCTGACATATGTATATTCTGTAGATTCCCTATTGTATATATTGTAGTTCTAGTGTGCTTTAGGCTGATTAAATTATATAATTAATCTTGGGCTGTTCTGTTATCTCGATCTTGAATCCCACGTCTGTGTGTTCGGCTAATAGTTACCGTGAAGCGGTTGGTGGCAGCGAGTTTGTGCCAAGGATTATTGTGGGGAGGCCAGTGAGATTCGGGGAGATTTTATATATTCCGCCCGCGGAGGTCGGGGGAATATATACCTTACTCTCACCGGGGACCCTTCAATAATCGGCATAAGTAGTATAGCGGCCTCCTTGCTTATTGTCGGGCAATTCCATAATTGGCCTGACTATAAGAGGGGCGCTAGAGAGCGCGTCACGTGCTCTGTCTGTCGGTCGGGAGGTATAAAGGAGGGGTGACCCCCACTTGTTACCCCCCGATTGTGACGTACTGGTAGCCAGCGCGGGGGATTTCTGAGTGACCCCCCCGGTGGTTTGTGACATATTGGTGGCATAGCGGTGGGATCGAGATAATAGTGTGTGTGAGTGTGAGACCCATACTCCCAGACACTAAAGACTGCCTGCAGCAGCTGTGGCTGCTGGGGTCTTCAGACTAGCTCAACACTAGAGTGTCAGAGTGCAGATACTGTAAGGTGTGTGGAGGCATCAGGTGTCAGTTCTGTGTCAGTGACCAAAAGTCTGCAAGAATGGCTGATGGCACCAGGAGCAGAGCTATGCAACTGGCCAATGCTAAGGCAGGAGCCGAAGAGAGGGAGGACGGTGCTGTGGACAGCAATGAGGAGGTTGCCCACGAGTCCTCCAGGAGCTCGACGCCAGAAAACCGTTCTGCCGAGGACATTGCGCAACCTGGCACTGCTGGACAAGATGAGGAGGAGCTCACCCAAGGTTCCTCAACGAGCCAGATGCCAGCCCTCCGCTCTGAAAGGGACAGTGAATCGCCTAGCTCTGCAGCGTGCCGCAGATCACCACGTGCCATTCCACCGAGCCTGGGAGGCTCGGATAGCCTTCTTCAAATGGCTATGGCCCTTCTCCAGGCTGGAGACCAGAAGGGCTACAAGGAACTCCTGGCAGAACGCAGGGCAGAGCGGCACGCAGAGCGTGAGGCTGCGGAGCGAGAGCGGCAGGCAGCGCGTGAAGAGCGAGAGCGACAGGCAGACCGTGACTACCAGCTGCAGCTAGCTCAGCTCCGGCCCTCATCAGCCACACGTGACCTTCGAGACACCAAACTTCCAAAGGTCCGTGTTGAGGACTTCCCAGTGCTGGAGAAGGATGGAGACTTGGACTCTTTCTTGACTGCTTTTGAACGGACTTGCTTGCAGCACCATCTGGACAAGGACCAGTGGGCCAAATACCTGACCCCCCGTTTAAGGGGTAAGGCCCTGGATATCCTTGGGGACTTGCCTGCTGAGGCAGATCAGGGCTACGACACCATCAAGCGGGCCCTGATCCAACAGTACAACCTCACTCCAGAGTCCTACCGCAAGAAGTTCCGGACCCTGCAGAAGGGACCAAAGGACTCCTGGGCTGACCACCGGCGGGCACTTGCCCGAGCTGCCGACCACTGGACCCAAGGCCTGCAGCTTTCCACCGGACCGGAGATCCTGGACTTGTTCATCACGGAGCAACTCTTGTGGAACTGCCCTGAGGATCTCCGCCAGTTCATCCGAGACCAGAAGCCAAAGGGGTCCACGGCTACAGCTGCCCTTGCCGATGACTACACCAACAACCGGGCCCCTGAGGCCAGGAGAGCGGCCACCAGCAGCACCTGGAGAGGGGGTAAGATGAATTCTGCGACTGCCCCACCTGCCCCTAGACTGCAGGGGGTGTCCCCCTCAACTCCCCTCTCCAGGCCCGTGGCAGAGCCAAGACGGTGCCACCAGTGCAACCTACCTGGACACTTCAAGGCCATGTGCCCTCAGCGTCCCAAGGCCCCGGCTCCGTCCCCGTCCCAAGGGCCGCCCAAGGTGTATTGTGTGGGTGGGGGTGGTGGTAGGTCCCTGGACAGCTTCCAACCTGTCACCGTCGGCCGGTCTGTGACCATAGGACTGCGAGACAGCGCCTCGGAGGTGACTCTGGTGCGGCCTGAGATGGTGTCCCCCCAAGACTTGATCCCTGGAAAAACCCTCGCTGTCTCCGGGATTGGAGGCACTGACCCGGCGCTGCCTGTTGCTGACATTTATGTGGACTGGGGCGCAGGGCGAGGGGTGAGGGAGGTGGGGGTAACTGATCGGATCCCTGCAAACGTGCTACTTGGGACAGATTTGGGGCAGATAACCTCCCAGTTTGGGCCCCAACCAAGGGCTGAACCTTCAGCCAGTACTGACATGCCTCCGGACAATGTTAATGTGTTATCTATGAATGATGTAAGGGAGGAGGGAGTGAACTCTGATATTTCTGCTTGCATAGACACCATAGACACACACTCAGCTGCAGCTGTGACAGGGGAGGGGGTCAGAGAAAGGTGTGACAATGCCTCTACAAGTAACCAGCCTGTGAGCTGGGATCTGTTGCCCTCTGCAGGGATAAGCAGAGAGCAGGGTGCTGCAGGGGGAGGACCAGTGTGTGGGGTGGGGGCTACCACAGCAAATGTGGGGTCCCCAGAGATTTCACAGTGGGGTTCTGTTGCTGCAGGAGGGGAACAGGCAGGTGAGATTGGGGCCGGTCCAGGAGCGGAAGTGCTCCCAGGTAAGATCTCGGTGCATGGTTCCCCCACAACCGGGGTGTCAGGAAGCCAGGTAGGTCTGCCTGAACCGGCGACTTGGTCAGGAACGGAGGAGGAGCAGGCACGACCCACGGTCGCAGCGGCTGTGGCCGCTGTCACCCGCAGTGGGAGTGCTGGAAGCCAAGGGGCCTCCCGGAGGTCCGATAGCTCTTCCCCTTCTGACCAAGTGGCAGCCGAGTCAGGTGGAGGCCAGGACACAGGTCCCGGGGTACTGACTGAAGATGTGACAGTCTCGTCGATTCTGGCCACATCTAGTCAGGGGTTTCAGGCAGCGTTAGAAGCTGACGACAGCCTGAAAGCTCTTAAGGAGCAGGCGGCACAGCCTCCCTCGGACTCGGACCCGGAGCGAGTGGTCTGGGACCAAGGACGGCTGTACCGGGCCACGGTCCAGCAGGGTTCACCGGAGGCGTGGCCCAGGGACCGACAGTTGGTGGTACCCTATCCGTTCCGGACGAAGTTGTTGCGGATCGCACATGAGATTCCGATGGCCGGACACCTAGGGATCGCTAAGACCAAGGCCAGGTTAAACCAGCATTTCTACTGGCCAAAAATGGGGGCCGATGTGGCTGCCTACTGCCGTTCGTGTGAAACCTGTCAGAGAGTGGGGAAGGCGGGGCCACACCCCAAAGCCCCACTGGTATCTCTGCCAATCATCGATGAGCCTTTCAGGAGGGTGGCTGTGGATCTGGTCGGCCCGCTGGCCATCCCCAGCAGCTCCGGGAAACGCTTCCTACTGACGGTAGTGGACTATGCCACCCGGTACCCAGAAGCAGTGGCCTTGTCGTCCATTCGGGCTGACAAGGTGGCCACCGCATTGCTGGAGATTTTCTCCCGAGTGGGTTTTCCCCAGGAAATGCTCACTGACCGGGGGACCCAATTCATGTCCCAGCTGATGGAGGCCCTCTGTAAGCAAGTCCAGGTGCGACATCTGGTGGCCAGCCCGTACCATCCACAGACTAATGGCCTGTGCGAGCGGTTCAATGGCACCTTAAAGCAGATGCTTAAGATGTTGGTCGACTCCCATGGGCGTGACTGGGAGCGGTATCTCCCACACCTGTTATTTGCTTACCGGGAGGTTCCACAGGCCTCAACAGGACTCTCACCGTTTGAGCTCCTGTACGGGCGACGTGTGCGGGGCCCCCTGGCTCTGGTGAAAGAGGCTTGGGAAGGGGATTTGGCCACCCCTGGAGTGTCGGTTATCGAGTATGTCATGCGCTTCCGGGACAAAATGCAGGCCTTGACGCAACTGGTACACGACAATATGGCTCAAGCCCAGGCCGATCAGAAGCGTTGGTACGACCAGAACGCTTGTGAGAGGACCTACCAAGTGGGTCAAAAGGTGTGGGTACTGGTCCCCGTACCACAGGACAAGCTTCAGGCAGCCTGGGAAGGCCCATACCTCGTGTACCAGCAGCTCAACCCTGTGACGTACCTGGTCACCCTGGACCCTGCCCGTGGAAGGCGGAAGCCCTTCCATGTGAACATGATGAAGGCACATCATGAGCGGGAGGCATGTGCGCTCCCCGTGTGCAACCTGCCCGAGGAGGGAGAAGCGGAAACCCTCTTGGATATGCTAGCCCAGGTTAGGGCAGGCGGATCCATTGAGGATGTGGAGGTTGGCCACCAGCTCTTGGAAGACCAACGGTCCCAGCTGTGGGCCACCCTCCTCCCCTTCCTGGGGTTGTTTACCAACCAGCCCGGAAGGACTGACTTGGCTGTCCATCACGTGGACACTGGGGATCATCCCCCGATCCGGCGTTCAGCATATCGGGTCTCCCTGGAGGTGCAGCAACACATGCGCCAGGAGATTGACGAGATGCTGAAGCTGGGGGTGATCCAGGCATCCAACAGCGCTTGGGCCTCACCTGTAGTCCTCGTCCCTAAGAAGGACCGAACCACGCGGTTCTGCGTGGACTACAGGGGGCTCAATGCGGTCACGGTCGCCGATGCGTACCCAATGCCACGCATCGATGACCTGCTCGATCAGTTGGCCGGGGCTCAGTACCTGACCATCATGGATCTGAGCCGGGGATATTGGCAGATCCCCCTGACTCGCAAGGCCAGGGAACGCTCTGCCTTTATTACCCCATTTGGACTGTACGAGTCCACGGTGATGCCATTCGGGATGAGGAATGCCCCTGCCACTTTCCAGCGGATGGTCAACACCCTGCTCAAGGGACTTGAAGGGTACGCGGCCGCGTACCTGGATGACATTGCCGTCTTCAGTCCCACCTGGGAGGACCACCTAGAGCATCTAGCACAGGTGCTCAGGCGGATCCACCGGGCAGGTTTGACCATCAAGCCGGGAAAGTGTCAGCTGGCCATGAGCGAGGTCCAGTACCTCGGTCACCGGGTAGGTGGGAGAACACTGAAGCCCGAGCCTGAGAAAGTGGAAGCCATCGCATCCTGGCCCACCCCCAGGACCAAGAAGCAGGTGATGTCCTTCTTGGGGACCGCTGGGTACTATAGGAGGTTTGTTCCATGCTATAGTAGCCTGGCAAAGCCCTTGACGGACCTCACCAAGAAGAAGCTGCCCTCTGCAGTCGATTGGACAATGGACTGCGAGACAGCCTTCCGGGCCCTAAAGGACGCCCTGTCCAGCCCGCCCGTGCTACAGGCAGCCGACTTCACGCGGCCGTTTGTAGTACAGACCGACGCCAGTGACTTCGGCCTCGGTGCGGTGCTCAGCCAGGTGGACTCTGCGAGCCAAGAGCACCCAGTCTTGTACCTGAGCAGGAAGCTGTTACCAAGGGAAGTTGCCTATTCCACGATGGAGAAGGAGTGCCTGGCCATAGTGTGGGCCCTGCAGCGTCTGCAACCCTATCTCTACGGGCGCCACTTCATCGTGGAGACGGACCACAATCCCCTCAGCTGGTTGCACACCGTCTCTGGGACGAATGGGCGATTGTTGCGATGGAGCCTTGCGCTCCAGCAATACAACTTCACCATTCGCCACAAAAGGGGCCGTGACCACGGTAACGCAGACGGGCTGTCCCGACAAGGAGAGGTCGCGGACGGGCGCACGGGGGAACACCGGAGTGTGCTGCCCCCTAGCGCCCTCAAAAGGGGGGAGGTGTGAGGCAAATCCCGGGATATGAAGATGAATTATGACTCCAGTCATAATCCCTCATCACTCCCTGGCAGTGCCCCCTCCCTTCTTGTTCTCAGTGTTCCACTTACACCTCCATGGCCATGTCCTGTGATATGGAAATGAGGTGGTGTGGGAACAATGGACACAGGATGACTCCCTGCCGTCACCCTGTAACAAGAGTTGTATCTCATTAGCAAGGCTATGGAAATAGCCAGACAGAACGACTCCAGTAAAAAATGGTTCATATCTCGCAAGCCATATTTCCGATAAATATGGCAACCATAAAAATGGTGTGTCCGCATGTGGACGATGCCGGCACACCCTTTTTATGGGAGCAGGACATTGGGAAATGCCCCAGGCGTGATATCAGCCAATGGGGAACTGGCAGACAGGTCATGAGTCCCCTCGTTCTGTAGCTAAATTCATAACTGTCACAATGAGAGCATTGGCGTCTGCCTACGACGCTCCCAGGCAAAGTTATGGCCAATATCCCCTTTGCTGGATAATTCTGATCCATGCAGGGGGAGTGGCAGTGCTTCCCTGTGAGGTCACTAAGGTAGGAGGGGACCTGGATTGCCCAGGTTGATAACCCTACTTCGGCCATTTTCCAGTGTTCTTTCGCTGGGGGCACGTGTAGGAAACATCTGTGGGAGTTCCTGGAAACCTGGTCTACAGCGCCCCCCTGTGGCCAGACGCAACAAGGTAACTGCTGGAACTGTGTATGCCTGTTTGTAACCCATGCTTTGATTGTAACTGTACTCTGACATATGTATATTCTGTAGATTCCCTATTGTATATATTGTAGTTCTAGTGTGCTTTAGGCTGATTAAATTATATAATTAATCTTGGGCTGTTCTGTTATCTCGATCTTGAATCCCACGTCTGTGTGTTCGGCTAATAGTTACCGTGAAGCGGTTGGTGGCAGCGAGTTTGTGCCAAGGATTATTGTGGGGAGGCCAGTGAGATTCGGGGAGATTTTATATATTCCGCCCGCGGAGGTCGGGGGAATATATACCTTACTCTCACCGGGGACCCTTCAATAATCGGCATAAGTAGTATAGCGGCCTCCTTGCTTATTGTCGGGCAATTCCATAATTGGCCTGACTATAAGAGGGGCGCTAGAGAGCGCGTCACGTGCTCTGTCTGTCGGTCGGGAGGTATAAAGGAGGGGTGACCCCCACTTGTTACCCCCCGATTGTGACGTACTGGTAGCCAGCGCGGGGGATTTCTGAGTGACCCCCCCGGTGGTTTGTGACAACGCCCCAGCAGCACGCCCGCTGTCTTGTGTGTGGCTCTACTATTACGCCCCAGCAGCACGCCCGCTGTCTTGTGTGGCTCTACCATTACCCCCAGCAGCCGCCCGCTGTCTTGTGTGTGACTCTACCATTACGCCCCAGCAGCACGCCCGCTGTCTTGTGTGCTTCTACCATTACGCCCCAGCAGCACGCCCGCTGTCTTGTGTAGCTCTACCATTACCCCCAGCAGCACGCCCGCTGTCTTGTGTGTAACTCTACCATTACCCCCAGCAGCCGCCCGCTGTCTTGTGTGGCTCTACCATTACGCCCCAGCAGCACGCCCGCTGTCTTGTGTGGCTCTACCATTACGCCCCAGCAGCACTCCCGCTGTCTTGTGTGGCTCTACCATTACGCCCCAGCAGCACGCCTGCTGTCTTGTGTGTGGCTCTACCATTACGCCCCAACAGCCGCCCGCTGTCTTGTGTGTGACTCTACCATTACACCCCAGCAGCACGCCCGCTGTCTTGTGTGGTTCTACCATTACGCCCCAGCAGCACGCCCGCTGTCTTGTGTGGCTCTACCATTACGCCCCAACAGCCGCCCGCTGTCTTGTGTGTGACTCTACCATTACGCCCCAGCAGCACGCCCGCTGTCTTGTGTGGCTCTACCATTACGCCCCAGCAGCACGCCCGCTGTCTTGTGTGGCTCTACCATTACGCCCCAGCAGCAGGCCCGCTGTCTTGTGTGTGGCTCTACCATTACGCCCCAGCAGCACGCCCGCTGTCTTGTGTGTGGCTCTACCATTACGCCCCAACAGCCGCCCGCTGTCTTGTGTGTGACTCTACCATTACACCCCAGCAGCACGCCCGCTGTCTTGTGTGGTTCTACCATTACGCCCCAGCAGCACGCCCGCTGTCTTGTGTGGCTCTACCATTACGCCCCAACAGCCGCCCGCTGTCTTGTGTGTGACTCTACCATTACGCCCCAGCAGCACGCCCGCTGTCTTGTGTGGTTCTACCATTACGCCCCAGCAGCACGCCCGCTGTCTTGTGTGGTTCTACCATTATGCCCCAGCAGCACGCCCGCTGTCTTGTGTGGCTCTACCATTATGCCCCAGCAGCACGCCCGCTGTCTTGTGTAGTTCTACCATTACGCCCCAGCAGCACGCCCGCTGTCTTGTGTGTGGCTCTACTATTACGCCCCAGCAGCACGCCCGCTGTCTTGTGTGGTTCTACCATTACCCCCAGCAGCCGCCCGCTGTCTTGTGTGTGACTCTACCATTACGCCCCAGCAGCACGCCCGCTGTCTTGTGTGCTTCTACCATTACGCCCCAGCAGCACGCCCGCTGTCTTGTGTAGCTCTACCATTACCCCCAGCAGCACGCCCGCTGTCTTGTGTGTAACTCTACCATTACCCCCAGCAGCCGCCCGCTGTCTTGTGTGGCTCTACCATTACGCCCCAGCAGCACGCCCGCTGTCTTGTGTGGCTCTACCATTACGCCCCAGCAGCACTCCCGCTGTCTTGTGTGGCTCTACCATTACGCCCCAGCAGCACGCCTGCTGTCTTGTGTGTGGCTCTACCATTACGCCCCAACAGCCGCCCGCTGTCTTGTGTGTGACTCTACCATTACACCCCAGCAGCACGCCCGCTGTCTTGTGTGGTTCTACCATTACGCCCCAGCAGCACGCCCGCTGTCTTGTGTGGCTCTACCATTACGCCCCAACAGCCGCCCGCTGTCTTGTGTGTGACTCTACCATTACGCCCCAGCAGCACGCCCGCTGTCTTGTGTGGTTCTACCATTACGCCCCAGCAGCACGCCCGCTGTCTTGTGTGGTTCTACCATTATGCCCCAGCAGCACGCCCGCTGTCTTGTGTGGCTCTACCATTATGCCCCAGCAGCACGCCCGCTGTCTTGTGTAGTTCTACCATTACGCCCCAGCAGCACGCCCGCTGTCTTGTGTGTGGCTCTACTATTACGCCCCAGCAGCACGCCCGCTGTCTTGTGTGGTTCTACCATTATGCCCCAGCAGCACGCCCGCTGTCTTGTGTGGCTCTACCATTACGCCCCAGCAGCACGCCCGCTGTCTTGTGTGGCTCTACCATTACGCCCCAGCAGCATGCCCGCTGTCTTGTGTGGCTCTACCATTACGCCCCAGCAGCACGCCCGCTGTCTTGTGTGACTCTACCATTACGCCCCAGCAGCACGCCCGCTGTCTTGTGTAGCTCTACCATTACGCCCCAGCAGCACGCCCGCTGTCTTGTGTGGTTCTACCATTACGCCCCAGCAGCACGTCCGCTGTCTTGTGTGTGACTCTACCATTACGCCCCAGCAGCACGCCCGCTGTCTTGTGTGGCTCTACCATTACGCCCCAGCAGCACGCCCGCTGTCTTGTGTGTGGCTCTACCATTACGCCCCAGCAGCACGCCCGCTGTCTTGTGTGGTTCTACCATTACGCCCCAGCAGCACGCCCGCTGTCTTGTGTGTGACTCTACCATTACAGCCCCAGCAGCACGCCCGCTGTCTTGTGTGGTTCTACCATTACGCCCCAGCAGCACGCCCGCTGTCTTGTGTGTGGCTCTACCATTACGCCCCAGCAGCACGCCCGCTGTCTTGTGTGGCTCTACCATTACGCCCCAGCAGCACGCCCGCTGTCTTGTGTGACTCTACCATTACGCCCCAGCAGCACGCCCGCTGTCTTGTGTGTGGCTCTACCATTACGCCCCAGCAGCACGCCCGCTGTCTTGTGTGTGGCTCTACCATTACGCCCCAGCAGCACGCCCGCTGTCTTGTGTGGCTCTACCATTACGCCCCAGCAGCACGCCCGCTGTCTTGTGTGGTTCTACCATTACGCCCCAGCAGCACGCCCGCTGTCTTGTGTGTGGCTCTACCATTACGCCCCAGCAGCACGCCCGCTGTCTTGTGTGGCTCTACCATTACGCCCCAGCAGCACGCCCGCTGTCTTGTGTGGCTCTACCATTACGCCCCAGCAGCAGGCCCGCTGTCTTGTGTGGTTCTACCATTACGCCCCAGCAGCACGCCCGCTGTCTTGTGTGGTTCTACCATTACGCCCCAGCAGCACGCCCGCTGTCTTGTGTGTGGCTCTACCATTACGCCCCAGCAGCACGCCCGCTGTCTTGTGTGGCTCTACCATTACGCCCCAGCACCACGCCCGCTGTCTTGTGTGGCTCTACCATTACGCCCCAGCAGCACGCCCGCTGTCTTGTGTGGTTCTACCATTACGCCCCAGCAGCACGCCCGCTGTCTTGTGTGGTTCTACCATTACGCCCCAGCAGCACGCCCGCTGTCTTGTGTGTGGCTCTACCATTATGCCCCAGCAGCACGCCCGCTGTTTTGTGTGTGGCTCTACCATTATGCCCAAGCAGCACGCCCGCTGTCTTGTGTGGCTCTACCATTACGCCCCAGCAGCACGCCCACTGTCTTGTGTGACTCTACCATTACGCCCCAGCAGCACGCCCGCTGTCTTGTGTGACTCTACCATTACGCCCCAGCAGCACGCCCGCTGTCTTGTGTGGTTCTACCATTACCCCCAGCAGCACGCCGTTCTCTTGTGTGTGGCTCTACCATTACGCCCCAGCAGCAAGCCCACTGTCTTATGTGGTTCTACCATTACCCCCAGCAGCACGCCCGCTGTCTTGTGTGGTTCTACCATTACCCCCAGCAGCACGCCGCTCTCTTGTGTGTGGCTCTACCATTACGCCCCAGCAGCACGCCCGCTGTCTTGTGTGTGGCTCTACCATTACCCCTAGCAGCACGCCCGCTGTCTTGTGTGTGACTCTACCATTACGCCCCAGCAGCACGCCCACTGTCTTGTGTGTGGCTCTACCATTACCCCTAGCAGCACGCCCGCTGTCTTGTGTGTGACTCTACCATTACGCCCCAGCAGCACGCCCACTGTCTTGTGTGTGGCTCTACCATTACCCCTAGCAGCACGCCCGCTGTCTTGTGTGTGACTCTACCATTACGCCCCAGCAGCACGCCCGCTGTCTTATGTGTGGTTCTACCATTACGCCCCAGCAGCACGCCCGCTGTCTTGTGTGGCTCTACCATTACGCCCCAGCAGCACGCCCGCTGTCTTGTGTGGTCCTACCATTACGCCCCAGCAACACGCCCGCTGTCTTGTGTGGCTCTACCATTACGCCCCAGCAGCACGCCCGCTGTCTTGTGTGGCTCTACCATTACGCCCCAGCAGCACGCCCGCTGTCTTGTGTGGCTCTACCATTACGCCCCAGCAGCACGCCCGCTGTCTTGTGTGGCTCTACCATTACGCCCCAGCAGCACGCCCGCTGTCTTGTGTGGCTCTACCATTACGCCCCAGCAGCACGCCCGCTGTCTTGTGTGACTCTACCATTACGCCCCAGCAGCACGCCCACTGTCTTGTGTAGCTCTACCATTACGCCCCAGCAGCACGCCCGCTGTCTTGTGTGGCTCTACCATTACCCCCAGCAGCACGCCCGCTGTCTTGTGTGTGACTCTACCATTACGCCCCAGCAGCACGTCCGCTGTCTTGTGTGTGACTCTACTATTACGCCCCAGCAGCACGCCCGCTGTCTTGTGTGGCTCTACCATTACGCCCCAGCAGCACGCCCGCTGTCTTGTGTGGTTCTACCATTACGCCCCAGCAGCACGCCCGCTGTCTTGTGTGGTTCTACCATTACGCCCCAGCAGCACGTCCGCTGTCTTGTGTGTGACTCTACCATTACGCCCCAGCAGCACGCCCGCTGTCTTGTGTGTGACTCTACCATTACGCCCCAGCAGCACGCCCGCTGTCTTGTGTGGCTCTACCATTACGCCCCAGCAGCACGCCCGCTGTCTTGTGTGGTTCTACCATTACGCCCCAGCAGCACGCCCGCTGTCTTGTGTGGTTCTACCATTACGCCCCAGCAGCACGCCCGCTGTCTTGTGTGGCTCTACCATTACGCCCCAGCAGCACGCCCGCTGTCTTGTGTGGTTCTACCATTACCCCCAGCAGCACGCCCGCTGTCTTGTGTGTGGTTCTACCATTACGCCCCAGCAGCCGCCCACTGTCTTGTGTGTGGTTCTACCATTACGCCCCAGCAGCACGCCCGCTGTCTTGTGTGGCTCTACCATTACGCCCCAGCAGCACGCCCGCTGTCTTGTGTGGCTCTACCATTACCCCTAGCAGCACGCCCGCTGTCTTGTGTGTGGCTCTACCATTACCCCTAGCAGCACGCCCGCTGTCTTGTGTGGCTCTACCATTACGCCCCAGCAGTACGCCCGCTGTCTTGTGTGTGGCTCTACCATTACGCCCCAGCAGCACGCCCGCTGTCTTGTGTGGGTCTACCATTACCCCCAGCAGCACGCCCGCTGTCTTGGGGTTATATGTGACTCCGATCTTTCCTTCACTCCCCACATTCGTTCACTTGCTCATTCTTGTCACTTCCACCTCAAAAACATCTCAAGAATTCGACCTTTTCTTACCATTGACTCTGCAAAAACTCTTACTGTCGCTCTCATTCATTCTCGCCTGGATTATTGTAATTCTTTACTAATTGGTCTCCCTGTTACTAAACTCTCCCCTGTCTAATCCATCCTGAATGCCACAGCCAGGATCATTTTCCTCTGCAACCGCTTCACTAATGCCTCTGCTCTGTGCCAGTCATTGCACTGGTTGCCCATCCGCTGCAGAATCCAATATAAACTTATCACTCTCACTCACAAAGCTCTCCACGGTTCCGCACCACCCTACATCTCCTCCCTCATCTCTGTCTATAATCCCACCCGTGCCCTCCGCTCTGCACCCCCCTACATCTCCTCCCTCATCTCTGTCTAGAATCCCACCCGTGCCCTCCGTTCTGCTAATGACTTAAGACTGACATCCTCAACAATTCGAACCTCCCACTCCCGTCTTCAAGATTTCTCACGAGCTGCGCCTAGGCTCTGGAACACACTACCAAGAGCAATCCGATTAATTCCCAACATCCACACCTTTAAGCGGGCCCTAAAAACGCATTTATTTAGACTAGCCTATCACCTCACTGCCCTGATCTAATCTAGACCCTTTCTGCCCTTCCCAAAAATTTACTTCCAGTTCTCATCCCCTGTACCTGTATAAATTCTCACCGACGGGTTCATGCAGCTGCTTTTGAACCCCCTAATAAATCTATGGCTGGACCATATATAACAAGCTTTTCTCCCCCCCATTCACCTTTTGTGCCTCCCCTATTTCCTCATAGACTGTAGCTTACGAGCAGGGCCCTCACTCCTCCTGGGATCTTAATTTTGTTATTTTGTATTGTCTCATATTGTCTGTACATGTCCTTTCTTAATTGTAAAGCGCTGCGGAATATGTTGGCGCTATAGAAATAAAACATCATTATAACAGTTATGTAGAAGGAAGAATACAAAGGTTACGGCTCTTGGAACAAAGATAAGAATAAATGTGTATTTGATGCAATCTAATTCCGTCTGACGCTTTCTCTGTTACCAGTGATTCATAGCTCAGGTTGTAAAAAAAAAAGTATCAATTTTCTTAACTTTAATCTCTTGTTTTTCTTAATAGCCCAATCCTGCAGGTGAGTTTCCTCGACTTTATAGATGTAAAAGAGATGACTTGTTGTATCGATGGTTTTCTGTTCTAAACTATCTTTTACTTCTGCAGGGGAGGTAACAGAACCAACAAAAGAGGTACAAACACAATCTCCATTTATTTCTTTAAGACTGACACAAGTCTCCCTCTAGGTGGTAAAGTCACCAATTTATATTCTTGATTCTTTCTGTGCTCTTTTCTTGTTTTCTTGCATTAAACAAGTCTGTTCATCATAAGGAGGCAGTGTATTGTGCAGCAAGCAGCATGTAAAAGAATATTGCTGAGTCATGGGTGGGTTTAAGGGGTTTTCCGGTGAAGACAAACTATCAGCAGATATTTTTTCTTTGGAATCTGAGAGCAGCATGATGTAGGGGCTGAGATCCTGATTCCAGTGATGTGTCACTTACTGGGCTGCTTGATGCAGTTTTCATAAGAAACCTGTTTTCTCTCCTGTAGATGTAGCAGAGCTATGAATGCTGCACTGTGTATAAAGCAGCCCACTAAGTTGATAAGTAATAACTAGTGATGGATGGACTCGCAGATAAATGGGACCAGCAGAGTTAACCAGATTAAAAGGAAAATCCGGTTCCAGCACGAAATTGATCCCAGTCATCTGGCTGGACGCCCGTCCCCATATAAGTCTATGGGGACCAGAATCCAGCTATTAAAAATGGTGATAGAAGGGATAGGAGCAAGTGAGCTGTACTTACCGAGGCTCTAACTGCTTCCTCTTCCGCCCATTCACTTCTGGGGCCGCTCATTACCTTCATTGCATATTCACTGCTTTCCCCACCCACCGGCATCTGTGATTGGTTGCAGTCAGACGCGCCCCCATCCTAAGTATCAGCATGTCTTACAGCTTCCAATCACAGACACTGTGTGCATCTATTGTGGTATAAAAATAAATAAATAAAATATTTGGTGCAGGTTCCCCCCGTATTATGATACCCAGTGCACATATAGCATACGGCTACAGGTCCTCAGTGAATTCATTGCCATGAGGAGCCATGATGAGCTTCCAGTGACCAGTATAAGGCCCGCAACACACATCCGTTGAAAACGTGCGTGTTTGGTCCGTTTCCGTATATACCTGAGAGACGGCCAAACGTGCACCAATGTTATTTAATGTTTGAGGACACATGTGCGTTTTTCATTAAGGTCCGTGGGTCCGTGTGCGTGCTACGTTTGTGTTTCCGTTTTGCACGGCAGCATGTCCGTTTTCAGCACGCAACACGCAGCACGGACCCAATGAAAGTCAATGGGTCTGTGCGCACATCCGAGTGACACGGATGCATCTCTGTTTGCTCCCTGTACGTTTTGTGCTTTTTTCATGTGATGTCAGTATTTTTTCTTTTTCTGTTTCGTTCTCTCCCTCAGTCCGTCGGTGCCTCTCTATGTCTGTCGGTCGGTCTCTCTGTCTTATCTGTCCCTCTCGCTGTCTGTCGGTCAGTTCTCCCCCTCTCTCATACTCACCGTTCCCCGATCACCAGCGCGGCGCTGCACGGCTGTTCTCTAAACTCCGGCAGATTTTCCTCTTTTCAAAAAGCCGGCCGCTCATTAATCAATCTCGTATTCCCTGCTTTCCCCGCCCACTGGCAAATATGATTGGTTGCATTGAGACACGCCCACACGCTGAGTGACAGCTGTCTAACTGCAACCAATCACAGCCGCCGGTGGGTATGTCACTATGGAGCAGAGAAATAAATAAATAAATAATTAAAAAAACCGGCGTGCGGTCCCCCCCTATTTTAATACCAGCCAGATAAAGCCATACGGCTGAAAGCTGGTATTCTCAGGATGGGGAGCCCCACGTTATGGGGAGCCCCCCAGCCTAATAATATCAGCCAGCAGACGCCCAGAATTGCGGCATACATTATATGCGACAGTTCTGGGACTGTACCCGGCTCTTCCCGATTTGCCCTGGTGCGTTGGCAATCGGGGTAATAAGGAGTTAATGGCAGCCCATAGCTGCCACTAAATCCTAGATTAATCATGTCAGGCGTCTCCCCGAGATACCTTCCATGATTAATCTGTAAGTTACAGTTAAAAAACAGACACACCCGAAAAATCCTTTATTAGAAATAAAAAACACTAACAAATTCCCTCATCACCAATTTATTAACCCCAACAAAGCCCTCCATGCCCGGCGTAATCCACAGACCTCCAGCGTCGCGTCCAGCTCTGCTGCATGAAGGTGACAGGAGCTGCAGAATACACCGCCGCTCCTGTCAGCTCCACGCAGCAAATGAGGTGAGTAGCGCGATCAGCTGAGCTGTCACTGAGGTTACCCGTGGCCACCGCTGCATCCAGTGGTGGCCGTGAGTTACATGACTGACAGCAGCTGATCGCGCTACTCACTTCATTTGCTGCGTGGAGCTGACAGGAGCGGCGGTGTATTCTGCAGCTCCTGTCACCTTCATGCAGCAGAGCTGGACGCGACGCTGGAGGTCTGTGGATTACGCCGGGCATGGAGGGCTTTGTTGGGGTTAATAAATTGGTAATGAGGGAATTTGTGAGTGTTTTTTATTTCTAATTAAGGATTTTTCGGGTGTGTGTGTTTATTTACTGTAACTTACAGATTAATCATGGAAGGTATCTCGGGGAGACGCCTGACATGATTAATCTAGGATTTAGTGGCAGCTATGGGCTGCCATTAACTCCTTATTACCCTGATTGCCAACGCACCAGGGCAAATCGGGAAGAGCCGGGGACAGTCCCAGAACTGTCGCATATAATGTATGCGGCAATTCTGGGCGTCTGCTGGCTGATATTGTTAGGCTGGGGGGCTCCCCATAACGTGGGGCTCCCCATCCTGAGAATACCAGCCTTCAGCCGTATGGCTTTATCTGGCTGGTATTAAAATAGGGGGGACTGCACGCCGTTTTTTTTAATTATTTATTTATTTATTTTACTGCACAGTATAGACACGCCCACCGTCTGCTGTGATTGGGTGCAGTGACACAGCCGTCACTCAGCGTGGGAGCGTGTGTGACTGCAACCAATCACAGGCGCCTGTGGGCGGGTAAAGCAGGGAATACGAGATTGATTAATGAGCGGCCGGCTTTTTCAAAATAGTAAATGCCGCCAGAGTTTTTATAACAGCAGTGCAGCGCCGCGCCGGGGATCAGGGAACGGTAAGTATGAGAGAGGGCTGCTCAATTCAGTCACTCAGGGGATTAGCGGTCACCGGTGAGTCCTTCACGGGTGACCGCTAATCAGTACGCGGCACACAGACAGAGCCGCGGCATGACAATGAAGTTCACCCGAGTTCATTCTCATCGCGCAACTCTGTCTGCTGTCAGCCGACATGTATCAACGACATTGTGCATCACACACACGGAACATTTCACACGGGCAACACACACACATGTCAGTTATTTCACTCACGCACACACGGACATACCGCTAGCATACGGGATACACACGCAGGCCACACATACCATAAAAACGGACCTAGAAAACGGAAAACGGACCCGAAAAACGGCCCGTATCACACGGACGTGGTTTAACGGATGTGTGTTTCAGGCCTCAGAGAGTGTGTGAGAGATAACAACAAATGTAACACTTTTGCCCCCCCCCCTATTCACACCTGAGACCTTGTAACACTAATGAGTCACATGACACCAGAGGGAAAATGGCTAATTGGGCACAATTAGGGCATTTTCACTTAGGGGTGTACTCACTTTTGTTGCCAGCAGTTTAGATATTAATGGCTGTGTACTGAGTTATTTAGAGGACACCAGATTTACCCTGTTATACAAGCTGCACACTGACACTGTACATTGTATCACAGGGTATTCAGTGTTGTCCCATGAAAAGATGTAATAAAAAAATGAGGGGTGTACTCACTTTTGTTGCCAGTGGTTTAGACAGTAATGGCTGTGCTGAGTTATTCCCCGTTCTATGAGCTGCACACTGACACTGGACATTGTATCACAGGGTCAGATCTGCAGCGCTGTCCCATGAAAGGATTTAATAAAATATTTATAAAAATATAAGGGGTGTACTCACTTTTGTGATATACTGTATATAGAACAGTGCTGATGCCCCGCTCTGTACAGCACAGGAGATCGGATGATTGCAGCTTCAAGTCCTTCTAAAGGGACTTTTAAATACAATAAAAAGTGAGGGAAAAAAGTTTTGTAAAATATGAACAAAACTGTACAAAAAAACCATAACATTTTCAAATCACCCCACTTTTGTCCCATTGACAAAAAATATGTATAAAAAAAATAAAAATACACATATTTGGTATTGTTGTGTTCAGAAATATCCGATCTAACAAATTATAAAAGAGATTAAACCAATCGGTAAACGGCGTAAAGAATAAATACATTTAAAATTCCAGAATTATGGGTTTTTTTGTTGCAACGTCACAATAAAAATGAAATAAGAGGTGATAAAAACAATATATCTACCCAAAAATGGTATCAGTAAAAACGTCAGCTCAGAGTGAAAAAAGTAAGCCCCAACATAACCCTGTATACAGAAAAATGAAGATGTTACGGGTCTCGGAATCTGGCAACATAAATATATTTTTTTTACATTTTTTATATATATATATTTTTATTTTTTTTAACATTTAAATAAAAAAAAACCTATTCATGTTTGGTATCTACGAACTTGTAATGACCTGGTGAATCATATGGCCAGGTGAGTTTTACCATATAGTGAACATGGTAAACAAAAAACACAAAAAAATCAATTGTGGAATTTCACATTTTTTGCACTTTCACTTTGTTTGGATTTTTTTCACGTTTTTCAGTTCACTATATGGTAAAATGAATGAAAAATGACAACTTGGCAAAAAGATAAGTTCTAACAGGAAGAATAAAAAAGATACGGCTCTTGGAACAAAGATAAGAATAAATGTGTATTTGATGCAATCTAATTCCGTCAGATCCTTTCTCTGTTACCAGTGATTCATAGCTCAGGTTGTAATAAAAAAAAAAATTATCAATTTTCTTAACTTTAATCTCTTGTTTTTCTTAATAGCCCAATCCTGCAGGTGAGTTTCCTCGACTTTATAGATGTAAAAGAGATGACTTGTTGTATCTATGGTTTTCTGTTCTAAACTATCTTTTCTTTTACTTTTGCAGAGGAGGTAACAGAACCAACAAAAGAGGTACAAAGAGAATCTCCATTTACTTCTTTAAGACTGACACAAGTCTCCCTCTAGGTGGTGAAGTCACCAATTTATATTCTTGATTCTTTCTGTGCTTTTTTCTTGTTTTCATGCATTAAACAAGTCTGTGCAGCATAAGGAGGCAGTGTATTGTGCAGCAGGCGGCACATCCTATAGGCACGTGATGCAATTTATTGAAAAATAATCTGATGTAAAAGGGGAACAAGTTATGAAAGGATAGGAGATAACTTATTGATCAGGGAGGGTCTGACTCTTGGACTTAGCAGAACGGGGCACTTTACTCCGATTAGAATACAATATAACAGCTGTGCGCATGCGCAACCACCGCTCCATTCATTCCTTTTGGGGCTACTGAGCGCTGCGCTCGCCTTTTTCAGGCAGATTGATGGAGAATGAATGGAGTGTTCGTCGGGCATTCGACTATTCTATACAAAGAGAAAAATGTCCTATCAGAGATAAAAACGCCTCATTCTGCCAATCGATGCCAGTCCCAGTGGTCAATAAGTGGATAGCTAACTTCTGCCAATCAATGTGGGTCCCAGTGGTCAATAATTGGATAGCTGACTTTTGACAATCAATGCGGGTCCCAGCGGTCAATAAGTGGATAGCTGACTTCTGCCAATCAATGCAGGTCCCAGCGGTCAATAAGTGGATAGCTGACCTCTGCCGATCGATGTCGGTCCCAGCTGTCAATAATTGGATAGCCGACATCTGCCAATCGATGCGGGCCCCAACGGTCAATAAGTGGATAGCTGACTTTTGACAATCAATGCGGGTCCCAGCGGTCAATAAGTGGATGGCGGACCTCTGCTGATCGATGTCGGTCCCAGCTGTCAATAATTGGATAGCTGACTTCTGTCAATCGATGCGGGTCCCAGTGGCCAATAAGTAGATAGCTGACTTCTGCCAATCGATGTGGGTCCCAATGGTCAATAAGTGGATAGCTGACTTCTGACAATTGATGCGGGTCCCAGCGGTCAATAAGTGGATAGCTGACTTCTGACAATTGATGTGGGTCCCATCGGTCAACAAGTGGATAGCTGACTTCTGCCAATCGATGCGGGTCCCAGCGGTCAATAAGTAGATAGCTGACTTCTGCCAATCGATGTGGGTCCCAATGGTCAATAAGTGGATAGCTGACTTCTGACAATTGATGCGGGTCCCAGCGGTCAATAAGTGGATAGCTGACTTCTGACAATTGATGCGGGTCCCAGCGGTCAACAAGTGGATAGCTGACTTCTGCCAATCAATGCGGGCCCCAATGGTCAATAAGTGGATAGCTGACTTCTGCCAATCGATGCGGGTCCCAGCGGTCAATAAGTAGATAGCTGACTTCTGCCAATTGATGAGGATCCCAGCGGTCAATAAGTGGATAGCAGAAACCTTTATTCCAGTGATGTATCACTTCACGGGCTGTATTTTTTTTAAGAAAATCCCTGTTTTATCTGCTGCAGATCTACCAATTCCACCCACTGATTGGCAGCTTTCTGTGTGCACTGTGCATAGGCAAAAAGATGCTAATCAGTGGTGACGGATACAGAGCTCTGAATAGACTGGACTAGCTTTAGTGATAATCGCCTGCTGATAAAACAGGGATTTAATCAAAACTACAGCATACAGTCCAGTAAATGACACATTGCTGGACTCAGGATCTCTTCCCCTACATTTTGTTGCTCTCAGATTAGATAGAAAAAACCTGGTGACAGATTCCCTTTAGGGCATGTGCAGTATGAAGCTTGTTAAGGGGTCTTTTAGGGCCTAATATCCCTTCTTATAAAAGTTAAATATGAAGAAGTGGATATGTTAGTTTAGGCTCCAGTACAACAGTGGATAATTAAGCATTAATAACACATGACATACTGTATATTGGATACAAATACTTTAATATTTGAATAAAGGTTATATTTTATATAAACAATATACATTCTGTTCAGATTTGGTGACAGATTAGCTTTAATGGTAAAGTTATCGGCATTTTACATTGAAAAGGACGAGTATCAGTGAAATAAGAATAGGCTTAAGAGTGTAACAAGAACAATTTTTGCAAGAAATCTCATTTATCTGTTTTCTCTTTTTCTTTTTAGACAAAAGGTAAAGAACACAAGATAGGTAATTACCTATGAGTTACCGATTTCTGTCTGGAGTTGTCCCTCTCCACCATTGTGTGCTCCGGTGTGAAGGGTTAAATTAATGTTCTACAACAAGAATGTGCAGTAATGACCTGAAAACAAGAAACCGCAGCGAAAGCCCCGAACCTGGAATGTTCAACAATGTCTGTCATTTAGTTTTTATTTTTTAGTAATATGAAAGGATAATCTTCATAATGATTGTTTTTCGCTAGGGGGCGCTCACTGATTACGTTTTTTTATTAGTCCATTTAAGTGTATCCAGATAGGGCCGCTAAGTGGCCACAATGATAAAACCTCACAAATGTGAATAAATAGCCTCTCTCCAGTCAGCATAGCTCGCAGGACGACAATTGGGGTGTTAAAGTTTCTGCCTTTCTTTTTCTCTTTCTTTCCTTTTTCTTTATTTTTTTCTTTTTCTTTCTCTCTTTCTAATTTGTTTTTATCTTTTTCTTCCTTCCTTTTTATCTTTATTCATTTTTTTTGTTCCTTCCTTTTTCTCTTTCTTTCTTTCTGTCTTTCTTTCTTTTTCTTCCTTTTTCTTTCTTTTTCCTTCTTTTTTTCTTGCTTTTTTCTTCTATCCTTCCTTCCTTCCACTCTCTCTCTTTCTTTCTTTCTTTCCTCCCCCTTTCTTACGTTCTCTCTCTCTTTCTTTCCTTCTTTTCCTCTTTTTCTCTCTTTCTTTCCTTTCTTTCTTTGTCTTTAATTTTTTTCTTTCTTTCTCCCCTTCTTTCTTTTACTTTCTTTTTCTCTCCTTTTTTTTTCCTTTTTTTCCTTCTTTTCCTCTCTTTATTTCTTTCTTTCCCTTCTTTCTCTTTCTTTCTTTTCATTCTTTTTTCCTGTTTTCTTTCTTTCTTGCTTTTTCCTTCCTTCCTTCCACTCTCTCTCTCTTTTTCTTGCTTTCTTTCTTTCCTCCCCATTTCTTACGTTCTCTCACTTTTCTTTCCTTCTTTTCCTCTTTTTCTTATCTTTCTTTCTTTATGTCTTTAATTTTCTCTTTCTTTCTTTCTCCCCTTCTTTCTTTTTCTCTCCTTCTTTCTCCTTTTTTCCTTATTTTCCTCTTTTCCTCTCTTTATTTCCGTTCTTTCTCTTTCTTTTCATTCTTTTTTTTATTTCTTTCTTTTTTTTTCCTTCCTTTCTTCCTTCCTTCCTTCCTTCCTTCCTTCCTTTCCTTCCTTCCTTCCTTTCTCCCTTCCTTCCTTTCCTTTCTTCCTTCCTTCCTTCCTTTCGTTCCTTTCTTCCTTCCTTTCTTCCACTCTCTCTTTCTTGCTTTCTTTATTCCTCCCCCTTTTTTACGTTCTCTCTCTTTCTTTCCTTCTTTCTCTTTCTTTCTTTCCTTTCTTTCTTTATGTCTTTAATTTTTCTCTTTCTTTCGTCCCTTCTTTCTTTTTTCTTTTATTTTCTTTTTCTCTCCTTCTTTCTCTTTTTCCTTCTTTTCCTCTTTTTTCTCTTTATTACTTTCTTTCCTTTCTTTATTTCTTTCATTTCTTTATTTTTCCCTTTTTTCCTCTTTTTCTTTTTTTTTCTTTCTTTCTTATTCTGCAATGATCATATTGAAAGGGTTATTCCCATCTTCATAGATGGACATTGTCAGACAGTGCTTATAAACATAAGCAGTTTTGCAATTTACAGCTCATGAAAATTGTCACATTGTTGCTCTGGAGACACACACGTTTCACACGTCAGTGATTCTTGTACGTAAGTTGCAGTTTTTATACGTACCAGAGTCACTGACATACGCAGACCTGTTATAATCAATGGGTCTGTGCACACATCAGTGATTTTTCACTGACCGTGTCTCTGTGCGGCGTACACGCGTGTCCGTGATTGCCGCATGGAGACATGTCCGTCTTTTTCTGGCATCACTGATGTCCACACTATGGTGTGATCCGTGAAACACATACCAGAAAAAAAAGTACATATAAAATAAAAAAGCATTTTCAGCTCACCATTTCCAGCGATGCTGTCTTCGGCCGCTGCTCTCTGCAGCTTCCTCCGTGGCATGCATATACCCGGAAGTAGCTGCAGATAGCCGGATACTGCAGAGCTGAGGAGTCCAGAATCATGGACAGCAGGAAGAGGACAGGTGAGTAATGTCCATGTGCAATCACGGATAACGGATCACATCCCACGGATTGCACATGGACAACCCACGTATGCCGTGAGATCACAGCACACAGAGGGACATAGGTGTTTTTTACACCTCAGTGAAACAGGCCTTAGACAGCAGAACATGTGCAGCGCTGCACTTGCTTTTCTATTGAGCTTGTAAACCATGTTTTGCATCTGGCCAGGATGGCTGAATCGGCCAGATCAGATTCGTCCCAGTGCTTGCAAACTACAGACCAGCGATGGTCGGTTTCCTAGGCAACGAGCCGTAAACAAAACCAAAGTTCTAACATCTAAAGAACTGCTGCAAATTCTAATGAAAAGTAAATAGCCAAAGTGACAATATCTATCTATCTATCCAATATCTGACAGTATCCACCCATAAATATAGGAATAACCCTTTAATGTTTTGCAATGGCTTGGATAATGGTTTTATTTTTTAATGTCTCTTAACAGATATTGGCGGCCTTCCGGTAAGTGCATTCATGTACCTAATATAGGGGCAGATACCCTGATTCCTGAGACGTGTCACTTACTGGGCTGCTTGATAGAATCCCTGTAGATGTAGCAGAACTCAGAATTTCTGAGCTGGGTATAACCTCGCCCACATCACTGATTGGCAGCTTACAGGGAGCTGCCAATCAGCTTTGGGGGAGGGGTTACATGGATTAGCCTGACTGAAATGCAGTCCTACAGGGATAATCTCCTGCTGATAAAACACTGATTGTATTGAAACTACAGCACACAGCCTGATAAGTGATACATCACTAGAATCAGGGTGTCAACCCCTAAACTACATAGCAAAAATCTGCTGACAGATGCCCTATTACTGATAATCGGTCAGTGGCCTCTTTCTGCGGAGGAAAATTTGCATTTTGTCTCCTCTCAGCTGATTTGTGACTACAAGAAAGTTGAGCTGAACTTTGTGGTCATAAGGAGCTCAGTAAAAGTAAGATAAGAGTGATAGCCTTTCCCGTTAGAATGAGCTCACTGACAGATTCTCCGTTGCCTCCATCGGCACCATATCTAATGCGGTCTACTGTGTCACTTCAATATTTCCTGCAGACATTACTGGATTCCTTTTTCAGCAATTCTAGTAATGATGTCGGTTTAGAAAACTGATGTTTCACTTAACCCTTAGATAACTGCCAATATTCCTTTAGAAATAAGTATATAACGCTCCCCAACAGGTGGAAATGTTGATTTTGTCAGCGGAATACTATACCCATCAGCCGCAATCGGTGTTAGCATCAAATGTGGCCATTAACCGCCTAGATTCTGATGTCAGTGACATCTAAATGGTTAACAGAGGGAGCAGCCCCTTATGTAAGCCAATCAGGCTCCTCTTGTGATTGCCAATGGAGGGGCTATGGTCATCAGAACCAAGTAATGCAATATTTTAGTGGAAATTATCTTATATAATTATATAATATAAATATATATATTTATTTTTTTATTACAGACAATAGTTTAGAAAACATTGCAGGGTGCAGTTTTTAAAGTGGTATCACTTTGTTGTTGTTTTTTTCAAAGATATAGATCCTTGAAAATCACTTCAAGACAAATATATTGGTTTTGTTTTATAACTTTCGTTGAAGAAAAAATAAAATGAAAAATTCAAAATTTGAAAATGTTTTAAAATTTTCATAAAATTTAATTAAAACCCACACAAAAAACAGCAACCTAACTTTACCACTATCATAAAGTACAATGTATCCTGAAGATACATTCTCATGATTGATAGGAAAATAAAGTCTCGGCACAACCACTCCAGAAAGTAATAAAAAAGTGAACATTTTATTGAAACATGCTAAAAAACACACATATTGGCCCTAATGTCTGCATCCAAAATACACATTGTGCACACATTGTCTAATCTGTTAATCTGGTATTGAATTCAATTACTTCATCTGAGGTGAGGTCACTGAGTTCAACAAGTTCACCTTAGTTCAGTTCACCTGAGGTCACAGCTGCGGTACCGTGGGACGTGGGAAACCCAGCTGTGACGTCAGGTGAACTCGGTGACATCACCACTCACAGATGCAGCTCAGTCAATGTGTCCCTGAAGGCCGAAGAGAGTGGTCATATTTTTAATGTGAGTGCGCACTGCGATGTCAGATGTAGCAGAGCCGGGATTGTGGGATGTTGTGTGGATTACGCCAGACCTGCAGGGTGTTTTGGGGCTTAATAAATTGGAGAAAGAGGGGGGTTGTGTTGTGTTTTTTTTTAAATAAAGGATTTTTCTGTGTTTTATGTTTTTTTCTTTTTACTTACAGGATTAGTTATGGGGGTGTCTCATAGACCCCCTACCCATTACTGTCCTCAGACTTGATTACAGCTGTGATTTTTGACAATCATTAACCCCTTATTACCCTAATTGCCACCAGGGCAAATCGGGATGAGTGGGGTAAAACGCTGGAATTGTAATATCTAATGGTTGCGATAATTCTTGGGTGGCTGCGGGCTGCTATTTTTTAGGTGGGGGAAAGCCCAATAACCTTGAGCCTCCCCAGCCTGAGAATACCATCCCCCAGCTGTCTGTTTTTTCTTGGCTGGTTATGAAAATTGGAGGGGACTGCACACCATTATTTATTTAAATAATTTTAAAAAAGCTGCATGGGGTCCTAGTATTTTGATACACAGCCAAGATAACGTGAACAGCTGGGGACTGTAGCCTCCAGCTGTATGCTTTATCTGCACTGGGTATCAATATACGGGGGACACTACACCATTTTTTTTTTTCTTTTACACTCCACAATCAATCACAGACTCCAACATGCCGTCAGTTTGATTGCAACCAATCACAGAAGCTGGGGCAGAAGAAGCAGTGAATATGCATGAGATTTAATGAGTGGACCCGGAAGCAGTGTGACAGCCGCACAAGAGATTCAGTCGGTAGAATTCTCCTGCTTTACAGCCCCCTAGCCTTTACTAACACCTTTTACAGAACACATGTTTGGGTCCACATAGACGGGTTTGGCGTTTGTGCCCATTCTCGGGTTCAAGTCCGGTCCCGAACCAATAATAATCTTTATTTTTTTATATGGCGCTAACATATTCCGCAGCACTTTACATACATCACCAACACTGTCCCCATTGGGGCTCACAATCTAAATTCCCTATCAGTATGTCTTTGGAGTGTGGGAGGAAATCGGAGTACCCGGAGGAAACCCACGCAAACACGGGGAGAACATACAAACTCCTTGCAGATGGTGTCCTTGGCGGGATTTGAATCCAAGATCCCAGCGCTGCAAGGCTGCAGTGCTAACCACTGAGCCACCGTGCAGTGCTAACCACTGAGCCACCATACAGTGCTAACCACTGAGCCACCATACAGTGCTAACCACTGAGCCACCATACAGTGCTAACCACTGATCCACCGTGCAGACTTTTTTTTTTTTAAAGTCAAACATGAAACATATGTGGGTTCGCCCATCTCTAATTACTGCATAAAGTAACAGGTCAGAATTGAAAAATTTCGGTTTGTCACTGAGGGGAGCTGGTCGAGATTTACTTTTTTACCTTGGCTTTGATTGGAATTTTGTAATTTAGAAGTAACAATGAAGATTTTTTTCATTTTAAGTTTTCATTCTTATGCTCTTAAGCGCAGGTTGTTCCGACATGTATCCATCTTATCCTCGGTACTTTTTTGATACAATTCTTGATACACTGTTTACAGGCGGCCTTCCAGCAGCTGGCTTGCATTGTATGCAGTATATTTTCCTGTTCTTCCCAGGAGGGGAAATATATTAATATATTGGAGCGCTGCACTCTCTGTTTCTCCCAGGCAAGCAGATGCTTCATCTGCACAGATCTGTAGGAAAACATCTGCCTGGGATTTAGCAAAAACAGAATAGTTTGTGCCCAGGACCTTATTCTTCATCTCTGCCAGTTTGGTCCCTGTGGTAGATATTGCCGCCCGTCCTGCCAGACAAATATGCGGCACTTATTGTTTCCCCAAGGAGCCACTTATATTTACCCTGTAATCCGTTACTCCGTGTCCTCGTGTCACCTATGGAGCGTTAAATTCCATTCCGCATCATGTCTCCACATTCGGTGAGCACTTTCTTTCCAGGCTTTATGCTAACTGATAAAATGATTTTTTCTTCTTTTTTTCATCGTTGTCTTGTCTTCCTCTACTTCACTTCAATGAAGTTCAATGATTCTCCAGACAAAATTATTTGAATGTTACAAGAATGAAAAAAAAACCCCTTCTCCGCCATTGTTCCTTCACTTTTTGAACAACCACAAAAGTCTCTAAATGCGCCAAAGCCGATTGTGCACGGTTTTATTATTGGAACTATTATTTTCATTTATCCTTTATGTGATACTAGTCACTACTTACGGATAGTATAGACGTAAGAGTAGTCAGGAAAGTTGGGGTCTGGTAACAGGAGGACTTGTATGATCACAATAAGTAAACAGAGGCGTAGTCAGGTCACAATCCGAGGGTCCGAATACCAGGAGAGTACGTAGTGGGTTCAGGAGGAAAACAGAGACGTGGTCAGGTCACAATCCGAGGAGATCAGAATACCAGGAGAGCACGTAAATCCAGAAAAAAGGGGTGTTTCTTTCAGCTCACCTATTCAGTGTCCATATTACTGGCTGTGAGTCCACTTGATACTGCGCGGTGCAGGGAAACAAGATGCCGGGCAGTCTAGGATACTAGTGAGTGGAAGGAGATCCAGCACTCGTCCACATAAAATAAATTTTCTTTATTTTAAAAATTCATTAAAAAACATAGCCCATAATAAAACAAGGTACTAGCACCAATACACACCACCATAGCAGTGTGTATTGGTGCCAGTACCTTGTTTTATTATGGGCCATGTTTTTTAATGAATTTTTGAAATAAAGAAAATGTATTTTATCTGGACGAGTGCTGGATCTCCTTCCACTCAGGAGAGCATGTATTAGGTTCAGGGAGAAAACAGAGACGTGGTCAGGTCACAATCCGAGGGTCAGAATACCAGGAGAGCATGTAGTAGGTTTAGGGAGAAAACAGAGATGTGGTCAGGTCACAATCAGAGGGTCAGAATACCAGGAGAGCACGTAGTAGGTTCAGGGAGAAAACAGAGATGTGGTCAGGTCACAATCAGAGGGTCAGAATACCAGGAGAGCACGTAGTAGGTTCAGGGAGAAAACAGAGATGTGGTCAGGTCACAATCAGAGGGTCAGAATACCAGGAGAGCATGTAGTAGGTTAAGGGAGAAAACAGAGATGTGGTCAGGTCACGATCCGAGGGTCAGAATACCAGGAGAGCACATAGTAGGTTCAGGGAGAAAACAGAGACATGGTCAGGTAACGGTCCGAGGTCAAAAGACAGGAGGTAATGACAGGAACAGGGAGCGGGTAGAGAGGAGTCAAATAACAGTCCTGGGTGAGAAAACAAAGATCAAAACACTAGCGGAGACCCAAGCCAAGAGCACGACTGCAGAACCAAAAAATACAACTGGCAACGTTCTGGGAGAGCATGGTCAGTAAAGAAGCAGAGCAATTTCCAGGAAGGTGAAACACCTGAGTAATTAGCACCAACATGGAATTCAGTGCTGCCAATCAAGCTGCTAGCTCAGGAAAGTGCAGCAGAGCATCTCCTAAGGCAAGATGCTCTGCACAGAGGAATCGTGTCACTTTAATTATGGATTCTTTTTATTACAAATAAAGGACTTTGTAAGCAAATGATTTGTTGTTTGTTTTTGTTTCTTTTTCCAACACTTTTTTGCTTTAGTTCTGTTAATGGACTTGAACATCCAATATTTTAATAGATTAAATAATAAATTAGATTAAATAGATTTAATAGATTAAAAAAAAATCTTGCGATATCTTATCAATGTAAAACTGACAGGCAACCTACTAATAGCTTTCCATACATGCATAGTATCCCTGACACCATTGTTTGCACCCAATCTGTGTTGTTATTAAAGATAAATAAATAAATAATCTAATCTAAGACATTTCTTTCCTTACAGGATTTTGCTGATAAAGAATATAAATTACCAGGTATTTCTTTCCAATAGTTCTTTGCCCTCTAATGACCGTGTTCTGGGGTTTATTCAACTGTTGGCAAAGGATGTGTCTGAAAACTCAGTGATTAGGAGGGGGAGGTCCCATCACTTTGGTTGGGTCCATGGAGGGGAAATCTTTAAATTTATGTTTAATCAGCATTTAAAGTTCTTCTTCTTATATTTTTGTGCATTGGGGCAAGACTGGGGGTAAGGTCTTCGTCTGCTCCTTCCCTTACCTCCTGTGTTTCTATGACAAGTCACTGTTATTCAGTGACCCGCCTCATTTGTTAAATATTGTGCATCCGCCATGATTGTTGTGGGCAGCGCATGTGCAGAATTAACAGCCGGTCTTCAGGTCTTTAGTAAAATAGCGTCAGTAGTGGCACATGCGCAGATCGAAATCCCAACTTAATGAAGATGTTAGTAAGCTGAGATGTTGATCTGTGCTTGCTGTAACGGGCATGGAATAGGATGGTACAGGGCTCCTAGGCTGACCCTACGACTTGGGACCATGAGCTGTCCCTTATCCCGATGGTAGACTTAATGGTAGTCAGGGTCGAGCCTCCAACGTGGCCCTGTCTCCTGTCCAGGCCATAACCACTATGCCCCCACGTCCCAGGGGACTGACTCGGACGGAGCCCAATAACCCACCAAGACTGAACAACAGATGGGGGTAACAAAAAACATACACACCAAAAAACCTGCACCAGGGAATAACAGAAGATGTCCGGGTAGGGGTACAAAGAAAAGAAGGTAGGAGAACAACTTACAACAAACAGCAGATAGCAGCAGTAGTGAACAAGATGTCCTCTCTGCTCCCTGGTTAGCTCCTAATTGAAAGGAATAACCAGTAACAAGTCCAGGAAGCAGAGGGTGTATATCCCAGCCGGCAATTGATTAACTGATGCAAGCTGAACCAGTCTTCTGCTGCAACAGAAAGTGCATTACCCCACCAGTGCCAAAAGGAAAAAAAACATTTAAAGTGCATGGTCTAGATGGTAACGTGACAGCTAACCCTGAGCCTGTCCCTATACATGTGACACGTGCTGCCCCACCACTGACTTCAAACTTTGTATGCAAAATTTTAAAAAGGAGAAAGGACACTGAATAATGAGAGAGCTGTCATAGAGGCACAGGAGGAAGGCAGAGAGGCCAGAGCAGAACAGACCCTACCCCCAGTCCCACCATGATACATAAACATATTAGAAAAAGAACTTCAAACGCTGAGTTAACAAAAACCATAGATTGGATTCCTTCACCATAGGTATCAATGTAATCAGTATAACAGTGCCATTATGGCCATGCCTTTACTTTCTACTGCAAAATCCTTCTGACAAGTTCCCTTTAAGCACATCCACAAATACTTAAAGACTTGCACTCCGTGGATCCAACCTAGGGTGCCCTGCGTAAGACTAGATATCTGCATAAATGTTAAGGGGTGAAGGCCAAGGTTCTCCTGGAACTACAGATTGGATTCCTTCACCAAAGGTATCAATGTAATCAGTATAATGGCCCCGTTATGGCCATGCCTACTTTATATTGCTAAATCCTTCTGACATGTTCCCTTTAAGCACATCTACAAATACTTAAAGACTTGCACTCCACAGACCCAACCTAGGGTGCCCTGTATAAGACTAGATATCTGCATAGATGTTATAGGGTGAAGGCCAAGGTTCTCCTGCAACCATAGATCAGATTCCTTCACTAATGTATTAGTTTAATCAGTATAACGGCCCCATTATGGCCATGTCTACTTTATATTGCAAAATCCTTCGGTCAAGTTCCCTTTAAGAACATCCACAAATACTTAAAGAGTTTTACTCCGCGGACCCAACCTAGGGTGCCCTGCGTCAGTCTAAATATCTGCATCGATGTTAAGGGGTGAAGGCCAAGGTTCTTCTGGAACCACAGATCAGTTTTCTTCACCAAAGGTATCAATGTAATTAGTATAACAGTGCCATTATGGCCATGCCTTTACTTTCTACTGCTAAATCCTTCTGACAAGTTCCCTTTAAGCACATCCATAAATACTTAAAGACTTCCACTCCACGGACCCAACCTAGGGTGCCCTGCGTAAGTCTAGATATCTGCATAGATGTTAAGGGGTGTCATCTTACACTGCTTGACTTTGCTCACTGGCTTGACGACATAGAAGACGTTGGGGCCTTTTGGGTAACAGAGCTGGTGACGCAGAGGCTTGGAAAGTGCTTGGACACACCCAGAGCACTTAAACCTCAACAATGACAACAGATTGCATCAGTGAAGGCATGGATGACATTATCGTTCATGACCATATGCAGTTTTGGGAGGTAGATCATCCCGAGAGATTCCCTTTAATTGAAGGCAACATGTCCGTGCATTAAAAGTTGCATTCTCCAAACATTCTGTCCGCACTGATCTGATATGAACCCTGTAATTTTTTCTTCCTACTGTATACAAATGTTCCGTCTCAATTCTTATAGTAACAAGTCCTTGTTCTGACTATGAAAAGTGTAAATCTAAAATGCCAAATCTTGTCGTCCACAGAGGATGGAAATGTAGATTCTGGCGATCCCGAGGTAAGCAATGCACCTTTTGATCGGCTGGATGCTCTACAGCCGACTCCCGAAAATCCAATTTGTGTGTGTATTTGTGTCTGAGGTTCCGTGCAGGTAGGTACCGGGAGACTAGGTCACAGATGTCAGGAGGAGACAGGTTGTGGATGGCTTTATGAAAATAAATAAGTTATTTAGAATAGTAAAAGTGATAACTAAAGCAGAGGTGATACTTTACAGATTGGCGGTGTTTCAGCTTCTTGGTTCTTATGAATGACGCCCAATCTGGATGAAGTGGTCCCTGGTATGCGGGTCACCGCTCCTTTCATTGTCTATGGCACTGCCAAAGACAGGAGAGTACAACACTATCAAGCCAATAGACAAACCCTCGCTCTCAGATTTTTCTAGCAAGCCAATAGATAGACCCTTGTATTCGGGTTTATTGGGGGTCCCAGCAGTTGTACACCCCTGATCACCAAGTAGTGACCTGTCCTTTCCCAATTATTAGAGATTAAAACTGTTTTATCTTTGTTACATTTTACATGATGGCAATTTATAAAGAAAAGTTTTTGGTTTTATCTTAAGACGCTTCTTTTTCTTTTAGGAATACATACTAGGTGGATCAGATGACAACTATGCACCATCAGGTATTTTCTCCTCCATATTTCTTAGCGTGCAGCCGTATCTCCACCTGTTATAATATCCTCAATTATGCCTAATTCTATGTTTGAACCCTCTGGGGTCTTTGTCCCGCTGTCGCACCACAGGTCAGATTTTGTATATGTCCATTCTTAGCGAGTAAAGAGCTGTGAGTGCCATTACCATATAGCCATGCTCCTTGCTAGGAGCGATCATGCACCACATCTGACCTGTGCTGCTACACCGGGACAAAGACCCCGCAGGGGCGAAACGTGTAACTGTCACTTCAGCATTCATTTGCCTAACATACATCCATTTCAGAACCTATTTGGTGCATTAAAAAAACTCTCACTTTTGCAAAAACTGTGGACTGTGCATTAGTTTACATTGGACTGATTACTGAGGGTTCATCCCCTGTGGACTGGGTGGGCACCTCTCACAGGAAAAAGTTACTTTTGCAAACTTTCTCCACTTTACTACACAGTTTTTAATGTGGATTTTGTAGCAAATACTGATGCAATATCGACATTAAAAAAATACTCTTTGAATGCTTTTCCTATTCATTCCAATGGGAAAATGTGCCTGGAGTCCACCTCGTTGTTGTTTTATTTCTACATGTATTTTGGAATGTGAGGCATTTCAGCTTAATTAAAATGCTCCAAATTTGACTTCCGAATCAACTGAAACCAAAAAATAATGTTGCATATGCAAATGCATAAAAAGCATGCAAATAAAGCATTCAATGTAGTTTTTCAAGCTTTTTTACTTGCATTTTTTAGCTTGAAAAAACAGTGTAAATAAAAACAAAGAGTTTTTGTAAATGGTGTATTCATTAAATGGGATACAGTCAGCAGAAGGGACCACAAGGATCAGTACCGGGAGTGGTGGGGACCACAAGGATCAGTACCGGGAGTGGTGGGGACCACAAGGATCAGTACCGGGAGCAGAGGAGACCACAAGGATCAGTACCGGGAGCAGTGGGAATCACAAGGATCAGTACCTAGAGGAGTAGGGACCACAAGGATCAGTACCGGGAGCAGAGGGGACCACAAGGATCAGTACCGGGAGCAGTGGGGACCACAAGGATCAGTACCGGGAGCAGAGGGAATCACAAGGATCAGTACCTAGAGGAGTAGGGACCACAAGGATGAGTATTAGGAATACCAGGGACCACAAGGATCAATACTGGGGACATTGTGGACCACAAGAATCAGTACCTAGAGCAGTATGGACTGCAGGGATGAGTATTGGGAATACTAGGGACCACAAGGATCAGTACTGGGAGCAGTGGGGACCACAAGGATCAGTACTGGGGACATTGTGGACCACAAGAATCAGTACGTAGAACAGTGGGGACCACACGGATGAGCATTAGGAATACTAGGGACCACAAGGATCAGTACTGGGGACATTGTGGACCACAAGAATCAGTACCTAGAGCAGTAGGGACTGCAAGGATGAGTATTGGGAACACTAGGGACCACAAGGATCAGTACTGGAGACATTGGGAACCACAAGAATCAGTACCTAGGACAGTGGGTACCACAAGGATGAGTATGGAAACACTAGGGACCACAAGGATCAGTATTGGAAAAATTGAGGACCATAAGGGTCAGTACTTAGAGCAGTGATGACCACAAGGATCAGTACTGGGAGCAGTGGGGACCACAAGGATCTGTACTGGGGATATTTTGGACCACAAGAATCAGTACCTAGAACAGTGGGGACCACAAGGATGAGTATTGGGAACACTAGGGACCACAAGGATCAGTACTGGGGACATTGTGGACCACAAGAATCAGTACCTAGAGCAGTAGGGACTGCAAGGATGAGTATTGGGAACACTAGGGACCACAAGGATCAGTACTGGAGACATTGGGGACCACAAGAATAAGTACCTAGGACAGTGGGGACCACAAGGATGAGTATGGGAACAGTAGGGACCACAAGGATCAGTGTTGGAAAAATTGAGGACCATAAGGATCAGTACTTAGAGCAGTGAGGACCACAAGGATCAGTACTGGCAGCAGTGGCAATTACAAGAATTAGTACCTAGAGCAGTGGGGACCACAAGGTTCATATCCAGGAACACTGGGGACCATAAGGATCAGTGCCTACTGCAGTGGAGATCACAAGGATCAGTACTGGGAGCAGTGAGGACCACAAGGGTCAGAACCTAGAACATTTGGGACCACAAGAATAAGTACCGGGAGCAGTGGGGACCACAAGGACCAGTATCAAGAGAAGTGAGGATCACAAGGGTCAACTTTAGGCCCATGACTTTATGGATGGGATTGAGTAAAATGTCAGTATTTTCTGATGATATAAAACCTTGTAAGATAATAAAAACGTAGCCGGACTCAATTACATTACAGAACGATCTGAATAAGACGTCTTCATGGGCAAACACATGGCGGATGAAGCTTAATGCCGATAACTGTAGAGTAATGCACAGCGCCAGAGTAAATTTTGGGGTAAAATCTTTAGTAAATCCGGGCCGATGTCCTCACAGATCTGCTGATGTCAACCTTGTAATCTCCTCTTCCTAATGTCTACGATCAGTCCCAATTCCTAGAGTAACATGTCCTTGTAGTAACTATGAAAAGATGGTCCTGAACATGTCATATCATGTCATCCACAGAGGGAGAAGATGATGGAAATGGTGATGACTCGGTAAGTACGCAGTGCTTCTCCTCCTCGTGCTGGATGTACGCAGTGCTCCTCCTCCTCGTGCTGGATGTACGCAGTGCTCCTCCTCCTCGTGCTGGATGCACACAGTGCTCCTCCTCCTCATGCTGGATGCACGCAGTGCTCCTCCTCCTCGTGCTGGATGTACACAGTGCTCCTCCTCCTCATGCTGGATGCACACAGTGCTCCTCCTCCTCATGCTGGATGCACGCAGTGCTCCTCCTCCTCGTGCTGGATGTACGCAGTGCTCCCCCTCCTCGTGCTGGATGTACGCAGTGCTCCTCCTCCTCGTGCTGGATGTACGCAGTGCTCCCCCTCCTCGTGCTGGATGTACACAGTGCTCCTCCTCCTCATGCTGGATGCACGCAGTGCTCCTCCTCCTCATGCTGGATGCACGCAATGCTCCTCCTCCTCGTGCTGGATGCATGCAGTGCTCCTCCTCGTGCTGGATGCACGCAGTGCTCCTCCTCCTCGTGCTTGATGCATGCAGTGCTCCTCTTCCTTGTGCTGGATGCATGCAGTGCTCCTCCTCCTCGTGCTGGATGCACGCAGTGCTCCTCCTCCTCGTGCTTGATGCATGCAGTGCTCCTCTTCCTCGTGCTGGATGCATGCAGTGCTCCTCCTCCTCGTGCTGGATGCACGCAGTGCTCCTCCTCGTGCTGGATGCATGCAGTGCTCCTCCTCCTTGTGCTGGATGCACGCAGTGCTCCTCCTCCTCTTGCTGGATGCAGGTAGTGCTCCTCTTCCTCGTGCTGGATGTACGCAGTGCTCCTCCTCGTGCTGGATGCACGCAGTGCTCCTCTTCCTTGTGCTGGATGCATGCAGTGCTCCTCCTCCTCGTGCAGGATGCGCTCAGTGCTTCTCCTCCTTGTGCTGGATGCGCTCAGTGTTCCTCTTCCTCATGCTGGATGCGCTCAGTGCTTCTCCTCCTTGTGTTGGATGCGCTCAGTGTTCCTCTTCCTCATGCTGGATGTGCTCAGTGCTTCTCCTCCTTGTGCTGGATGCGCTCAGTGTTCCTCTTCCTCATGCTGGATGCGCTCAGTGCTTCTCCTCCTTGTGTTGGATGCGCTCAGTGTTCCTCTTCCTCATGCTGGATGCGCTCAGTGCTTCTCCTCCTTGTGCTGGATGCGCTCAGTGTTCCTCTTCCTCATTCTGGATGCACGCAGTGCTCCTCTTCCTTGTGCTGGATGCATGCAGTGCTCCTCCTCCTTGTGCTGGATGCGCGCAGTGCTCCTCCTCCTCGTGCTGGATGCATACAGTGCTTCTCCTCCTTGTACTGGATGCGCTCAGTGTTCCTCTTCCTCATGCTGGATGCGCACAGTGCTCCTCTTCCTTGTGCTGGATGCATGCAGTGCTCCTCCTCCTCGTGCTGGATGCGCTCAGTGCTTCTCCTCCTTGTGCTGGATGCGCTCAGTGTTCCTCTTCCTCATGCTGGATGCGCTCAGTGCTCCTCTTCCTTGTGCTGGATGCATGCAGTGCTCCTCCTCCTCGTGCTGGATGCGCGCAGTGCTCCTCCTCGTGCTGGATGCACGCAGTGCTCCTCTTCCTTGTGCTGGATGCATGCAGTGCTCCTCCTCCTCGTGCTGGATGCGCGCAGTGTTCCTCCTCATGCTGGATGCACGCAGTGCTCCTCTTCTTCGTGCTGGATGCACCTCGTGCTGGATGCACATAACGCTCTTCCTCCTCGTGCTGGATGCACGCAGTGCTCCTCTTCTTCGTGCTGGATGCACCTCGTGCTGGATGCACATAACGCTCCTCCTCCTCGTGCTGGAGGCACATAACGCTCCTCCTCCTCGTGCTGGAGGCACATAACGCTCCTCCTCCTCGTGCTGGATGCACATAACGCTCTTCCTCCTCGTGCTGGATGCACATAACGCTACTCCTCCTCGTGCTGGATGCACATAACGCTCCTCCTCCTCGTGCTGGATGCACATAACGCTCCTTCTCCTCGTGCTGGATGCACATAACGCTCCTCCTCCTCGTGCTGGATGCACATAACGCTCCTCCTCCTCGTACTGGATGCACATAACGCTCCTCCTCCTCGTGCTGGATGCACATAACGCTCCTCCTCCTCGTGCTGGATGCACATAACGCTCCTCCTCCTCGTGCTGGATGCACATAACGCTCCTCCTCCTCGTGCTGGATGCACATAACGCTCCTCCTCCTCGTGCTGAATGCACATAACGCTCCTCCTCCTCGTGCTGGATGCACATAACGCTCCTCCTCCTCGTGCTGGATGCACATAACGCTCCTTCTCCTCGTGCTGGATGCACATAACGCTCCTCCTCCTCGTGCTGGATGCACATAACGCTCCTCCTCGTGCTGGATGCACATAACGCTCCTCCTCCTCGTGCTGGATGCACATAACGCTCCTCCTCCTCGTGCTGGATGCACATAACGCTCCTCCTCCTCGTGCTGAATGCACATAACGCTCCTCCTCCTCGTGCTGGATGCACATAACGCTCCTCCTCGTGCTGGATGCACATAACGCTCCTTCTCCTCGTGCTGGATGCACATAACGCTCCTCCTCCTCGTGCTGGATGCACATAACGCTACTCCTCCTCGTGCTGGATGCACATAACGCTCCTCCTCCTCGTGCTGGATGCACATAACGCTCCTCCTCCTCGTGCTGGATGCACATAATGCTCCTCCTCCTCGTGCTGGATGCACATAACGCTCCTCCTCCTCGTGCTGGATGCTCCTCAGCTGAGATTTTTTATCTGTATTTCCTGGTCTTGTTTTCTTATTGATCCGGCACTGGCTGCTAATTCCGGCACCATATGTATTTAGTCATGCTGGTTCTCCTCTACTTTAGCTACTTTTAGCTTTGTAAGAGCTTGGGGTTTTTTCTTTTTTTGGTTTTCTTTTTGTGATTTTAGTAGTTTTTTTTTTTCTTTATATCATTTTGGAATAAATACAACTTTTGATCATTTCTTTTTTGCTAAAACCAAAAAGTACCAATTCTGGCATTTTGATTTTTTTTTTCATTTTTTTCAACATATGGGTAAATATTTCTACATTTTATTAGCACAGTCAATTACGCACATATTATTAAATATGTTAATTGTTATTTTTTTTATTTTTACTTTTTCCTATTTATTTTTGGAAAAAGGAGTGTGATTTAAAGTTTTATATATATTTATTTTTACTTTTTTAAAGATATTTTATAATGTTTTTTAGTATTTTATATTGTCCTTTAGCAGACTTCAACTTGAGATCTTTTAATCACCTACAGTTAGGTCCAGAAATATTTGGGCATTGACCGAATCTTCGAGATTTCAGCTCTGCCGACCACTATTTTGTATTTAAAATGAAACAACTGAGATTCAGTAGAAGTGGAGACTTTCATGTTTCCCTGAAGACGATGGCTAAATTAATCAGCCAACATGTGCCTCTAACAGCCTCAGGTTGAGCGGACCTCTGCCCCTGGGGGGTGCCGATGACCTCTGTGCCTGTCATTATAATAATAATATTTATTCATTTATATAGCGCTATTAATTCCACAGCGCTTTACATAAATTGGCAGCACTGTCCCCATTGGGGCTCACAATCTAAATTCCCTATCTGTATGTCTTTGGAGTGTGGGAGGAAACCGGAGAACCCGGAGGAAACCCACGCAAATACGGGGAGAACATGCAAACTCCTTACAGATAGTGTCCTTGGTGGGATTTGAACCCAGGACCCCAGCGCTGCAAGACTGCAGTGCTAACCACTGAGCCACCACAAGACTGCAGTGCTAACCACTGAGCCACCACAAGATTGCAGTGCTAACCACTGAGCCACCATAAGACTGAAGTGCTAACCACTGAGCCACCACAAGACTGCAGTGCTAACCACTGAGCCACCACAAGACTGCAGTGCTAACCACTGAGCCAACGTGCCACCCATGATACTTCTGTGAACGCCAGCGTTTAGCCGGAGTTCATAGGAGTTTGTGATTTTAATAAAAAGGAGACAGTTGCATTCTGCAGTGCTAAGACGTGCAACAATGAATATGGAAATATAAACATGCATTCTTGCTATGAAAAGCATGGAAAAATTGAAATACTTAGCACACAAAAATGGCCAGTTTTATGTGAGCCCAACAGCCAGCGGCAAGGTGACCTCATTTTTGGTGAATCCTTATCAAACTAATGCCCTGTTTGGGTTAAAAAAAAAACAATCCGGCGCGATGCGGTTTTTTTGCCGGACAAAAAAAACATTACAAGATACGTTCCCTCCGGCCGCCGCTTTAGGCTGCTTTCACACATCCAGTTTTAGCAGAGCCGGCCAATCCGGCTCTAAAACCTATGCACGGATGCGGCGACAATACTGCATCCTTTGCATAAGTTTTTGACATGCGGCCCGTCCGGTTTTTGCCGCTTGCGGCACGCTACTGAGCATGTGCAGTGGAAAAAAACGCATGCGGCGGCCGGATGCGATGTTTGCCGCAGGACGCCGCATGCGATGTCCATAGGCATGCATTGCAAATCGCGCCGTATCAACCGGATGCGGCGCGATGTGTTTTTTTTGCCGGACAAAAAAACGTGCCAGGCAACGTTCCATCCGGCCGCCGCATCGGCTAAATCTGCCGCATGCGGCAAAAAACGGACCGAATGCAAACCCATGCGGCACAATCCGGCAATAATGAAAGACTAAGCAAAAAAAAACACAACCGGCGGCAAAAAAAAACAGTTGCGGTTTTTCTGCAAAGCGCCGGATTGTGCCGCACAGGAAAAAACGGATGTGTGAAAGCAGCCTTAGGCAATTATGACGGATCCGGCAAAAGCCGGATGCAATGCAAGGCCATCAGGCACAATGCGGCGCTAATACAAATCAATGGGGATAAAACGGTTCCGGCGCCGGATCCGTTTTACCCGTTTTTTTCCGGATTGTGTCTGATGGAAAAAACTGATGTGTGAAATTAGCCTATAAGCAACCAAAAAGCAGGTAAAAAGCTGTCAAAACGCGGTAAAAATGCGGTAAAAATGCATGCGTATTTTCTGCGTTTTTGCGATCCGACCAAACTTTGGCAAAGACAATTTCTGCCAAAATATGCGTTTTGAAACGCAACTACAACGACGCAAAGTGCGGACACAGCCCTTTTTGGCCTCCACAACATTAAAATAAAATGAAATAACAAGAAATAAAAACATTGTATTTACTTACCCTGAAATGCTATCAGTAAAAATGTCAGATCAGCGCACAAAAAAATAAGCCCTCACACAGCCCCAAAACCTACCCTTTGTTATCTTTTTGGCTATGTTCTCACAATAATTGTTTGCTGAGTTCTGATGTTGCAGCTTTTCTGCAGCTTTGTGTTTGTCTTGTGTTTTTGACGCTGCGGTTCTTCGCTCTTTTTGGTGTCATGTTTTGTAGAATGCTGCTCTGTTTTTGATCCGTCCTTGTATTTGGCTTTGACAAAACTTGACTAATACAGTTATGTGCAGATTACAGACATTTTTAGGATGTTTCCACAACAGAAACGCACCATAAACGCACGTGCAGTTTTTTACCTTCAGATTTTCCGCATCTAAAGCAAATCTATGGGTAAAATTTGCACGTAAAACTCAGGGTACTTGCAAGACAAGATTCACATATTGCGAATTTCAACAAAGAACCGCAGTTTAGTTTACGCAGCATTAAAAAAAAGCACAGTGGGCATGGATTTCTATAGATCCATAAACTTTGCTGAAACTATAAGACTCCGCGTTATTTGTGCAGCGAATATACGAGCGTCAAAAACTCATCAAAAACTAAACTGAACCTAAGGCCTGAAACACATATCCGTGAAAAAACACGCACGTGCGTTGCGGTCCGTTTTTCGGGTCCGTGTCCCGTTTTTGGGTCTGTTTTTATGATCCGTGTGGCATCTGTGTGAATTGCGTATGGTAGCCGTGTGTGCGTGTCGAATGTCCGTGTGTGCGTGTGAAACGTAACTGGCGTGTGAGTGTGTTTTCCGTGTGTAATGTTCCGTGTGTGATGGAAAATGTCGTTGATGCATACCCGCTGACAGCAGACAGAGTCGCGCGCTGAGAGTGAACTCAGGTGAACTTCACCCGACTTCATTGTCATGCCGCGGCTCTGTCTGTGTCGCGTACTGATTAGCAGTCACCCGTGAAGGACTTACCGGTGACCACTAATCCCCTGAGTGACTGAAGTGAGCAGCGCGATTGGCGCTGCCATCACTCAGGTTTCCCCTGGCTAGCTGGATGCTCCACCCGAAACCGCAACTCACCTGTGACTTCATCGCAGTCACTTGGGCGACTTGCTGTCACAGGTGGAGGATCCAGCGGTGGCCGCGGGCAACCTGAGTGACGTCATCACTGATCGCGATACTGACCTCAGTTGCTGCGTGGAGCTGTCAGGAGCGGCGGTGTCTTCTGCCGCTCCTGTCACCTTCATATAGCAGAGCTGGCAGCGACGCGGGACCTCCGTGGATTACGCCGGACATGAATGGGTATTTGGGGCATAATAAATTGGTGAACAAGGGTTTTTTTTAGTGTTTATTATTTCAAATAAAGGATTTTTCGTTGTGTGTGTTTATTTACTGTAACTTACAGGTTAATCATGGAAAGTGTCTCGGGGAGACGCCTGCAATGATTAATCTAGGACTTAGTGGCAGCTATGGGCTGCCATTAACTCCTTATTACCCCGATTGCCAGCGCACCAGGGCAATTCGTGAAGAGTCGGGTCGCATCTATTGTATGCATAACGTGGTGCTCCCCATCCTGAGAATACCAGCCTTCAGCCGTGTGACTTTACCCTGGCTGGTATCAAAATGGGGGGAACCGCACGTCGTTTTGTTTTAATTTTTTTTTTTTTTTACTGCACAGTATAAACCCGCTCACCGGCGGCTGTGATTGGTTGCAGTGAGACACCTGTCACTCAGCATGGGGGCGTGTCTCACTGCAACGAATCATAGGCGCTGGTGGGCGTGTAAAGCAGAGAATACGAGATTGAATAATGAGCGGCCGGCTTTTTCAAAATAGTAAAAGCCGCCGCAGCAGTGTGATCGCCGTGCAGCGCCGTACTGGTGATCGGGGATCGGTGAGTATGAGAGAGGGGGGAGACTGACCGACAGACAGAGAGAGGGATTGACCGACAGAGAGAGGGACCGACCGACAGAGAGAGACCAACCGACGGACTGAGGGAGATTGACCTACATAGACAGAAAAAGAAAGAATGACCGACATCGCTACAAAAAAGCACAAAACGTACACCGACCATACGGAGATGCATCCGTGTCACGTTAATGTGCGCACAGACCCATTGACTTTCATGGGGTCCGTGTGTGCGTGTTCCGTGCAGAAAACGGACATGCTTCCGTGCAAAACGGAAACACATACGGATCACGGACACGGACCTTATGGAATAACGCACGTGTGACCTCAAACATAGATTAACATTGGTGCACGTTTGTCCATGTCTCCGGTACATACGGAAACGGACCAAACACGCACGTGTTTCACGGATGTGTGTTTCAGGCCTAAAGGTGGGAATAACTGCTTCAGCTTTGTTATATTTTACCTGATGGCAATTAATGAAGAAAATTGTTGTTTTTATGGTAATACACGTTTTTCTTTTTCATTTAGGGATATGTAGGTGGTTCATCAGGTAAGAACGATCTATTACTCGGTATTTCTTCTTCCAGTCCAATGTCTACCTGTATATAATATCTTCAAAGCGGATTGATGAGTTTTTGAAGCGTTCTGCAAGAGTTGTTTTTTTTCCAGAAGTGTTTTCTTTGCAGACTTCTGATTGGACATGGCTTAGTTTGGAGCTTTTTCCTTCAGGAGCCACTTCAGAGAAATTACAGACTTTTTTTTTTTCATCCAGATGTTTTTCAAAACCTGAAATGGAAAAAGCCCCAAAAACATTAAAAACACTAAAAACATTTAGCAGGTCATTTTCCAATAGAAATTACAGTATTTTCCGGATTGTAAAAAGCACTCCCCCCCCCCCCCAAAACTGGAGGTAAAATGGGGGTGCGCCTTACAATCCAGATATGGCTTTGCAGGGCGGCGGTGGTGGAGCGGGGTCATAGGAGGCAGGGTCAGCGATACTGAGGGTGTCACTGCAGTGGCGCGAGTCAGAGTCACAGGACAGGGTGTCTCGTCGGCGGGTGTCTGATCTAACTGTGGGCTCCATTCAATCGCCCGCAGTTGACTCAATGGACTTCAAGAAAATGACCGGGGAAGTAGCGCGTGCGCAGATTGACACAATGGACTTCAAGAAAATGGCCAGGGAAGCGGCACGTGCGCAGATTGACACAATGGACTTCAAGAAAATGGCTGCCAAGGCCTTTCTGCGCACACGCCACCTCCACGGTCATTTTCTTGATGCCTACCTAGGCAACCGCTGGCGATTCAATGGAGCCCGCAGTCAGATCCGACACTCGCCGCTGCCGCTACTAAACCCCGTCCTGTGACCCTCCAGAGTCACTCCACTGCAGTGACACCCCCACAGCCCGCAGTATCGAGTATCGCCAACCCTCCATCCACTGACCCTGCTGAGCCGCAACACCCCCTCCTCTGAGCCTGCAGCATCGCCCTGCCTCCTGTGACGTTCCTGAGCCGCTCCACCACCCCTCTGGTGAGCATTAGCATTAAGACACACTAGGATTACACGACGGACCCTCAATTTAACATTAAATTTTATTTATTCCTATTTTCCGCCTCTAAATTTAAGGTGCGTCTTATAATCCAGTGCGTCTTATAAACCGAAAAATATGGTAATCGATAAAGTGTTTCAAGCATTTTTTGAGCAATTTTTCAAGCATTTTTTCAGTGGATCTGCCTTCAAAACTCTTTTTGCAAATAACCTTACAATAAAAGTAACTGCCTGCTCATCAAGGGCAAAATACTTCACATATTGTTCCCTCAAGGAGTTGTTTAAATGTATCATGTTAAGGGCGCCCTACACGCAGCAACATCACTAGCGATAGCTACCGATGTCGCTGGTGAAAGCACCCGTCCCCGTCGGTTGTGCGTCACGGGCAAATCACTGCCCATTGTGCACAACATCGCTTACACCCGTCACACATATTTACCTGCCTAGCGACGTCGCTGTGGCCGGCGAACCGCCTCCTTTCTAAGGGGGCGCCTTGTGCGGCGTCACAGCGACGTCACTAAGCGGCCGCCCAATAGAAGCGGAGAGGCGGAGATGAGCGTCCGTAACATCCCGCCCACTTCCTTTTTTCCTCATTGCCGGCATCCGCAGGTCCGTTAATGTTCCTCGTTCCTGCAGTGTCACACGTAGCGATGTGTGCTCCCGCAGGAACGACGAACAACCTGCGTCCTGCAACAGCAACGATAATCGAGATTAGAATGACGCGTCAACGATCAACGATTAGGTGAGTCATTTTGATCGTTAACGGTCGTTCGTGCATTTCACACGCAACAACGTTGCTAACAAGCCCGGATGTGCGTCACGAATTCCGTGACCCCAACGACATCTCGTTAGCGATGTTGTTGCGTGTAAAGTGGCCGTAAGTCTCACAATTCTTATAGTAATGTGTTCATTTATTTACTGGAAAGAATTGAAATAATGAACATCTTCATATCATGTCTCCTCACAGAGGAAGAGGGTTATGAAGGTCAAGTAAGTACATATTTTGCAGGCTGGGTGCAGTGGAGCTCATCTATTTATATATATAATGTGAAGCACCCGGTGTTGCGCCGGATAGTAACTAAGTGTCTGTCTCTCTCCCTCTCTATCTGCCTGTCTCTCTGTTTCTCTCTGTCTCTATCCATCTTTCTCTGTCTCTCTTTATTTCTGTCTCTGTCTGTCTTGCATTGTCTGTCTGTCTCTCTGTTTCTCTCTATGTCTATCTCTGTCTCTTTCTCTGTTTCTGTCTGTCTCTCTGTTTCTCTCCCTGTCTCTCTCTTTAACTGTCTCTCCACCAAAATCATATTAACTGACACATAATGTAAGCATGTTTTCAGTGAATAACTGTAAAGCTTGGGGTTAAATTTTCCCCTCAAAACATAGTCTATGATGTTCCCTGGGTCACATGAGGTGTCTGTGCAAAATATCGTGATTGTAAATGCGACAGTGTGGATTCCTTTAGTGGACATACATACACACATATACTGTACATACACACAAACACACACAAACACACACAAACACACACACATACATACATTTAAACACACACACACATACATACACACACATACACACATACATTTATGCACATACACACATACATACATTTACACATGCACTCAGCTTTATACAGTCATATGTAAAAGTTTGGGCACCCCTATTAATGTTAACCTTTTTTCTTTATAACAATTTGGGTTTTTGCTATTTCCGTTTCATATATCTAATAAATGATGGACTGAGTAATATTTCTGGATGGAAATGAGGTTTATTGTACTAACAGAAAATGTGCAATCTGCATTAAAACTAAATTTGACCGGTGCAAAAGTATGGGCACCCTTATCAATGTCTTGATTTGGACACTCCTAACTACTTTTTACTGACTTACTAAAGCACTAAATTGTTTTTGTAACCTCATTGAGCTTTGAACTTCATAGGCAGGTGTATCCAATCATGAGAAAAGGTATTTAAGGTGGCCACTTGCAAGTTGTTCTCCTATTTGAATCTCCTATGAAGAGAGGCATCATGGGCTCCTCAAAACAACTCTCAAATGATCTGAAAACAAAGATTATTCAACATAGTTGTTCAGGGGAAGGTACAAAAAGTTGTCTCAGAGATTTAAACTGTCAGTTTCCACTGTGAGGAACATAGTAAGGAAATGGAAGAACACAGGTACAGTTCTTGTTAAGCCCAGAAGTGGCAGGCCAAGAAAAATATCAGAAAGGCAGAGAAGAAGAAAGGTGAGAACAGTCAAGGACAATCCCCAGACCACCTCCAAAGACCTGCAGCATCATCTTGCTGCAGATGGTGTCAATGTGCATCGGTCAACAATACAGCGCACGTTGCACAAGGAGAAGCTGTATGGTAGAGTGATGCGCAAGAAGCCGTTTCTGCAAGCACGCCACAAACAGAGTCGCCTGAGGTATGCAAAAGCACATTTGGACAAGCCAGTTACATTTTGGAAGAAGGTCCTGTGGACTGATGAAACAAAGATTGAGTTGTTTGGTCATACAAAAAGGTGTTATGCATGGAGGCAAAAAACCACGGCATTCCAAGAAAAGCACTCGCTACCCACAGTAAAATTTGGTGGAAGTTCCAGCATGCTTTGGGGCTGTATGGCCAATGCCGGCATTGGGAATCTTGTTGAAGTTGAGGGTCGCATGGATTCAACTCAGTATCAGCAGATTCTTGACAATAATGTGCAAGAATCAGTGACGAAGTTGAAGTTACGCAGGGGATGGATATTTCAGCAAGACAATGATCCAAAACACCGCTCCAAATCTACTCAGGCATTCATGCAGAGGAACAATTACAATGTTCTGGAATGGCCATCCCAGTCCCCAGACCTGAATATCATTGAAAATCTGTGGGATGATGTGAAGCGGCTGTCCATGCTCGGCGACCATCAAACTTAACTGAACTGGAATTGTTTTGTAAACAGGAATGATAAAATATACCTTCATCCAATATCCAGGAACTCATTAACAGCTACAGGAAGCGACTAGAGGCTGGGATTTTTGCAAAAGGAGGATCTACAAAATATTAATGGCACTTTTATGATGAGGTGCCCATACTTTTGCACCTGTCAAATTTAGTTTAAATGCGGATTGCACATTTTCTGTTAGTACAATAAACCTCATTTCAATCCAGAAATATTCCTCAGTCCATCAGTTATTAGATATATGAAACTGAAATAGCAAAAACCCAATTGTTATAAAGAAAAAAGGGTAACATTAATAGGGGTGCCCAAACTTTTTCATATGACTGTACATTATATATATCTTTAGAAGGAGCACTTCAGATGGTTTGGATACTATATAACATTGGGGGATGGGGCATTGGTGGATTTTAATATCTGAAATCTCAATTCAAATGCAAAAAAAGTAGATCTAAAGGTAACATCAGGCGACACAACTGCTGTTTTGTGATTTCCTAATACAGAGTATCTCTAACAGAAGCTGGCCTCTTTTTTAGCTTGGATTGTAATTTTTTTTCCAATATACAGACAAAGGTTAATCAGTTTTTATTCTAGGAGGAAGGTGGCCACGGAGAATATGAATCAGAAGGTATTTTATCCACGCTTTGTATCCTCTGGTGGGCCGCACTGACAAGAGAAGGAAGACTCCTCCTCCATCGCCTCCTCTAGCACAGCTAGTCACTGCTCTGCTAATCTGCATCCATAGTGGCGCACTCCCTCTTTTTTAGTGAGTCAGTACGGTTACCATAGCAGCCACATACTGTAGGGGGTCACTGAGGTAACCATAGCAGCCACATGCTGTACGGGGTCACTGAGGTTACCATAGCAGCCACATACTGTACGGGGTCACTGAGGTTACCATAGCAGCCACATTCCTGTAGGGGGTCACTGAGGTAACCATAGCAGCCACATGCTGTAGGGGGTCAGTACGGTTACCATAGCAGCCACATGTTGTAGGGGGTCAGTACGGTTACCATAGCAGCCACATGCTGTAAAGGGTCACTGAGGTTACCATAGCAGCCACATACTGTACGGGGTCTCTGAGGTAACCATAGCAGCCACATGCTGTACGGGGTCACTGAGGTTACCATAGCAGCCACATACTGTACGGGGTCACTGAGGTAACCATAGCAGCCACATGCTGTACGGGGTCACTGAGGTTACCATAGCAGCCACATACTGTACGGGGTCACTGAGGTTACCATAGCAGCCACATACTGTACGGGGTCACTGAGGTAACCATAGCAGCCACATGCTGTAGGGGGTCAGTACGGTTACCATAGCAGCCACATGTTGTAGGGGGTCAGTACGGTTACCATAGCAGCCACATGCTGTAAGGGGTCACTGAGGTTACCATAGCAGCCACATACTGTAGGGGGTCACTGAGGTAACCATAGCAGCCACATGCTGTATGGGGTCAGTGAGGTTACCATAGCAGCCACATGCTGTAAGGGGTCAGTGAGGTTACCATAGCAACCACATACTGTAGGGGGTCACTGAGGTAACCATAGCAGCCACATGCTGTAGGGGTACAATACGGTTACCATAGCAGCCACATGCTGTAAGGGGTCAGTGAGGATACCATAGCAGCCACATGCTGTAGGGGGTCAGTGAGGTTACCATAGCAGCCACAAGCTGTAGGGGGACACTGAGGTAACCATAGCAGCCACATGCTGTAGGGGGTCAGTAGGGTTACCATAGCAGCCACATGCTGTAGGGGGTCAGTAGGGTTACCATAGCAGCCACATGCTGTAGGGCGTCAGTGAGGTTACCATAGCAACCACATGCTGTACAGTGAACTTACCATAGCAGCCACATTCCTGTAGGGGGTCAGTGAGGTTACCATAGTAACCACATGCGGTAGGGGTCAGTGAGGTTACCATAGCAGCCACATGCTGTAGGGGTCAGTGAGGTTACCATAGCAGCCACATCCTGTAGGGGGTCAGTGAGGTTACCATAGCAGCCACAAGCTGTGCAGTCTGCCCCCTCACTCCTCTCTGGTCCTCAGAGGCAGGGCTTGGTGAGGCTGTGACTGGTGATGGGTGATTGCAGCCACTGCCCGGACTCCTCTCCTGCTAATGTTATCATCCACAAGACTCCGTCCTGGAAAGAGAAGAAATTCTCATTTTTAAATACTAGTTTATGTGAAACTGATAAATGTAATAGAAAAGTGGATCTACGAGCAATATTGGGTGTGCGACTAGGCTATATATGCTATATGTACAAGAATATACTGTAACTACTATAAACTGCCCCCTATGTACAAGAATATAGCTACAATAATAGTGCCCCCTATGTACAAGAATATAACTACTATAATACTGCTCCCTATGTACAAGAATATAACTACTATAATACTGCCCCTATGTACAAGAATATAACTACTATAATACTGCCCCTATGTACAAGAATATAATTACTATAATACTGCTCCCTATGTACAAGAATATAACTACTATAATACTGCCCTATGGACAAGAATATAACTACTATAATACTGCCCCTATGTACAAGAATATAACTACTATAATACTGCCTCTATGTACAAGAATATAACTACTATAATACTGCCCCTATATACAAGAATATAACTGCTATAATACTGCTCCTATGTACAAGAATATAACTACTATAATACTGCCCCTATGTACAAGAATATAACTGCTATAATACTGCTCCAATGTACAAGAATACAACTACTATAATACTGCTCCTATGTACAAGAATATAACTACTATAATACTGCCCCTATGTACAAGAATATAACTACTATAATACTGCCCCTATGTACAAGAATATAACTACTATAATACTGCCCCTATGTATAAGAATATAACTACTATAATACTGCCCCTATGTATAAGAATATAACTACTTTAATACTGCCCCTATGTACAAGAATATAACTGCTATAATACTGCTCCAATGTACAAGAATACAACTACTATAATACTGCTCCTATGTACAAGAATACAACTACTATAATACTGCCCCTATGTACAAGAATAAAACTACTATAATACTGCTCCTATGTACAAGAATATAACTACTATAATGCTTCTCCTATGTACAAGAATATAACTACTATAATACTGCCCCCTATGTACAAGAATATAACTACTATAATACTGCTCCAATGTACAAGAATACAACTACTATAATAGTGCTCCTATGTACAAGAATAAAACTACTATAATACTGCCCCTATGTACAAGAATATAACTACTATAATGCTGCTCCTATGTACAAGAATATAACTACTATAATACTGCCCCCTATGTACAAGAATATAACTACTATAATACTGCCCCTATGTACAAGAATATAACTACTATAATACTGCTCCAATGTACAAGAATATAACTACTATAATACTGCCCCTATGTACAAGAATATAACTACTATAATACTGCTCCAATGTACAAGAATATAACTACTATAATACTGCTCCTATGTACAAGAATACAACTACTATAATACTGCTCCTATGTAGGAGAATACAACTACTATAATACTGCTCCTATGTACAAGAATATAACTACTATAATACTGCCCCTATGTACAAGAATATAACTACTATAATGCTGCTCCTATGTACAAGAATATAACTACTATAATACTGCCCCCTATGTACAAGAATATAACTACTATAATACTGCCCCTATGTACAAGAATATAACTACTATAATACTGCTCCAATGTACAAGAATATAACTACTATAATACTGCTCCTATGTACAAGAATACAACTACTATAATACTGCTCCTATGTAGGAGAATACAACTACTATAATACTGCTCCTATGTACAAGAATAAAACTACTATAATACTGCCCCTATGTACAAGAATATAACTACTATAATGCTGCTCCTATGTACAAGAATATAACTACTATAATGCTGCTCCTATGTACAAGAATATAACTACTATAATACTGCCCCCTATGTACAAGAATATAACTACTATAATACTGCCCCCTATGTACAAGAATATAACTACTATAATACTGCCCCCTATGTACAAGAATATAACTACTATAATACTGCCCCCTATGTACAAGAATATAACTACTATAATACTGCCCCCTATGTACAAGAATATAACTATTATAATACTGCCCCCTATGTACAAGAATATAACTACTATAATACTGCCCCCTATGTACAAGAATATAACTACTATAATACTGCCTCCTATATACAAGAATAAAGCTACTATAATACTGCCCCTATGTACAAGAATATAACTACTATAATACTGCTCCTATGTACAAGAATAAAACTACTATAATACTGCCCCTATGTACAAGAATATAACTACTATAATACTGCCCCCTATGTACAAGAATATAACTACTATAATACTGCCCCCTATGTGCAATAATATAACTACTTTAATACTGCCCCCATTTACAAGAATAAAGCTACTATAATACTGCCCCTATGTACAAGAATACAGCTACTATAATACTGCCCCTATGTAGAAGAATATAACTAGTATAATACTGCTCCCTATGTACAAGAATATAACTACTATAATACTGCCCCCTATGTGCAAGAATATAACTACTATAATACTGCCCCCGTATACAAGAATAAAGCTACTATAATACTGCCCCTATGTACAAGAATACAGCTACTATAATACTGCCCCTATGTAGAAGAATATAACTAATATAATACCGCCTCCTATATACAGGAATATAACTACTATAATACTGCCCCTAGAAACAAGAATATAACTACTATAATACTGCCCCTATGTACAAGTATATAGCTACTATAATACTGCTAAGAATACCGAGTACTGAGCACCTGAGCATGGTAGTGCCCGCTCATCACTAGTTACCAGTACTGAGGACCTGAGCATGGTAGTGCCCGCTCATCACTAGTTACCAGTACTGAGCACCTGAGCATGGTAGTGCCCGCTCATCACTAGTTACCAGTACTGAGCACCTGAGCATGGTAGTGCCCGCTCATCACTAGTTACCAGTACTGAGCACCCGAGCATGGTAGTACCCGCTCATCACTAGTTACCAGTACTGAGCACCTGAGCATGGTAGTTGCCGCTCATCACTAGTTACGAGTACTGAGCACCCGAGCATGGTAGTGCCCGCTCATCACTAGTTACCAGTACTGAGCACCCGAGCATGGTAGTGCCCACTCATCACTAGTTACCAGTACAGAGCACCCGAGCATGGTAGTGCTCGCTCATCACTAGTTACCAGTACTGAGCACCTGAGCATGGTAGTGCCCACTCATCACTAGTTACCAGTACAGAGCACCTGAGCATGGTAGTGCCCGCTCATCACTAGTTACCAGTACAGAGCACCTGAGCATGGTAGTGCCCGCTCATCACTAGTTACCAGTACTGAGCACCTAAGCATGGTACTGCCCGCTCATCACTAGTTACCAGTACAGAGTACCTGAACATGGTAGTGCCCGCTCATCACTAGTTACGAGTACTGAGCACCTGAGCATGGTAGTGCCCGCTCATCACTAGTTACCAGTACTGAGCACCCCGAGCATGGTAGTGTCCGCTCATCACTAGTTACCAGTACAGAGTACCTGAACATGGTAGTGCCCGCTCATCACTAGTTACGAGTACTGAGCACCCGAGCATGGTAGTGCCCGCTCATCACTAGTTACGAGTACTGAGCACCTGAGCATGGTAGTGCCCGCTCATCACTAGTTACGAGTACTGAGCACCCGAGCATGGTAGTGCCCGCTCATCACTAGTTACCAGTACTGAGCACCCGAGCATGGTAGTGCCCGCTCATCACTAGTTACCAGTACTGAGCACCCGAGCATGGTAGTGCCCGCTCATCAGTAGTTACCAGTACTGAGCACCCGAGCATGGTAGTGTCCGCTCATCACTAGTTACCAGTACTGAGCACCCGAGCATGGTAGTGCCTGCTCATCACTAGTTACCAGTACTGAGCACCCGAGCATGGTAGTGTCCGCTCATCACTAGTTACCAGTACTGAGCACCCGAGCATGGTAGTGTCCGCTCATCAGTAGTTACCAGTACTGAGCACCCGAGCATGGTAGTGCCCGCTCATCAGTAGTTACCAGTACTGAGCACCCGAGCATGGTAGTGCCCGCTCATCACTAGTTACCAGTACTGAGCACCCGAGCATGGTAGTGTCCGCTCATCACTAGTTACCAGTACTGAGCACCCGAGCATGGTAGTGCCCGCTCATCACTAGTTACGAGTACTGAGCACCCGAGCATGGTAGTGCCCGCTCATCACTAGTTACCAGTACTGAGCACCCGAGCATGGTAGTGCCCGCTCATCACTAGTTACCAGTACTGAGCACCCGAGCATGGTAGTGTCCGCTCATCACTAGTTACCAGTACTGAGCACCCGAGCATGGTAGTGCCCGCTCATCAGTAGTTACCAGTACTGAGCACCCGAGCATGGTAGTGCCCGCTCATCACTAGTTACCAGTACTGAGCACCCGAGCATGGTAGTGCCCGCTCATCACTAGTTACCAGTACTGAGCACCCGAGCATGGTAGTGCCCGCTCATCACTAGTTACCAGTACTGAGCACCCGAGCATGGTAGTGCCCGCTCATCACTAGTTACCAGTACTGAGCACCCGAGCATGGTAGTGCCCACTCATCACTAGTTACCAGAACTGAGCACCCGAGCATGGTAGCGCCCGCTCATCACTAGCTACCAGTACTGAGCACCCGAGCATGGTAATGCCCGCTCATCACTAGTTACGAGTACTGAGAACCCGAGCATGGTAATGCCCGCTCATCACTAGTTACGAGTACTGAGCACCCGAGCATGGTAGTGCCCACTCATCACTAGTTACGAGTACAGAGCACCCGAGCATGGTAGTGCCCGCTCATCACTAGTTACCAGTACTGAGCACCCGAGCATGGTAGTGCCCGCTCATCACTAGTTACCAGTACTGAGCACCCGAGCATGGTAGTGTCCGCTCATCACTAGTTACCAGTACTGAGCACCCGAGCATGGTAGTGCCCGCTCATCAGTAGTTACCAGTACTGAGCACCCGAGCATGGTAGTGCCTGCTCATCACTAGTTACCAGTACTGAGCACCCGAGCATGGTAGTGCCCGCTCATCACTAGTTACCAGTACTGAGCACCCGAGCATGGTAGTGCCCGCTCATCACTAGTTACCAGTACTGAGCACCCGAGCATGGTAGTGCCCGCTCATCACTAGTTACCAGTACTGAGCACCCGAGCATGGTAGTGCCCACTCATCACTAGTTACCAGTACTGAGCACCCGAGCATGGTAGTGCCCGCTCATCACTAGCTACCAGTACTGAGCACCTGAGCATGGTAGTGCCCGCTCATCACTAGTTACGAGTACTGAGCACCTGAGCATGGTAGTGCCCGCTCATCACTAGTTACGAGTACTGAGCACCTGAGCATGGTAGTGCCCGCTCATCACTAGTTACCAGTACTGAGCACCCGAGCATGGTAGTGCCCGCTCATGACTAATTATTACCTTTATCAATATGAAAATATAACAATAATAAATTGAATGACCTCACTCCCCACCTTGAAAAAGGATATACTATAAAAGTGTCTTTCAAATACATTACCACACATCAGGATTACAAAATGTTCGTTTTACTCCACGTAAACACTACACCACGATACTAAGGAATAGAGGCTATATATTTTCTTGCACTTACTTTACTCTCTGGTGTCTGCTGTTTCTATGCTGATAAATAGGAGAATGTATGTATGTAGAAATGTTTCCATTTGCTTATTCCGAGTGATTCAAATTAAAACAATATATATGTTTTTTCTCTTCCAGAAGACTACGGTGAAGAGGTAAGCGCCTCCATCTCCAATGCTGGGTAATGGGTCACATTTTGGTATTGTGTCTGTATCATATACAGTTGGGTCCAGAAGTATTTGGACAGCGACATAAGTGTAGAGTTTCAGTCCCTCCAGAAAAAGTAGAAACAGTCTCCAATCAATAGGTTGATACATGAAAAAGAAGGAATTCGCTGGGAGGCTCGGCATTAACAAAATGCTCGGAGGACAAACAAAAGCAGATAATCGCAACATCTAACCCCTTTATAACATCTAATCTGAAGTCTTTGTTTCTGATCTCCAATCATGTATGTGTGGCGCCCCTGAGGCTTCAGTCGCCACAGGGTACTGCACCTCACTTAAGGTGCAGTACTCATCCCGGGTTTTGAGGAGGTCGGTGACGGTTCCACATCCAAACATTCAATAAATACACAGCAGGTAGCCCTCCCCAATGGGGACCAAGCTAGGGTCGGGTTTTAAGGTTGCCATCCAAACACTGGGGCTGCCACCCACTAGTGACAGGGACTCAGGGGAGGAGCGACCACCAGGGGGGAGTTGGGAGCACAGACACACAAAAAAGAGGGAGTTGGCTTGGGGAAGTGAACAGTGGAGGAGCTGGCTTACCGGTAGCTCCTGTGGGATGTAGGAAAAACACGGTTGCTGAGGGGAGAACTTAATTGCTCCCTTGGAACCGGTGCATTTCGGGGTGCAGAGCCCTAGGATGGTGCATACTTCAAGTTGCGCCACCAGTATCTGCCGGACAGAGGGATTTCATTTCTCTCTGGCCACCACAGGATCCTGGAGCACAGTAGCAACATAGAACCCAGAGTCATGATCACGGTCAGGCCCCAAGAGGACTCGCGCTGCCTTCACACGGGACAGGAACTTTAATACCAAACGAGGGTCCCCAAGCACTTCAGGTCTCAGGGATACACCCTAAAAAGTGCAAGAACGAAGGGCCCACAGACTACCGCACCAGTTCTGACCTTCCACTAATCCGGGATCGGCTGAGACCGATGCCTCCGGGCAGCCCACGTACAGTGAGTAAAGACCTGGAACTGCAACTACTGTGTCACTCCTTCATTGCCGGCACCGGCGCCCCGCGCTTCGGTGTCAACAGCCACTATTACCTCCATTATCTTCCCTGGGGTCTAGCTTCAACTGCGGGAACGATCCTAGCTGTGACACCATCCACCCCAGAGAACAGCGACCGCAGCGGCGGCTAATCCCTGGCCGCTTACCGCAGGCGGTGTCACGAGACAACTACTTCTCCCAACATCCTCATCCCATCCTTCATCCCCTTTTTTGGTGTACACCTCGAGGCCACGAACCCGGGCAGGGCCACCCGTAACATCCCAGACCTGACATCACCGGCCCGGCGGTGAGTATTTTAACCCCTGCCCCGTGGGTGCTACACATGTAAATCCAGAGGGGTCATCTGAAGATAGAAACCAATGGTAACACCCAAGGGCTGAACGTGCAGATGAGACGGCTGCAAGACATCAGGATTTAGTATTAGGTGATGTCCATGTTCTAGAATCCAGGGGGTCAAGTATTTACAAATGTTGCTGTTATCTATCACTTTGTTCCTCTTTCCATTTTTGATTATTATTTTTTTTTTCATTAAGGATTACTCGCATGAAGAGTCAGGTACTCTATCTCTAATTCTTTTCTTCTAGTCTTCCACTTGTCTGTAGAATCTTTTGCTAGGATGTAAAGAGCGGATGGAACGTTCAATGAACACAAGAGTTGAGTGTAAGATAGTGATTCTCCAGGATGGCAGCTCGTGTGATCAACCGGGGATGGAAATTTCGAGCACCATGCGAGCTCCAGCAAAGATTAGAGGATCCAAAAAATTGTACGGCCATGGAGCCTATCCCCGCCCAGCCGCTATGAGGCATGGATAGGCTAGCCTTTACCGCACTGCTTACCCACCAACAGTATCAAAGGCAGTTTCTTTGAAGGAAGCTGCAGGAATGTCTATGCGTCCAGTGAAGGTTTCCCTCGCATGAATAAGAGAATTCTCTACAATATACCAATCCAACAGTTCAGATGAATTAGTAACCATCCATTCAAGACCCATTCCAATATCAGGGTTACGACTTTACTGAATAGATACAAAGTCTTACTCCTGCCCCCTTAACACTAGAAGTCCCAGAAATTTCGAACTCTCCCCTGAAGTCCCGAAAGAGGGTCAAATGACCCTTAGGGGTACTTTGCACATTGCGAGATCGTTACTGCGATATCATCGGGGTCAAATCGAAAGTGACGCACATCCGGCGCCAGTAACGATGTCGCAACGTGTAAAGCCTAGATGCGCCGATAAACGATCGTAATAGCGTCGTAAATCGGCGATCTGTGTAGCATCGGCCATTTCCATAATGTCGGGTCGACCGCAGGTACGATGTTATTCCTCGTTCCTGTGGCACCACACATCGCTGTGTGTGAAGCCGCAGGAGCGAGGAACATCTCCTTACCTGCCTCCACCGACAATGCGGAAGGAAGGAGGTGGGCGGGATGTTTACATCCCGCTCATCTCCGCCCCTCCGCTTCTATTGGCCGCCTGCCGTGTGACGTCGCTGTGACGCCGCATGACCCGCCCCCTTAGGAAGGAGGCGGGTCGCCGGCCAGAGCGCACTATCAGGCTGATTCTATACATACAGTGCTATACTGGCACTATCAGGCTGATTCTATACATACAGCGCTATAGTGGCACTATCAGGCTGATTCTATACATACAGTGCTATACTGGCACTATCAGGCTGATTCTATACATACAGTGCTATACTGGCACTATCAGGCTGATTCTATACATACAGTGCTATACTGGCACTATCAGGCTGATTCTATACATACAGTGCTATACTGGCACTATCAGGCTGATTCTATACATACAGTGCTATACTGGCACTATCAGGCTGATTCTATACATACAGTGCTATACTGGCGCTATCAGGCTGAGTCTATACATACAGTGCTATACTGGCACTATCAGGCTGATTCTATACATACAGTGCTATACTGGCACTATCAGGCTGATTCTATACATACAGTGCTATACTGGCACTATCAGGCTGATTCTATACATACAGCGCTATAGTGGCACTATCAGGCTGATTCTATACATACAGCACAGGCTGATTCTATACATACAGTGCTATACTGGTGCTATCAGGCTGATTCTATACATACAGTGCTATACTGGCGCTATCAGGCTGATTCTATACATACAGTGCTATACTGGCACTATCAGGCTGATTCTATACATACAGTGCTATACTGGCACTATCAGGCTGATTCTATACATACAGTGCTATACTGGCACTATCAGGCTGATTCTATACATACAGTGCTATACTGGCACTATCAGGCTGATTCTATACATACAGTGCTATACTGGCACTATCAGGCTGATTCTATACATACAGTGCTATACTGGCACTATCAGGCTGATTCTATACATACAGTGCTATACTGGCACTATCAGGCTGATTCTATACATACAGTGCTATACTGGCACTACAATTGATTTACTCTTTGCCTTGCAGGACCAGTGGTGAGGTCATACCCATGTGACCAGAAGGGGCGGGGCCTCAGCCAACAGAAAAATGTTGCTTCCTGGTATCAGCTTTGTTGGCTGAGGCCCCGCCCCTACTGGTCACATGGGTATGACCTCACCACTGGTCCTGCAAGGCAAAGAGTAAATCGATTGTATAATACTTATGCTAATTTTAACAGGGGGAGCGGATAACTATGAATACCCCCCAGATATTATCTGATCCCCAGCTGCTGTCACTCAAGAAGCTGCCGATTTTATAAACTTTACTTTATTGTATTTCAAAATCTAAACATCCTAGCTGACCACTAAAGGTATGTATGTATAGAATCAGCCTGATAGTGCCAGTATAGCACTGTATGTATAGAATCAGCCTGATAGTGCCAGTATAGCACTGTATGTATAGAATCAGCATTATAGTGCCAGTATAGCACTGTATGTATAGAATCAGCCTGATTGTGCCAGTATAGCACTGTATGTATAGAATCAGCCTGATAGCGCCAGTATAGCACTGTGTGTATAGAATCAGCCTGATAGTGCCAGTATAACACTGTATGTATAGAATCAGCCTGATAGTGCCAGTATAGCACTGTATGTATAGAATCAGCCTGATTGTGCCAGTATAGCACTGTATGTATAGCATCAGCCTGATAGTGCCAGTATAGCGCTGTATGTATAGAATCAGCCTGATAGTGCCAGTATAGCACTGTATGTATAGAATCAGCCTGATAGTGCCAGTATAGCACTGTATGTATAGAATCAGCATTATAGTGCCAGTATAGCACTGTATGTATAGAATCAGCCTGATTGTGCCAGTATAGCACTGTATGTATAGAATCAGCCTGATAGCGCCAGTATAGCACTGTGTGTATAGAATCAGCCTGATAGTGCCAGTATAACACTGTATGTATAGAATCAGCCTGATAGTGCCCGTATAGCACACTGTATGTATAGAATCAGCCTGATAGTGCCAGTATAGCACTGTATGTATAGAATCAGCCTGATAGCGCCAGTATAGCACTGTATGTATTGAATCAGTCTGATAGCGCCAGTATAGCACTGTATGTATTGAATCAGCCTGATAATGCCAGTATAGCACTGTATGTATAGAATCAGCCTGATAGTGACAGTATAGCGCTGTATGTATAGAATCAGCCTGATAGTGCCAGTATAGCACTGTATGTATAGAATCAGCCTGATAGTGCCAGTATAGCACTGTATGTATAGAATCAGCCTGATAGTGCCAGTATAGCACTGTATGTATAGAATCAGCCTGATAGTGCCAGTATAGCACTGTATGTATAGAATCAGCCTGATAGTGCCAGTATAGCACTGTATGTATAGAATCAGCCTGATAGTGCCAGTATAGCACTTTATGTATAGAATCAGCCTGATAGTGCCAGTATAGCACTGTATGTATAGACTCAGCCTGATAGTGCCAGTATAGCACTGTATGTATAGAAACAGCCTGATAGTGCCAGTATAGCACTGTATGTATAGAATCAGCCTGATAGTGCCAGTATAGCACTGTATGTATAGAATCAGCCTGATAGCGCCAGTATAGCACTGTGTGTATAGAATCAGCCTGATAGTGCCAGTATAACACTGTATGTATAGAATCAGCCTGATAGTGCCCGTATAGCACTGTATGTATAGAATCAGCATTATAGTGCCAGTATAGCACTGTATGTATAGAATCAGCCTGATTGTGCCAGTATAGCACTGTATGTATAGCATCAGCCTGATAGTGCCAGTATAGCACTGTATGTATAGAATCAGCCTGATTGTGCCAGTATAGCACTGTATGTATAGAATCAGCCTGATAGTGCCAGTATAGCACTGTATGTATAGAATCAGCCTGATTGTGCCAGTATAGCACTGTATGTATAGAATCAGCCTGATAGCGCCAGTATAGCACTGTGTGTATAGAATCAGCCTGATAGTGCCAGTATAACACTGTATGTATAGAATCAGCCTGATAGTGCCCGTATAGCACTGTATGTATAGAATCAGCCTGATAGTGCCAGTATAGCACTGTATGTATAGAATCAGCCTGATAGCGCCAGTATAGCACTGTATGTATTGAATCAGTCTGATAGCGCCAGTATAGCACTGTATGTATTGAATCAGCCTGATAATGCCAGTATAGCACTGTATGTATAGAATCAGCCTGATAGTGACAGTATAGCGCTGTATGTATAGAATCAGCCTGATAGTGCCAGTATAGCACTGTATGTATAGAATCAGCCTGATAGTGCCAGTATAGCACTGTATGTATAGAATCAGCCTGATAGTGCCAGTATAGCACTGTATGTATAGAATCAGCCTGATAGTGCCAGTATAGCACTGTATGTATAGAATCAGCCTGATAGTGCCAGTATAGCACTGTATGTATAGAATCAGCCTGATAGTGCCAGTATAGCACTTTATGTATAGAATCAGCCTGATAGTGCCAGTATAGCACTGTATGTATAGACTCAGCCTGATAGTGCCAGTATAGCACTGTATGTATAGAAACAGCCTGATAGTGCCAGTATAGCACTGTATGTATAGAATCAGCCTGATAGTGCCAGTATAGCACTGTATGTATAGAAACAGCCTGATAGTGCCAGTATAGCACTGGCTTTAGCGTATATACAAAAATCCTGGTGATTGGTGCGCTTTAATACAATAAAAAAAACTGGTGGAATTGCATTTTTTCCCCCATTTCTTCATTTCTCACCCCATTTTTCAGTAGCTTATATATGGTGAAGTAAATGATGCCATTGAAAAGTACAGCTTGTCCTGAAATGAAACAACCATGTATATATATATGATATATGATTATGTCAAAGAAAAAAAAAAAGAGAGAGTCCATGGATATTGGCACCTTCCCAGCCTAAAAACAGCAGCCCGCAGCCACCCCAGAAGTGGTGCATCCATTAGACGTGCCAATTCTGACACTTTACCTGGCTCTTCCTGATTGCCCTGGTACGCTGGCAATTGGGGTTGATTGGGGCTCTGGCAATTGGGGGATTTTTTTCGGGGTTGATGTCAGCTATGTAATGTCAGCTTGCATCAAGCCCAGGGGTTAGTAATGGGTTGGCTTCTATCAGACACCCCCATTACTAAACTGGTAATAAAAGAAAAAAACACTTTTCACTTGCTGGGTTAGTAATGGGGGAGTCGGATAGAAGCCAACCCATTACTAACCCCTGGGCTTGATGCCAGCTGACATTACACAGCTGACATCAACCCCAAAAGTATTACCCTGATTGCAACTGCACCAAGGCAATTGGGAAGGTGAAGCATAAGCCATATAATGTCATCCGGTTTCATAAGACCGGATGACATTATATGGCTGGCCAATCACAGTAATGCCAACATGGCTACAGCTTACATGTGTATGGCAGGCAATCCCTGCATGTTGATTGGCTGTCTAACAACCTCAAAACATATAGGGTGGGGACTCGAGCACCCACGATACTCAGCCGAGCATGCTCACTCATCACTAGCTTCCACACATCAATAATTAGGAACAGGATTACCAATCCGCCACCTGTCCCCCAAATAAAAATGCACAGCAATGCTAAGAAATAAAAACCATTTGGAAAGTTGTTCCTTTTTTGATATAATTGAGTTGTGATGGAAGAATAAAAAACCTGAACTGACGACTCTATTTATGCTGATAAATCGTAGTATTTGTGTAGGAATGTCTCTTTGTGCTTATTACAAGTGATTCCAATAATACTATATATGTTTCTCTTGTCTTCCAGACTACAATAAGGATGTAAGTACCTTCCTCCCCAATGCTGGTAATGCTGGTAATGCTGGTAGTGTTAAAATTATTGGTTTTGTATCTGTATCACAAGCAGCCGGGTTGTGAAGAGTTTGGACTGTGACACAATGTACATTATTTCGCCTCTTCACTCAGTGTAGACTTCTAGCTATGGGGTTTTGCAAACATATTGCAACAACCATTAAGGAACTTCAGCTGTTTATCTTCCTCCAAATTTCCCAGGCTTAGGCTGCTTTCACACATCAGTTTTTTGCAATCAGGCACAATCCGGCACTTTGCAGAAAAAACACATCCGTTATTTTTGCCGCCAGATGCATTTTTTCCTCATAGACTTGTGTCAAGGGAGGAATTTGGGTGAAGACTGCTAATGTAGTCTTCGTTTGGGATATCCAGAGACGGTGCCGTATTAGCTGTATACCAGTGCCGATATATCAATGTATCCAACAATGAACACACAGACATGCTCTCTTTTTCAGCCAGCGTCATCAACTGACTCGTGTATTCGATAGATCCAATTATACAGTAAGCATGAATAACCTTGAAGCTAAACAGGGAGTGCTTCACTCCCCAATTTCTCACAGCACATTGCCTGCCTCCTGTACATTCCTTCTGTGTGAACATTACTGATAACACTTTTGCAGCTTCACATTCTGGCTTCATTATCTTTGGTTAACTCCTTCATGGCTTATACAGCTTAGAATTATATTATGGGTCTATGCAATGGCTACATAGACAGACAGATAATTATGCAACTACATCTACATTTTGATTATTTATATACACAGATATTCTTATTACGTTTGAACAAACAAGCTATAGCTCAGGCGACCTCCACAGTTGCATTAGCACCGGATTGTGCCGCATGGCCTTGCGTTGCATCCGGTTTTTGCCGGATGCAGCATATTTAGCCAATGTGACGGCCGAATGGAACATTGCTTGCAGATTTTTTTGTCTGCGGCGAAAAACCGCATCACGCCAGATCCGGCACGATTTACAATGCAAGCCTATGGACGCCGGATGCGGCGTCCTGCGGCAAAAAAAACGCATCCGGCCGCATGCTCAGTATTAAACCGGATCTGTCAAAAAACGGACGGGCCGCATGGAAAAACTTATACAACGGATCAGTTTTTTTCGCCACATCCGTTGCATAGATTTTTGAGCCGGATTGTGCCTGATGCAAAAAAAACGGATGTGTGAAAGCATCCTTAAAAGTCATTAAACAATTGAGTGATAAGTCGCTTCATGGTCTGAAGCAGCTGTTACCTACTTATTTCTTGAATTAAGGCACAAAGGCCTTGTTCACACAGTGCATTTTGTTTTTGCGGTTTTGCTGCAAAAATTTCTTGAAAAAATGGTTGTAACCTTTCTGCAGACATTCCCCAGCAAAAAATGAAGAAGAAGAAAAATAGCTGTGCGCACACTTCAGTTTTTTCTCAAGAACATTCTTTCTGCAGAATTTCTTGAGAAAATGAATGTGCATGTCACTTCTTTTCTGCAGGTACCTGCATTTTTTGCCATAGATAATGGTCAAAAACTGCAGGGAACAACCCGCGGAAAAAACGCGGCAATACCGCGGCAAAACGGCATGCGGTTTTTGGGTGCGGTTTGCTGCGTTTTTTTACCGCAGGTGCGGTAATTTTTCAGAGGGTCCGGAATTTTCTTAAGAAAATTCCATTTTCTAGTGCGCACATAGCCTAAGGCCATGTGCGCAATAGAAAGTGTATTTTTCTTAAGGAAAAACGGGACCATCTTAAAGAATCCCGCACCCGCGGTAAAAAACGCAACGAAATCCGCATGCGGTTTTACCGCGGTTTGTCGCGGTTTTACTGCGGTTTGGTGCAGATTTGATGCAGATTTGACGCGGTTTTTCCAAAGGTTGGTCCCTGCGGATTTTTACCATTATCTATGGCAAAAAACGCAGGTACCTGCGGAAAAGAAGTGACATGCTCATTAATTCTGCAGCGGAAAATCTGCGGGTAAATCCGCAGGTATAAAAAATAAACGCAGCATTTTTTAAAACCCATAGGGTTTGCTGGGGAATGACCGCAGCAATGTTAGACACATTTTCTGCAGCAAATCCGCGGTAAAATCTGCAGCGTGCGCACAGGGCCTTAGAAGAAAACTAAATGAGATGATCGCAACATCTAAAGCGGGCTTTACACACTGCGATATCGGTCCCGATATCGCTAGCGTGGGTACCCGTCCCCATCTGTTGCGCGACACGGGCAAATCGCTGCCCGTGCCGCACAACATCGCCCAGACCCGTCACACATACTTACCTGCCCGGCGACGTCGCTGTGACCGGCGAACCGCCTCCTTTCTAAGGGGGCGGTCCGTGCGACGTCACAGCGACGTCACTGAGCGGCCACCCAATAGCAGCGGAGGGGCGGAGCTGAGCAGGACGTAACATCCCGCCCACCTCCTTCCTTCCTCATAGCGGCCGGGATGCAGGTAAGGAGAGGTTCCTCGTTCCTGCGGTGTCACACATAGCGATGTGTGCTGCTGCAGGAACGAGGAACAACCTCAGTACTGCTGCAGTAACCATTTTTGAGAATGGACCCCCATGTCACCGATGAGCGATTTTGCATGTTTTTGCGACGATGCAAAATCGCTCATAGGTGTCACACGCAACGGCATCGCTAATGCGGCCGGATGTGCGTCACAAAATCCGTGACCCCAACGAGATCACTTGAGCGATGTCGTAGCGTTTAAAGCCCCCTTTACTCCATTACAACACATTGTCCAGGACTCAGAGCCGCCTTCATGAGCGGAAATCCAGAGAGTTCAGCTCAATATAAAAGCCAATAGCAACAGCCAGGAACAGAACATGCAGATAAAGCTGCTAGAAAACGTCAATATGTAGTGTTAAGGGGGCTTTACACGCTGCGACATCGCTAATGCGAACTCGTTGGGGTCACGGAATTTGTGATGCACATCCGGCCGCATTAGCGATGTTGCTGCGTGTGACACCGATGAGCGATTTTGCATCGTTGCAAAAACGTGCAAAATCACTCATCGGTGACATGGGGGTCCATTCTCAAAAATCGTTACTGCAGCAGTAACGAGGTTGTTCCTTGTTCCTGCGGCAGCACACATCGCTCCGTGTGACACCGCAGGAACGAGGAAGCTCCCCTTACCTGCCTCCCGGCCGCTATGTGGAAGGAAGGAGGTGGGCGGGATGTTACGTCCCGCTCAGCTCCGCCCCTCCGCTGCTACAGATGGGGGCGGGTACCCACACTAGTGATATTGGGACCGATATCGCAGTGTGTAAAGTAGCCTTTAGGTGATGTCAGTGTGTTCTGGACGTCAAGAGTTTACTGACCGCAAAGTATCTGCATCCTTATATTTAAAATCTTTAAAATGTCTTATATTTTATTTTGCAGCTGTTCATGGGAACTCTTAAGGTGGCTTTACACGCTACAATATTGTTAGCAATTGCTAGCGATATCGAGCGCTAAAGCACCCGCCCCCGTCGTGGATGCGATATCGTGTGATCGCTGCCGCAGCGAACATTATCGCTACAACAGCGTCACGTGCACTTACCTGGTCGGCGGCGTCGCTGTGACTGCCGAACAATCCCTCCTTCAAGGGGGAGGGACGTTTGGCATCACAGCGACATCACTAAGCGGCCGGCCAATAGAAGCGGAGGGGCGGAGATGAGCGGGACGTAACATCCCGCCCACCTCCTTCATCCGCATTGTTGCCGGCGGCAGGTAAGGAGACGTTCCTCGCTCCTGTAGTGTCACACACAGCGATGTGTGCTGCCGCAGGAACGAGGAACCACATCGATAATCAACCATTACCGATTTTTGGTTTTGGGACGACCTCTCCATGGTGAACGATTTTCACCATTTTTGAGATCGCTTAAGGTCGCTGGTCAGTGTCACACGCTGCAATATCGTTAATGACGCCGGATGTGCGTCACTAACAATGTGACCCCGGCGATAAAACATTAACGATATCGTAGCGTGTAAAGCCCCCTTTAATATAATATCCAAAGAAGGGCAAAGTAAAGAAGAACATTAAATATAAGACTATGTGCGCACATTGCAGATTTGGTGCAGAAATTTTCAGCATGAAATTTGCTCCTTCTGGCAGAAAAATGCACCAAAAACCGCAAGTGTTTTTCACCAAAAACCGCAAGTGTTTTTGGGCCATGCATTTTCTTGGAGGAAAACTGTCAGGTCCAATATGCACCCAGAACCATGAGCAGTTCTGGGTGCAAATTTCTAATCCTTGCCTAACCGTCCCTGTATATAGTAGCATAGATGAAGAGATCTTTAGAAAAAGTATTTCTAAACATCCTTTATGATATGCTAATGAGCACAGGGACTAGTCACAAAGGTGTTAGTTCCTGCGCTCATTCCGCCCTCTTAGCATGTTAGCATGTCCACATGGGTGTGCTATCATTCTATTCAATGCCCCTTGTCTAGCGTCCTCATCGGCAGTGACGTGTACCTGTGTCCGTTGCACTGCGCATGATCAGAACGTCCCCGGACTTCAGTCTTTTGCACTACACCAGTTTGAAGCTGGGACGCGTACACCCGGCTTCATAGTGCGTATGAGCAGAAGTGCGGGGACGTCTGAGCATGCACACTGAGATGAAGACCAGAGTTGGCCGTGGTGACAGCAGAGAGGTGAGTGACCATCCTCTGACGCTGCACACTCATTAGCATGTTAACAAGCATGCTAAGGGGGCCGACTAGCCAAGAGAACTAACGCCCTTGGGACTAGTCCCTGCGCTCATTAGCATATCATAAAGGATCTTTAGAAATACTCTAGACTTCAGGAGATCACTGACTGCAAAGTATTTAACAATATTGCTTATATTTCTAAATATTTACACTTCTGTTAATTTTTTTATTTTCTTTATCATTAAGGATTATGACGAAACAGGACAAGGTACTCCATCCCCTCTAATTCTTTTCTTGAGTATATCTATCTATATAGAGCATATATATCTGAAAACTTTGAATAACTTGAAAGGAGGAGACACATCTTTCTGGAAACACCAGGGAGGAGCAGAAGATAATATTTTTTTTTTCATAAATAAGTTCCTGGATTGGCAGCTCCTAATCCAGATAAGGAATGTGTCAGACAACCGGAAAAGGGGGTGTGTCCTACAGCCGGTAACTGCCTCTAACAGCAACGACTGGAGGGAGCTCTGATTGCTGCTGTTTGGCCAATTCAATGCCGCTCTCAGGCTCTGACGGTGGTATTGTAACGTCATGATCCATCCATTCTTGGGCTCTTGAAAAAAATATACAAAAGTGCAAAAATAAAAATTAACTCCTTCATAAAGGGGTTAAGGGAATCTGTCAAAAGGTTTTTGCTATTTAATCTGAGAGCAGCATAATGTAGGGGCAGAGAAAATAATTCCACTTATGTGTCACTTGCTCAGCAGCTTCCCATAGTTTCAATATAATCAGTGTTTTATCAGCAGGAGATTATCACTGCAGGACTAGGTGTCCTATATAGGTGGATTATAATGAGGGCAATCTAGGCTACCGCCTGTGGCCCGATAGTTCTCATTATAATGTTTGTATACTCGCCTCCCTCCTGATCACCCATTGCACATCTCCAAGCAGTGAGCTTTCATGGCACTACACTACTGACAATACAGAACAGCAGCGCAGGGCAAGGGAGGCTCCCGGCATCGAGAAGAAGTGGAGCCCTGGGGGAGTGGGAGGGAGAGGAGTATGGGGTTGTATAGGTGTATGGGATGTGTGGGGCTTTATACTGTATATAGTAGGCTATGTGGGGGCTCATACTGTATATAGTAGGCTATGTGGGGGCTCATACTGTATATAGTAGGCTATGTGGGGGCTCATACTGTATATAGTAGGCTATGTGGGGGCTCATACTGTATATAGTAGGCTATGTGGGGGCTCATACTGTATATAGGAGGCTGTGTGTGGGGCTCATACTGTATATAGGAGGCTGTGTGTGGGGCTCATACTGTATATAGGAGGCTATGTGGGGGCTCATACTGTATATAGGGGCTATGTGGGGGCTCATACTGTATATAGGAGGCTGTGTGTGGGGCTCATACTGTATATAGGAGGCTATGTGGGGGCTCATACTGTATATAGGAGGCTATGTGGGGGCTCATACTGTATATAGTAGGCTATGTGGGGGCTCATACTGTATATAGGAGGCTATGTGGGGGCTCATACTGTATATAGTAGGCTATGTGGGGGCTCATACTGTATATAGGAGGCTGTGTGTGGGGCTCATACTGTATATAGGATGGCTGTGTGTGGGGATCATACTTTATATAGGAGGCTATGTGGGGACTCATGCATATAGGAGGCTATGTGGGGGCTCATACTATATATAGGGGCTATGTGAGGGCTTATGCTGTACATAGGTGTATATGTGGGGGCTCATGCTGTATATAGGAGGCTATGTGGGGGCTCATGCAGTCTATAGGAGGCTATGTGGGGGCTCATACTATATATAGGGGCTATGTGGGGGCTTATGCTGTACATAGGTGTATATGTGGGGGCTCATGCTGTATATAGGAGGCTACGTGGGGGCTCATGCAGTCTATAGGAGGCTATGTTGGGGCTCATGCAGTCTATAGGAGGCTATGTGGGGGCTCATACTATATATAGGGGCTATGTGGGGGCTTATGCTGTGCATAGGGGTATATGTGGGGGCTCATCCTGTATATAGGAGGCTACGTGGGGGCTCATGCAGTCTATAGGAGGCTATGTGGGGGCTCATACTATATATAGGGGCTATGTGGGGGCTTATGCTGTACATAGGTGTATATGTGGGGGCTCATGCTGTATATAGGAGGCTACGTGGGGGCTCATGCAGTCTATAGGAGGCTATGTTGGGGCTCATGCAGTCTATAGGAGGCTATGTGGGGGCTCATACTATATATAGGGGCTATGTGGGGGCTTATGCTGTACATAGGGGTATATGTGGGGGCTCATACTGTATATAGGAGGCTATGTTGGGGCTCATGCAGTGTATAGGAGGCTATGTGGGGGCTCATACTATATATAGGGGCTATGTGGGGGCTTATGCTGTACATAGGGGTATATGTGGGGGCTCATCCTGAATATAGGAGGCTACATGGGGGCTCATGCAGTCTATAGGAGGCTATGTGGGGGCTCATACTGCATATAGGAGGCTATGTGGGGACTCATACTATATATAGGGGCTATGTGGGGGCTTATGCTGTACATAGGAGTATATGCTGTATATAGGAGGCTACGTGGGGGGTCATGCTGTATATAGGAGGCTATGTGAGGGATCATACTGTATATAGGGGGGTTGTGTGGGGGTTCATTCTGTATATAGAGGGCTAAATTGCTAAGGACCCTGGCTATTCTTAATATTCCCCTGGTGTCGTGTGCCAGGCAGACCAGCTAATAAGTGTAGTCCTGCCCCAGCACTGATTGGCACCTTGCTGACAATGTACAGTACACACAGAAAGCTGCCAATCAGTGGTGTGGGCGAGGTTATACAGAGCTCAGCATTCTGAGCACTGCTTCAACTACAGCAGAGAAAACAGGGATTCAATCAAAACTGCACTAAGCAGCCCAGTAAGTGACACATCTCTGCAATCAGGCTCTGTTCCCCTACGTCGGACTTCATAGCATAAACCTGCTGACAGATTCCGTTTCAGCTACGTACACACATAAGGTTCCTCTACAGAACTACTCCAGTAATCCACTGCCCCCACCGTACCCCTTAAAAAAGAATAAACTATAAAAAATGAAATATATTGTCACACATCAGGTGTCAAGAATAGGATTAGCTAAGAAGCCTTATTCCAGGCAAAATTATACCGAGAAAGAAATCAAGACTCTTTGTAACAATGATGGTGATGGGGAAATATAAATATAATTTGGGCCTTCCTCTGCTCTCTGGTGTCTTCTCTCCTGTCTGTATGTGGATACATCATAGTATCATTAGTGTAAAATGTATCACTGCTTTTTACAAGAGACATAAATAATAAGACATTTCATATTTTGTCTTTTAACAGAAGGCAATAAAGAAGTAAGTACCTTCCTCATCAATACGGGGCGATGCTTAAAGGAAACCTGTCACGTCCAGAAATGCTGTTTATCAGAAGATATAGGGGAAATCTGCAGGGAAATAGCGGAAACCGTTACTGGATCAGTAATAAGAGTGATATCATTGAGCCTTTGTCCCCGGTGTAATGGATGTGAAGTGTAGGCTACCAGCTATGGAGTTTGTTTGTGTTCTTTAATTTTACCCTTACATACCCTTTAAGAATAACATCACTTTACGACATAGTCTCTAAAAAGTACTTTGAAAACTGACTATTAAGTTGTTTCATGGTCCATTGTGGCTGTTACATTATTTCACGATACATTAAAGTGCACCAATCACCCAATCACCAGGATTTCCCTATATAACTTAAAGCCAGTGCTATACTGGCACTATCAGGCTGATTCTATACATACAGTGCTATTCTAGCACTATCAGTGCCAGTATAGCACTGTATGTATAGAATCAGCCTGATAGTGCCAGTATAGCACTGTATGTACAGAATCAGCCTGGTAGTGCCAGTATAGCGCTGTATGTATAGAATCAGCCTGATAGTGCCAGTATAGCACTGTATGTATAGAATCAGCCTGATAGTGCCAGTATAGCACTGTATGTATAGAATCAGCCTGATAGTGCCAGTATAGCACTGTATGTATAGACTCAGCCTGATAGTGCCAGTATAGCACTGTATGTATAGAATCAGCCTGATAGTGCCAGTATAGCACTGTATGTATAGACTCAGCCTGATAGTGCCAGTATAGCACTGTATGTATAGAATCAGCCTGGTAGTGTCAGTATAGCACTGTATGTATAGAATCAGCCTGATAGTGCCAGTATAGCACTGTATGTATAGAATCAGCCTAATAGTGCCAGAATAGTACTGTATGTATAGAATCAGCCTGATAGTGCCAGTATAGCACTGTATGTATAGACTCAGCCTGATAGTGCCAGTATAGCACTGTATGTATAGAATCAGCCTGGTAGTGCCAGTATAGCACTGTATGTATAGAATCAGCCTGATAGTGCCAGAATAGTACTGTATGTATAGAATCAGCCTGATAGCACCAGTATAGCACTGTATGTATAGAATCAGCCTGATAGTGCCAGTATAGCACTGTATGTATAGAATCAGCTTGATAGTGCCAGTATAGCACTGTATGTACAGAATCAGCCTGGTAGTGCCAGTATAGCGCTGTATGTATAGAATCAGCCTGATAGTGCCAGTATAGCACTGTATGTATAGAATCAGCCTGATAGTGCCAGTATAGCACTGTATGTATAGAATCAGCCTGATAGTGCCAGTATAGCACTGTATGTATAGACTCAGCCTGATAGTGCCAGTATAGCACTGTATGTATAGAATCAGCCTGATAGTGCCAGTATAGCACTGTATGTATAGACTCAGCCTGATAGTGCCAGTATAGCACTGTATGTATAGAATCAGCCTGGTAGTGCCAGTATAGCACTGTATGTATAGAATCAGCCTGATAGTGCCAGTATAGCACTGTATGTATAGAATCAGCCTGATAGTGCCAGAATAGTACTGTATGTATAGAATCAGCCTGATAGTGCCAGTATAGCACTGTATGTATAGAATCAGCCTGATAGTGCCAGTACAGCACTGTATGTATAGACTCAGCCTGATAGTGCCAGTATAGCACTGTATGTATAGAATCAGCCTGATAGTGCCAGTATAGCACTGTATGTATAGAATCAGCCTGATAGTGCCAGTATAGCACTGTATGTATAGAATCAGCCTGATAGTGCCAGTATAGCACTGTATGTATAGAATCAGCCTGATAGCGCCAGTATAGCACTATATGTATAGAATCAGCCTGATAGTGCCAGTATAGCACTGTATGTATAGAATCAGCCTGATAGTGCCAGTATAACACTGTATGTATAGAATCAGCCTGATAGTGCCAGTATAGCACTGTATGTATAGAATCAGCCTGATAGTGCCAGAATAGCACTGTATGTATAGAATCAGCCTGATAGTGCCAGTATAGCACTGTATGTATAGAATCAGCCTGATAGTGCCAGTATAGCACTGTATGTATAGAATCAGCCTGATAGTGCCAGTATAGCGCTGTATGTATAGAATCAGCCTGATAGTGCCAGTATAGCACTGTATGTATAGAATCAGCCTGATAGTGCCAGTATAGCACTGTATGTATAGAATCAGCCTGATAGTGCCAGTATAGCACTGGCTTTAGGTTATATAGGAAAATCCTGGTGATTGGTGCGCTTTAAGGAGATAAAAGGTCTGGAGCTAAAATTACAAAAGTTGCATTTTTTTGCTATTCATGGAAACGCTCAATGTATAGTCGAAAGAAGGGTCAATGCCAGTAAAGAAGGACATTATTTGACTATGTGCACACACTGCAGATTTAGTGCAGAAATTTTCTGAATCAAATCTGCACCTACTGGCAGAAAAATGGACTAAAAAACGCTTCCGGTTTTGGTGCGTTTTTTTTTTTTTTTTAGTGAAGCCAATGGCTGGAAAGGCTAAATAACAATTGATAATCTGCAGATTTTTTTCTGCATCAAAATCTGCACCAAATCTGCAAGGAAAAAAACCTCAACATTGGCACAGCACTTAAAAAATCTCAGAGATTTTACTGGCTTCAGGAGAGGCATGCAGATTTAAAAAAAAAACAAAAAAATAAAACGTCAAAAAACGCAGTATGCGCACAAGGCCTGAGGCTGAAAAAAAAGTTCCTTCAGAGTAAGTAGAAACTGTCAGGCTGTGTGCACACGTTGCATTATTTTCCGCATTTTTGCTTGCAGAATTTCACAAATCTGCGAGGAAATCCTTATGCCAGCAAAGTCTATGAGAATCTTGAAGTCTCGTTCACACATTCAGTATTTTTTCCTTGCAAATTTGATTGCAGAAAAAATCTGCAGCAAGTCAATTCTTTCTGCGTTTTTGGCTGCATTTTCATCATTGAAAGCAATGAAAAAAAAAACGCATTAAAAAAAAAGCGATAAAACAAAAAATTGTAGCAAAAAATTATGCAAATTGTGACAAAAACACGTTTTTTGCTGTAGCACTTTTCCTGCCAGAACATGCAGATTTTGTTGCAGATTGTCTGCAACGTGTGCACATAGCATTAATGTATCAAAATCAAACATTTGATACATATTTAAAAAAAATAATAAACCCACTGGATTTATATCACAGGATTCAAACCAATGGTAACACCTGAGGACAGAAAGTGCAGATTCGGATGCTGGAAAACATCACTATTTAGTATTCGGTGATATCCGTGTGTTCAGGAGGTCACTGACTACAAAGTGTTTGCATTTCAGTATTTATAAATATTGCTTATATATAGTGATATACTCCAATACTAGTTTAATTTTTTTTTTTTTTCGCTAAGGGTTACCATCATGATGAATCATCGCAAGGTACTTCATCCCCTCCAAATCTTTTCTTGTAGTCTTTTTTTTTCCATTTGTCTATAGAACATTACTTTGCTGTGATATGTGAAAACTTAAAATACTTGTAAATATTGGACAGAACATTCCGTAAATGCTGGGGTTAAGCATAAGATAGAGCCGCATTATTTAATTTTTTTGCAAATATTTTTCTGGACTTAATGGTTCTTAAACCACCTTTAACCTTAAGTCCACCTTTAACATCGTTCGTGCTCCAACAAAGAAGTTAGACTAAAGCGGGCTTTACACGCTACGACATCGCTAATGCAGAGTCGTTGGGGTCACGGAATTCGTGACGCACATCCGGCCGCATTAGCGATGCCGTTGCGTGTGACATCGATTAGCGATTTTGCATCGTTGCAAAACAGTGCAAAATCGCTAATCGGCGACACGGGGGTCCATTCCCAATTATCGTTACTTCAGCAGTAACGAGGTTGTTCCTCGTTCCTGCGGCAGCACACATCGCTGCGTGTGACGCCGCAGGAGCGAGGAAACTCTCCCTACCTGCCTCCCGGCCGCTATGCGGAAGGAAGGAGGTGGGCGGGATGTTACGTCCCGCTCATCTCCGCCCCTCCGCTGCGATTGGGCGGCGGTTCAGTGACGTTTCAGTGACGTCGCTGTGACGCCGCATGGACCGCCCCCTTAGAAAGGAGGCGGTTCGCCGGTCACAGCGACGTCGCCGGACAGGTAAGTATGTGTGACGGCTGTGGGCGATGTTGTGCGGCACGGGCAGCAATATGCCCGTGTCGCGCAACAGATGGGGGCGGGTACCCACACTAGCGATATCGGGACTGATATCGCAGTGTGTAAAGTAGCCTTTAGTTCACATGTCGTTACCCATTCGTTAGAACGGATCCTTTGGGAAACTGATTTCTAAACATTGGAGTCTATGGAGGACGGATACGTTAACAGGTTGCTATTTGGCCATCCATAGTACAGTACTTGCATATGTAACGGATTGTATTTGTATATAATCCATTGTAATTGTATCCATTGCTTTCTTAAAGGATCCAATATAAATGGACGATAAATAGCAATCCATTAAGGGGTAGCTGTCAGCAGATTTGGCGACTATAAACTGTGGCCACCACCAGTGAGCTCTTATATATAGCATTCCAGAATACTGTATATAAGAGCGCAGGCTGCGCTGTAAACATAAAAAACACTTTTATAATACTTACCTGGGTGGCGGTCCTAGCCAATGGGTTTCGCTGTTCCCCGGTCAGGCACCTCCTCTCTCCGGTCCAGCACCTCCTCTCTCTGGTCCGTCGCCTCCTCTCTCCAGTCCGACACTTCCTCTCTCCGGTCCGGAACTTCCTCTCTCCGGTCCGGCGCCTCCTCTCTCTGGTCCGGCACCTTATCTCTCCGGTCCAGCACCTCCTCTCTCCAGTCCGGCACCTCCTCTCTCTGGTCCGGCACCTCCTCTCTCTGGTCCGGCGCCTCCTCCTTTCTCCGGTCCGGCACCTCCTCTCTCCGGTCTGGCACTTCCTCTCTCCGGTCCGGCACTTTCTCTCTCCAGTCCGGCACTTCCTCTCTCCGGTCCGGCACTTTCTCTCTCCAGTCCGGCACCTCCTCTCTCCAGTTCGGCACCTCCTCTCTCCAGTCTGGCACTTCCTCTCTGCTGCGATCTTTGTCCTCCTTCTATCCAGCCCAGTGTGGATGACGCATCCTACGTCATCCACAGAGGTCGACATTGCGCTCTTGCACAGGCGCACTTTGATCTGCACTGCTGATGGCAGATCAAAGTACTGTAATGCGCAGGTGCAAGGAAAGGTTAAAGAAACCCGCGCATGCACACTACAATACTTTGATCTGCCCATGGCATGGCAGATCAAAATACGCCTGCACAGCACCTAAATGCCGGCTAGTGTGCATGACGTACAATGCATCATGCACACGGGACTCAAGAGAAGAAGGAGGATGGTGATCTATGCAGACAGGAGGCGCCGGACCGGAGAGCAGCAACACTTATCAGACTGGAGGGCAGCAACACACATCAGACTGGAGAGCAGCAACACCCTTTGGACTGGACGGTAGCAACACACACCCATCGGACCGGAAAGCAGCGACACCCTTCGGACCGGAGAGCAGCGACACCCATCAGACTAGAGAGCAGAGACACCCATCGGACCGGAGAGCAGCGACACCCATCGGACCGGAGAGCAGCGACACCCATCGGACCGGAGAGCAGCGACACCCATCGGACCGGAGAGCAGCGACACCCATCGGACCGGAGAGCAGCGACACCCATCGTACCGGAGAGCAGCGACACCCATCGTACCGGAGAGCAGCGACACCCATCGTACCGGAGAGCAGCGACACCCATCGTACCGGAGAGCAGCGACACCCATCGTACCGGAGAGCAGCGACACCCATCGGACCGGAGAGCAGCGACACCCTTCGGACCGGAGAGCAGCGACACCCATCGGACCGGAGAGCAGTGACACCCATTGGACCGGACTGCCCCATAGGTAAGTATTATAAAGTGTTTTTTATGTTCTACACAGCGGCCTGGGCTCTTATATACAGCATGTTAGAATACTGTATGTAAGAGCCCGGTGGTGGTGGCCACAGCTTATAGTCGCCAAATCTGGTGACAGGTTCCCTTTAAGGGATCCGTTGCCATAGACTCCACATGTTAAAAATGAATCCAACTGACATCCGTTATTTAACAACGGACAAAAAAAGTTGTGTTTGCAGAACTTTTTTGCAAACGGATCTCTATTGGATCCATGATCAAGGATGACTACAGGACTCATCCTAACTGTAGGTTATGAAGCGCAACCCTTGTCGGGAAGAGTTAAAATGCCAACTATGGGGGCTATGAATCTACACCCCAGTATCTGGTAAGTGACACAGATTTTCCCCCCAATTATTCATAAGTGGATCTGTCAGAAGCTGCATTGTATTCAGAATATGGTTTTTTTTTTCACTGGAGACGACATTTTATCAAATAGTTTGAGCAAATTATTTTCTTAAGATTTCTCAAACATTTTATTTTTCCAGATGGTCACTGTGTATTTTTTTTTCCTCACCATTTAAACTGTTCCCATTTTTTTAGTGCTCTATATATGAATGGTGTCATTTAAAACTAAAATTCATTCTGCAAAATAAATAAATAAATAATACATGGCAAAAAAAGAAAAGTTATGATTCTTGGAGCAAGGGGAGGAAAATATGAAAGTGCAAAAATGACAATTGGTCCCATCAGGAAGGGTCAAGTATAGAACAATTTATAGACTGTCCTTGAAATAAAAGTGTTTGTCAAATATGTTAACAACGTGAAATATCAAGAAGAGGAATACCAATCAATAGCAAAAGTGTACCAGGGTACTGAGAAATTAGTTCCTTTTTTTTTGGAGGTAATGTAGAAATAATAAAAACAATTAGAATCTAACATAGTGACAATATTTGTGCAGAAATATTTTTTTGTGATTATTTTGAGTGATTCATATTTTCTCCTCATCTTCCAACAGGGAACTATGAAGAGGTAAGTCCTTCCGTCACCAATGGGTTAATGCAAGTAAAAAAAGGCCATTATTAGGCTGAACCAAAGAAATCTTTTCTGAGGGAAAGTAGAAACTTTTGAAGTCTCCAAAAGTTTGGTAAATTATTAGAGGGAATTCGCTGGAAGGTTCAGAATCACCAAAGTGTTTCCAAAAGCTCGGAAGACAAACAAAAGTCGATGATCGCAACGTCTAGCTCCGCTGCAACATCTTGTTTAGAGTCTACAATTCGTGAATGTATTGAATTGTCTCAATGTAGAAGCCAATGGTAACACTGAAGGACAAAAAGTGCAGAAAAGTTTTCTACAAAGTATCAATATTGTATCAGTATTGTGATTTCCGTGTGTTTGAGACTTCCGGGGGTAACAGAATGCAAAGTTCCAACTATTTATAAATATTGGTTTTACGCTATATACTCTGTATCTGTGATCGATGCTATTTTAGGATTCTTTTTCTTACCATTTAGGAATCTGGACATGGAGGATCATCATCAGGTACTCCGTCCCCTCGAATTCTTTTCTTGTAATCTTTCTTCCACTTGTCTACAGAATGTTTTTATGAGATATGTGAAAACTTTGACATTTTTGTAAACAGTGGACAGAACTTTCCATAGACCGCTGGGTTGTGCATGAGATATTTTATATATTTTTCTTTTTACAACCACTTCATTGTCGCTGGCAGTCTCTGACCGTGGCATTTAGTGGCACGGGTGATTCCGGCACACAAAGCCTCTCCCTGTCATGTGATCACAAGGTCGCGTTCGTTTTTCGTGGTTACCAGGAACCTATTGAAGACCCCCTGTTTGCTCCATCATTGTTCTCCTATGACGGCCAGTCTGTGACTATACACGGGAATACTGATGTAATGCAACATATAGAACCAGCAAGGGTGTAGCTGGGGGGTCAGCTCGGGTGGAGAAACGTCTGAGTGGCCCCAAATCAGTAACCCGGACTGAACCTGTGATGACACTCCCCAATCATAAGTATTGGGGTCCTCAGCAGATGATACAGCCGTCATGTGAAAATCTCTATACAAAGATTAAAGTGGTTGTCCATGACTTTAACATTGATGGTGCAGCCTTAAGGGGGCTTTACACGCTACGACATCGCTAATGCGGAGTCGTTGGGGTCACGAATTTTGTGACGCACATCCGGCCGCATTAGCGATGTTGTTGCGTGTGACACCGATGAGCGATTTCGCATCGTTGCAAAAACGTGCAAAATCGCTCATCGATGACATGGGGGTCCATTCTCAAATATCATTACTGCAGCAGTAACGAAGTTGTTCCTCGTTCCTGCGGCAGCTCATATCGCTGCGTGTGACGCCGCAGGAACGAGGAACCTCTCCTACCTGCCTCCCGCCCGCAATGCGAAGGGAAGGAGGTGGGCGGGATGTTCCGCCCGCTCATCTCCGCCCCTCCGCTTCTATTGGGCGGCGGATCAGTGACGCTGCTGTGACGTCACTGTGACGCCGCACGGACCACCCCCTTAGAAAGGAGGCGGTTCACCGGTCACAGCAACGTCGCCGGGCGGGTAAGTATGTGTGACAGGTCTGGGCGATGTTGTGCGACACGGGCAGCGATTTGCCCGTGTCGCACAACCGATGGGGACGGATGCCCACACTAGCGATATCAGGACCGATATCGCAGCGTGTAAAGTAGCCTTTAGGTGGGCTTTGCACGTTGCGACATCACAAGCCGATGCTGCGATGTCGCACGCGATAGTCCCCGCCCCTGTCGCAGGTACGATATCTTGTGATAGCTGGCGTAGCGTAAATTATCGCTACGCCAGCTTCACATGCACTCACCTGCCCTGCAACCGCCGCTCTGGCCGGCGACCCGCCTCCTTCCTAAGGGGGCGGGTCGTGCGGCGTCATAGCGACGTCACACGGCAGGCGGCCAATAGCGGCGGAGGGGCGGAGATGAGCAGGATGTAAACATCCCGCCCACCTTCTTCCTTCCGGATAGCCGGCGGCGGCAGGTAAGGTGAAGTTCCTCGCTCCTGCGGCGTTATACACAGCGATGTGTGCAGCCGCAGGAACGAGGAACTACATTGTACCTGTCGCTGCAGCATAATTACGAAAAAGTCGGAGCCTGCACCGATGATACGATAACAACGCTTTTGCGCTCGTTAATCGTATCATCTAGGATTTACACACTACGATCTCGAAAGTGACGCCGGATGTGCGTCACTTTCGATTTGACCCCACCGACGTCGCACCTGCGATGTTGCAACGTGCAAAGCCGCCCTTAGGATAGGTCATCAGTAGGGATGATCGAATACTTCGATTATTCGGCTTCGCAAATATTTTCCGAATACCTCGCCGCTATTTGACTATTCGCGAATATCCGATGCGCAATGTAAGTCTATGAGAAACCCGTATAACAACTATTCGGGCTTCCCATAGACTTACATTGCGCATCGAATAGTCAAATAGCGGCGCGGTATTCGGAAAATATTCGTGAAGCTGAATATTTGAGGTATTCGATCATCCCTAGTCACCAGCGTCTGATCGATGGGGTTGCGACACCCGGCAGCTCACCAATCAGCTGTTCTCAGTGTCAGTGGCGGACAGGGCTGCACAGCACAGCTCCATCAAGTCTATAATGGCCGCGGCCCAGTACTAAATATTCGCTCCTTATTCAAATCAATAGGAGGCGGATGTGCAGTACCGGCCGTGGCCACAATACTGTCTACAGAGCTGTGCTGTGCAGCTCCATAACTGTGCAGTTACGAACATCGCTGACACAGAGAACAGCCGATCGGCGGGGGTACCAGGTGTCGCACCCCCCATCTATCAGACACTGATGACCTATCCTAAGGGCGGCTTTGCACGTTGCGACATTGCACGTGCGATGTCGATGGGATCAAATCGAAAGTGACGCACATCCAGCGTCGCAGTCGATATCGCAACGTGTAAATCCTTTTTGATACGATGAACGAGCGCAAAAGCGTCGTTATCGTATCATCGCTGCAGCCTCCGACATTTCCATAATGCCGGTGCAGCGACAGGTACGATGTTGTTCCTCGCTCCAGCAGCAGCACACATCGCTGTGTGTGAAGCCGCAGGAGCGAGGAACATCACCTTACCTGCCGCCGGCTGCAATGAGAAGGACGGAGGTGGGCGGGATGTTTACGTCCCGCTCATCTCCGCCCCTCCACTTCAATTGGCCGCCTGCCGTGTGACGTCGCTGTGACGCCGCACGACCCGCCCCCTTAGGAAGGAGGCGGGTCGCCGGCCAGAGGGACGTCGCACGGCAGGTATGTGCGTGTAAAGCTGCCGTAGCGATAATAATCGCTACGGCAGCTTTCACTAGATATTGCACGTGCGACGGGGGCGGGACTATCGCTGCAGCATCGGTAACACATTGTTACCGATGTCCCAGCGTGCAAAGCCTGCCTAAGGATGAGCCATCAATGCTAAAGTCATGGACAACCTCTTAAGCACTGGTATTTCCCTTATATACCCTTATATAGTGACTGTATAGGGATATATACCAGTCCTGCAGAACATACAAGTGATTACAGCACAGTTATAGATGGCCCCCATAAGAACCACTATATTGCATGATGGCCCTCACACACTGTATGATGGCCCCCTACAGCCCCCCAAAATGCATGATGGTCCCCAATAGCCCCCTACATTGTATGATGGCTCACAGTAGCCTCCCCCAGATTATATGATTGCACCTCATACACTGTATAACAGCCCCCAGTAGCACCCCAAAATGCATGATGGCCCCTAATAGACCACAGAATTGCATGATGATCCCCAGTAGCACCCCTGCATTGTATGATGGCTCACAGTAGCCCCCCCCCCAGATTGTATGATTGCACCCGACATACTGTATAATGGCCCCCAGTAGCCCCCCAAATTGCATGATGGCCCCTAATAGCCCCCCAACATGCATGATGGTCCCCAATAGCCCCCTACATTGTCTGATGGCTCACAGTAGCCCCCCAGATTGTATGATTGCACCCCACACACTGTATGAAGGCCCCCTGGTAGCACCAAAATGCATGATGGTCCCCAGTAGCCCCCTACATTGTATGATGGCTCACAGTAGCCCCCCAGATTGTATGATTGCATCCCACACACTGTATAAAGGCCCCCTGGTAGCACCAAAAAATGCATGATGGCCCCTAATAGCCCCCCAAAATGCATGATGGTCCCCAGTAGCCCCCTATGTTGTCTGATGGCTCACAGTAGCCCGCCACCAGATTGTATGATTGCACCCCACACACTGTATAAAGGCCCCCTGGTAGCACCAAAAAATGCCTGATGGCCCCTAATAGCCCCCCAAAATGCATGATGGTCCCCAGTAGCCCCCTACATTATTTGATGGCACACAATAGCCCCCCCAATTGTATGATTGCACCCCACACCCTGTATAATGGCCCCCAGTAGCCCACCAAAATGTATGATGGTGCCCAGTAGCCCCTACATTGTATGATGGCTCACACTAGCCCCCCCCCCCCACACATTGTATGATTGCACCCCCCACACTGTATAACGGCCCCCGGTAGCACCCCAAAATGCATGATGACACCTAATAGCCCATTGAAATCCATAATGGCCCCAGTAGCCCCCACATACTGTGTTATGACTCTAAGCATCGCACACACATATACTATATCATAGTCCCCAGTGGCCCCCTACATTGTATAATAGTGCCCAGTAGTTGGGCCCTACATTATAATAAAAAAACTAACAAAAATGATATACCCTAAGCCTGGAGAGACAGCCGGAGGACAGGATGGAGCGTGACCAATGAGGTGGTGTCATCTCGCCGGCGCATGCAGAGGTCATCTGTCCTGGCGTGATGACATTGTCTCCTTGCTGCAGACCTAAAGAAACCTGAAGTATACAGGACGGGGAGTGATGGTGCAGGGAGCCCATGTCTCCCTGCACTGCCGCAATGGCTAACTGCATTGGCGTGCACAGCACAGCATGCCGACACAGTTTAGGCTGGTGATCACTCTGGATCGGCCCCTGTAAGTGCGAGGCTTAGGGCAATCACCCCCTTTGCTGCCCCCACGATTACAAGCTCAAGTCACCTAGCAGAACTGAACAGTAAAGAAAAGGAGATGAAAACAGTTTTGAAACATATAATGAATTATAAAAGTTTTAATTACTGGAAAAATGACGTCAGAATTTCTGTTTATTGGTTCATACCGCCACCAAAAATGTAACAAAAAGCAATCAAAACGCCAAATTCACCAACATGATACCAATGAAAACGATTGCACAAAACAAAAGCCAGCCCTCACATAGCTGATACCCAAAAATATCAAAAAATTACAGGTGTCAGAAAATGAGGGCACAAACCAAATTTTTATTTTGAAAGTTTAACTTTTAACCAATTGCATACAGTTACAATGTATATTAGTGCCGTAGCCTGAAGAATCGTGTCGGCACATCATTATACCGCACACTGTCTGCTGACTTACTCCTCTCTTCTTCTTCTTACTTGTCTTTACGCTGGTAGAGAAATGTCTCTTTTTACGTATTTCGAGTGATTTAATTTTTTTCTTGTCTTCCATCAGATAACTATGAACAGGTGAGTTCTTTCCTCCTCAATTCCGGGCATTGTTTACTAAAGTAGACAATCACAACCTCTAACCTGTGTGTGTAATGGATAGCCAGGGGACACAGGAAAACCTATGCACACCCTAAGACTGGGGTCTCTGAGCTAATCCTCACACCCAGAGGTACTCTTAAAGGTAGGGAGGTTCGAACCCCCGACTTGGCCCTGATGACAAAGTCCCCACCATGCACACCACCCAGTGGACCAACCAGGATGGAAATCCCAAAAACCCACCAAATGTGAAAAACAGACAGGAGTAAATAAAACCTCATGCACACCTAAATCCTACACCAGGAAATAATGAGTGCCGTGTGCTTCACCAATTATTAGAATATAGCTGAGCAATGGTATATATAAAAACGAACAGGTTATCCAATATATAGAGGGGGGGGCGAAATCAACACCTCACATTGCCCCTCAATTGGTAACAGTCTGACCTTAAATGCTCCAAGACCTCCCGACGCGTTTCATAATTGAGCTTACTCCTCAGGGGATTATGGTCATGAGGGAGCTTAAGAGCAATGGACCTCCAGCTTGGTGTGTCTGGGCCTGGCATAAAGCCTGTTCGTTCAATTTATTGAGATGGTAGTAAGCCATGTTTATTTGACCTTGCTGAACTGTGTTTGACAACCTGTCTAGTGTTGTCACTACTATTACCACGGTGGAGAACAACTCCTCCCTGTGGAGATTTGTCCTATATCTGACAACAATTGGAGATAAAAATCTGCTCCATCATTGGGTTGGTTTTACAACCGTTTTTGTCTTTGTTTTGTGGTCCTTTTTTTAGATAATAAATATTAAAGGTTACATTTTAATTGTTACCACTTTTATATATACCATTGCTCAGCTATATTCTAAAACCTACACCAGGGATCAACGAAAGGTATAAGGGTAGGGGTAACAAGGGAAAGGAGGTAATCACAAAAACAGACAACAATCGACAAACCACAGCAGACAACAACAAGCAAATCCTCTCTGCTCCTGGGCTAGCTACAAATTGAGTTGAATAACCAGCAACGTCTCCAGGAAGCAGAGGGATTAAATACAGCCTGGAGGTGCTCAACTGAAGGCAGCTGAGCAAGTCTGCTGCTGGACCAGGGAAGGGATTAACCATAAAATGCTCAAAGGAAAAAAGCGATGTTTAAATGTCTGCTCCTGGGCTAGCTCCAAATTGAGTTGAATAACCAGCAACCTCTCCAGGAAGCAGTGAGATTAAATATAGCCCAGAAGTGCTCAACTGACGACAGCTGAGCAAGTCTGCTGCTGCACCAGGGAAGGGATTAACCATAAAATGCTCAAAGGAAAAAAGCGACGTTTAAATGTCCGCTCCTGGGCTAGCTCCAAATTGAGTTGAATAACCAGCAACCTCTCCAGGAAGCAGAGGGATTAAATGCAGCCCTGAAGTGCTCAACTGAAGGCAGCTGAGAAAGTCTGCTGCTGCACCAGGGAAGGGATTAACCATAAAATGCTCAAAGGAAAAAAGCGACGTTTAAATGTCTGCTCCTGGGCTAGCTCCAAATTGAGTTGAATAACCAGCAACCTCTCCAGGAAGCAGTGGGATTAAATATAGCCCAGAAGTGCTCAACTGACGACAGCTGAGCAAGTCTGTTCCTGCACCAGGGAAGAGATTAACCCTAAAATGCCCAAAGGCAAAAAGCAATGTTTAAATGTGCATGGTCTCAGATGGTAATAGAGAACTCTGATCCTGAGCCTGTCCTTATATTCGTGACATAACCACTTTACAAAATCTAGTATTCAGTCTACAATTCAGAGACACCTTCATGTATGTAAAACAAGACACAAACCAATAGTAACAACCATGGTCTGAAAGTGCAGATAATGCGGCTAGGTAACATCAGTGTTTAGTATTAGGGGATGTCCATGTTCTAAAATCCAGGAGGTCAATGACTACAAAGTATCTGCATTCAAGTGTTTATAAATATCGCTGATGTATAAGTTTGCACGCCGATCCAGTGATGTTTGAGCATGATGGACGGATGATGTAGCTCTTGCTTGTAAAAAAATAATAGCAAACAATATATTCTGTATTTTGAAAGGGTTTTTTTTTTTTATTTTACCATTAAGATTTACGATCATGGACCATCAAAGTTGAATGTGAAGAGAAGCAAAAAGCCTGTAAAAGGCAAACCATGTGATGGGTGGGATGGAATAAGTGGGTACTGGGGCTCTAAAACTGGCCTTAAGGCTAGGAAGACCCTAGCTGTCTCTGATCCCAGAGATACGTCTAATGGTGACGATGTCTGGGCCACCTTCCTTGCCCTGATCTTATACTCCCTCTCCCTCACCTCAGGGGAAAGCCAGGACAGGAGTGATAGAACCCACAGATATGGACAAATGAAGAAACTAAAACTTGATCACACAGCACGCTCACATAGAGGTACTAGACAACAAGTGATAAGGAGGAAAATAAGAGCAGGGAGGTGACGATGTCTGGGCCGACTTCCCTGCCCTGCTCCTGAACAGCCCTGATCTAATACCCCCTCTCCCTCACCCTAGAGGAAGGCTGGGACAGGAGTGGTAGAACCCACAGATTAGGACAAATTGAAGAAACCCAAAACCGATCAGCTAGCACGCTCAAACAGATGTATGTGACAACAAGTGATAACGAGGAAAATAAGAGCAGGGAGGAAACAAGATGATGGGTAAACTCCACAATAACTCCACACACAAGCAATACAATAACCAGCAGGACTGGGGTGCAACAGCACACAAACCACTGTGGTTAACGCTATAATCAGCATGGGAAGACAGGCTCCTCCATCTTAAAAAGGTGGAAAGTAACTGATAGATCTGCCCAAAACATTTGATCCCAGAGGTAACCAGCAGGCTAGCAGAAATTAACTCCTGTAAGCCCCATCACTAATGAGAACACAGCTGGTCAACGCCCGAGCCTGTCTGTGTAACTCAGAAGTATCAAAGGAGGCATAGTGTGGAGTGACAGACTCTGCAGTGTGAACAGTGTCAGATGCCGCCATTACACTTGGCGAGTTTAGAGCAAAACACCTTGTGACAGACACCTTCTCCAGGCGTGGCCACTGCTTCCCTGTGTCCGACCCTCGGCCACTTCTTGCCTCCAGTGTTAAGTCCTTGTAATCCATTTGGGCCAGTTTGGTTCCTATAAATAAAACCTCATTGTAACGGGTAGAGTTATACTTTTTAGAATAAATAGACTTGGTCGGTCGACCAATCTGCTTAGGTCATGTGGTTGTCAGAGGGGAGCCCCTCCCCTGAGGACCACCGCTACCGGGACCAGACTTGTGATACATTGTTTCCATTCATTCCAGACTGTGAATCCTCAGCAAATAATTAATGTCTCTGGGAAATCTACCAGAACTGCTCATCATCAGGGGGGCAGCTGAATATAATGCTCCACTAGAATAACCCCCATCAGATATTCTTTATTATTGATTGTAATAATGATAATACTAAAGAGAAATTTTATGTAATAACTTTTTTTTTTCCAGAATCAACATGGAGGAGGTTATGGAGGTAACAAAGCAATTGTTTAAGAAATATTGTAGTCTTGATCTAATATATGTTTCTATAAATACCATAAACCACTCAATGATCTTATTAGGATGACTCTTGTAGGGACACTGACAATGTATCTTCATGTCTGAGTGCGGGAGGCTCGGCTGGCATGTTAGGCGGTGATACTACTAGAGGCAACCAGGAGACAGGTTTCCAAAATTGTCTATGGTGCAAATCACCTACGATTTTGTGCATTCAGCTCCAATGCACATTAAGTGGCTTCATGGCAACAAACTGCAACCCCCCCCCCCCCCTCCTGCAGTCAAGTGTTACTTCTGTCCATCGCCCCCTTCTTCTGCTGACTATAGGCTAGCAAGAGGTGGAGGTCTTCTGCTGACTATAGGCTAGCAAGAGGTGGAGGCAGAGTAGCTACTGGTAAAATGGGCACAGGGAATGGCGTAATTGTTTTTTTAACCATTAGAACTTTCTAAAACAATATGAGCAAATACCCTGCAGAAAGTAAAGGAATAAATAGTAACAGTAAATAACACAGGGTACATAATATACACTATTTGGATCAAAAAAGGAGAAAATCCATCCCCCCCTGGACACATCGTTCCCAATCAGGATGGACCTGAATTTTTTGTTTTTATCATAGGTGTAGCACCAGTGTCCCTGCAGGAACACTGACTTACTCACAGCCACAGCCGTGTCACGTCCTCCCCCCGCATTCCCCCGGCTGTCCACGTGTGCTACTGCCCCCTGCTTCCCCCGGGGGCCTGTATATGCAGCTCAAGTCTCCAGGAAGTGTGCTTAGCGCATGTTCGTGCACCTGCCCTCCTCTTATTGGATCGGCATGCTATTTCCACTCTGAATTTAAGGCACCCTCCTATTAGGGATGGTGCCTGCACAACATCTTTAGTAAGTTTGGCTATCAGTCTTCTAGCTAGTTGTCAGGTCCCAAGCTCCTGTCCCGTTATCCCTGTGTCCATCACCTATACCTGCCATCTTGTACCTATCTCTCCCTGCCATTCCCACAATACCTGTCTTTACCCGCCTGTACTTGCCTGCACCTGTGCCTCTACCTGAGTCCATCTTTGGCCCTGGCGGTCAGCTGCCACAGTCCCAGTTACTACCCTGGCGTCTGCCTCACGGTAGGCACTTAATTAAGCCCCTTCCACTAAAGGGTAAGCCCGGGTCCCCCCTGTAGCCCAGTGGGTCCACTAACGCTCACTGCCTCTACATCGGCCGTGAGCGTTACAATAGGTTCTGTCTGTTATATGGCCAGTGTGAATACCCCACCTACACATTGCATTTATAAAAACAAGCTCTGGCTGGGTCATTTTTTGGGTTTTTTTTATAACCATTAGTTATGTAAGCAAACAAAGCAGAGCTCCAGCTTTTTTTTTAATTTTTTTTATTAATTTTTTTATCTAAGATCCCTGAGTCTTATTCTCATCTGTTGCCATCTTCACCTTCTATTGCCGCTGCTCCCGTTGGTCTTCAGGAAGTTGTGACCTTCCGGATTTCTCTAGTGTTGTTCTGGCCTTCATAGACTTACATTCAGTACTTGAGACTGTAACCTCTGACTTCCGGCCAGTTAGAAGTTGCGGTCACAAGATGACGCTGCGAGACCGGAGCGGCTCCAATAAAAGCAGAAGATGTCGACGGGTGAGTATATTACCGGGGGCAAGGACTTAAGATTAATAGCACCTCTCCAGCACTGAAAACCAAAACCGAGTGGGTGCTTTAAAGAGTAGGTAAAGTTTAGAATATGTTTTCATATGTTGTAGCCTCTTTAATTGTAAACAGATCTTTAGGGGTCCAGGCCCTGGGACTCCGAGCTCCGCTGTGTATGTGCTCCGGCTGGAGTTCTGCACTTCTTTCTCCTGAGCTGCGCTCTCCTAAGAAAATCTTTTGAGCCTTCAGTGGGTTTCTCATGTCCGATCTGATCAGAATTAAAGGGCCTAAAATAAAATATACACAAAAGTTTACTTTTACTTATTAATATTTTAATATTCGAGTTTTGTAAGTTTTAACTTTCAGTGTGAACAATTCTTTATAAGTCAATATATAATTCAAAACCGGTGATCTAAGGATGAATGATTAAATTAATCTAATGTTTGTTAGTTGCTCCAAAATTCTCATTCAATTTTTCGGAATTATTTTTTTTTGCAGATTCGGGTTCCAAGGTAAAGCACATGAGCTTTTCTGCTTACAAGTAAATCAAAGGGAACCTGGCGTGGCCAGAAATGCTATTCTCATTAGATATAGGGGTTGATCTGCAGGTAAAAAGTGTTAAAATGCTGCACGATTACCATACTGGAGCAGCGGCTAAAGGGAAAAAATGACCTTGTTTCCTCCCTTCAGCCGCTGCTTCCAGTCATTATGGTGCTGATATACCAATGCTGCTCACAGTGGAGACGTGTCCTTTCTGTTCTCAACCAGTGGTGAAACGTGAAGCTCATGGGTCCAATGCAAAAGCCCCAAGGGTTCCCCCAATTATTGCAAATATTTAATAATATTAGGCTCCAGGGCCCAGGTGTGATTGCAACCCCTGCACCGGTTCCAAAAACTTTTCCTTGTGGTTTCCTTTAATCCCCCACACACATTAGACTAACATCTAATGTTGATGAGTTTGGTCAACAGTCTAATGTGTTTGGGGGCTCCAGACAGATAATTATGGGGGTAGTTAATGTTCATCCATGTCCAATTTTGAGGACACCTTTAGTTGTCCCCTAAGATAAGCCGCTTGCTCCAATAGGGAACACAGGAGCGCTCCTGTGTACTAGAGCGACGGTCAAGATTACAGCCAGCCGAATGACCATGGTTTGACTAAAGTATGGACAGACCATAGAAATGGTGGGCATCGATTCGCTGGACCTGGGCCAATGGCCACATCACTCATTTCGGGCCACTGGACGGTAGCCCCGAAAACCTGCTCCCACCCACCTGGCCTATTAGCTGGCCAGGAGGGTCATCCAAGGAAGATCTGCTGATGTCAGCAGGTGAGAGGTGGTCCTCATGGCTCCCGTCCAGTGGCCACTGACTTGGAGAGATGGTCAAGACTACTCCCAGCCAAATGACCAGCCAAACCATTGTTTGACTAAAGTATGGACAGACCATAGAGATGGTGGGCATCGATTCGCTGGAACTGGGCCATTGGCCACATCACTCATTTCTGGCCGCTAGATGGGAACCCCGAGAACCTGCTCCCACCCACCTGGTCTATTAGCCGGCCAGGAGGGTCATCAAAGGAAGATCTGCTGAGGTCAGCAAGTAGGAGGTGGTCCTCAGGGCTCCTCTTCAGTGGCCACTGACTTGGAGAGACGGTCAAGATTACTGCCAGCCGAAACATGGTTTGACTATAGTATGGACAGACCATAGAGATGGTGGTCATCGATTTGCTAGATCTGGGCCATTGGCCACATCACTCACATCTGGCTGCTGGATGAGAGCCCCAAGAACCTGCTCCCACCCACCTGGTCTATTAGCCAGCCAGGAGGGTCATCAAAGGAAGATCTGCTGAGGTCAGCAGGTGAGAGGTGGTCCTCATGGCTCCCGTCCAGTGGCCACTGACTTGGAGAGATGGTCAAGACTACTCCCAGCCAAATGACCAGCCAAACCATTGTTTGACTAAAGTATGGACAGACCATAGAGATGGTGGGCATCGATTCGCTGGACCTGGGCCATTGGCCACATCACTCATTTCTGGCCGCTAGATGGGAACCCCGAGAACCTGCTCCCACCCACCTGGTCTATTAGCCGGCCAGGAGGGTCATCAAAGGAAGATCTGCTGAGGTCAGCAAGTAGGAGGTGGTCCTCAGGGCTCCTCTTCAGTGGCCACTGACTTGGAGAGACGGTCAAGATTACTGCCAGCCGAAACATGGTTTGACTATAGTATGGACAGACCATAGAGATGGTGGTCATCGATTTGCTAGATCTGGGCCATTTGCCACATCACTCATTTCTGGCTGCTGGATGAGAGCCCCAAGAACCTGCTCCCACCCACCTGGTCTATTAGCCGGCCAGGAGGGTCATCAAAGGAAGATCTGCTGATGCTGGTAGGTAGGAGGTGGTCTTCAGGGATCCCATCCAGTGACCACTGACTACTGACATCACTGATCAAGTTGATTTCGACCAACTCAATATCAACATCAAAGTCCAAAATATCTGATTAGAAGTTAAGAAATTATCCAAGATGTTACATTTCCTCAGTCTACCGTATATCATGGAAGCAGCTCGTTGCAGATTTGTGGACCACAACGTTAACATGAAACATTGTGTGTGTGACTTTGTGAAGTCCTAATTGTGCTTTTTTATGGCTAATAATCTTTTATGTCCTCGTTTTATTACTTTTCTCTAGGAGCCGTGTGAAGGTAAGACGTCTCTGAATCAGATACAGTTAGAATTCTTCTTATAGGTCAGATGACTTTTCTCAGGATCCTTTGATAATGATCCTTTATACTATATACTAGCCAACGAAAGAGGAGTGATGATGGAGAATGTCCATTACTAGCTCCTTTTTGCCCAAATTACTGTCCTGGGCCTTGGATTATGAAAGAATACTTTTTTACTTAAGTGGTTAAAAAAAAACACATAAATTTGAAAAAAAAAAATAAAATAAAAAAAATTGAGGAGGCAACAATTTTGGGATACTGGGCTGAGTGAGGGCATTTTTTTTTTTACACCCTGAGCCAATGTTTTTATTGATACCATTTTGAGGCAGATGCAATGTTTTGATCACCATTTATTGCATTTTATTGCAATGTTATGGTGACCCAAAAAACATAATTTGTATACATTATTTTTATGTTTGAAAATGTTTAATTTTTATTTATACTGAAAAACGAATAAAAATTAGATTTGGAAAAAAAAAACATAATTATGGCATTTTGCTGTTTTGTTTTGTTTTTTTATTATTATGCCATTTACCGATTGGATTAATTTATTTTCTATTTTAATAGATCAAAATTTTAGGAACGCAGAGATACTTAATATGTTTTTTTATTGCTTTATTTTTAATAGTGCAAATTGGGGGGGTGATTTCAATTTTTATGTATTTATTTTTCATATTTTTAATTTTGTTTTTTTACTGTTTTTGTAATCCCCATTTGAGACTTGAAGCTGCAATCATCTGATCGCTTGCACGGCATGGTGGCTCAGTGGTTATCACTGCAGTCTTGTAGTAGCTCAGTGGTTAGAACTGCAGTCTTGTGGTGGCTCAGTGGTTATCACTGCAGTCTTGTAGTAGCTCAGTGGTTAGAACTGCAGTCTTGTGGTGGCTTGGTGGTTAGCACTGCAGTCTTGCAGCGCTGGGGTCCTGGGTTCAAATCCCACCAAGGACACTATCTGCAAGGAGTTTGTATGTTCTCCCCGTGTTTGCGTGGGTTTCCTCCGGGTACTCCGGTTTCCTCCCACACTCCAAAAACATACTGATAGGGAACTTAGATTGTGAGCCCCAATGGGCACAGAATTGCCATTGTATGTAAAGCGCTGTGGAATTAATAGCGCTATATAAATGAATAAATATTATTATTATTACTATATATAGAAGTGCATGAGCACCGCTATGTATTGCGATTATCATAGCCTCCATTAGCTGAACACTGGGTTTCACAGGAGACTTATTATGACAAGCATGGAGGTCTTCAGCAGTTCCCTGGTTGTCATGGCAACCTATCCCCCCAATGATTATGTTATGAGCGCGCCCATGAGCGCGTATAATGACACACCCCCTCCTGCCAGCATTTTTTGGCACAGATCGACAGCGGCATTTAACAGCATTTCTCCCCCGCCTGTGGCTGTTGGAGGCAGATGATGGCTGGATAATTTAGCCATCATCTGCCTGGGAAGATGCGGTTCGGTGTGTGAGGGACACAACATATCACATAAATGTACGTCATCTGTCGGGAAAGAGTTAATAGATCTGCGGAAAACCAAATGCAACTATTTACTGTTCTCTCGTTCTCTTTCATTCACAGCGGTGATACCTCTGTCTTCATTAAACATCTGTGTAAAACAATCAGGTAAGTTGTCGATTTTCAGTCTTACTATAATCCCAGTTTTCTCTTTATGATCATGGCATTTCTAACTTGTAATCTGGGGTTTTTTTTGCAATGAATTTTAATACAACGTTTTCCTATTTGCAGACTTGGAGAAACTCTGTAATCAGCATTCTTCTCCTTGGTGAGTGATTCCAAAAAAAATCTAAAATTATTGATGGTCAAAGAAAATGAGATCAGTAATAGGTGACGTTTTAGATGCTTGTAGCCAAAAAGGAAATGTTCCCGTCCTCCTAATGATCAGGGTACAGCTCCGGCAATGTTGAGTTTACCGTTCAGCCCTTGGCTACATGGCAATAGACACGATGGAAACGCCTTGTAACGTGGCTGGGGGCAGTAGCCGTGGCTGAGATACTTGCGTTCCACGTCCCCCTTCTGGGTGTACGTGCGTGGTGGTGCGATGGTCGGTAGCGTCCGGGTGACAGCAGAACCCTTTGTCCCCAGACTGATAAAAAAGCTCTCTTTACTTAAGAAAAAACTTACATACATAGGATAACAGGTAGTACACCTCTCCTGCATAATATTGAGGGACATTCATGGTGGTTTCGGGCAACGGCATATTACTTGTGGATGTTACACAGACAGAACAGAAAAGGTGCGCCTCCATCTTCCCGATACAGGGCCACATGGGTCAAAGTGTTACCCTGTGAACCCTGTACACAGACCACTGGCTGTGATCCATTACAAGGGCCGTCCCTAGAGCCGCTACCCTTTTACCTGTCTTCAACTGGGCAGATCCTTTTCCTTCCTAACGTCCCCCAAGACTGGGGAACACTAGACTCACTCCCACTAAAGACTCTTTCTAGCAGGTACCACCCACCTGACGTAGAGCTCTGTCACCACTAAAGGTTCTTTCTTTACTTGCCCCCTTATTCTCGGGACCCACCTGTCACTTGTCTCCTTTCTCAAGGTGCCACTTAACTGCCCTAGAACTAGAACCCTCTCCCTCTGATCTCTATTACTCCTCCCTCTCCCTCTGGTCCCTAACACTCCTCCCTCCACCTCTGATCCCTAATACTCCTCCCGCGCCCTCTGATCCCAAACACTCCTCCCTCTCCCTCTGATCCCTAACTCTCCTCCCTCTCCCTCTGATCCCTAACACTCCTCCCTCTCCCTCTGATCCCTAACATTCCTCTCTCTCCCTCTGATCCCTAACACTCCTCCCTCTCCATCTGATCCCTAATACTCCTCCCGCTCCCTCTGATCCCTAACACTCCTCCCTCTCCCTCTGATCCCTAACACTCCTCCTTCTGATCCCTAACACTCCTCCCTCTCCCTCTGGTCCCTAACACTCCTCCCTCTGATCCCTAACACTCCTCCCTCTCCCTCTGGTCCCTAACACTCCTCCCTCCCCCTCTGATCCCTAATACTCCTCCCGCTCCCTCTGATCCCTAACACTCCTCCCTCTGATCCCTAACACTCCTCCCTCTGATCCCTAACACTCCTCCCTCTCCCTCTGATCCCTAACACTCCTCCCTCTCCCTCTGGTCCCTAACACTCCTCCCTCTGATCCCTAACACTCCTCCCTCTCCCTCTGGTCCCTAACACTCCTCCCTCTCCCTCTGGTCCCTAACACTCCTCCCTCCCCCTCTGATCCCTAATACTCCTCCCGCTCCCTCTGATCCCTAACACTCCTCCCTCTCCCTCTGATCCCTAACACTCCTCCCTCTCCCTCTGATCCCTAACACTCCTCCCTCTCCCTCTGATCCCTAACACTCCTCCCTCTGATCCCTAACACTCCTCCCTCTCCCTCTGGTCCCTAACACTCCTCCTTCCCCCTCTGATCTCTATTACTCCTCCCTCTCCATCTGATCCCTAACACTCCTCCCTCTCCCTCTGATCCCTAACACTCCTCCCTCTCCCTCTGATCCCTAACACTCCTCCCTCTCCCTCTGATCCCTATTACTCCTCCCTCTCCCTCTGATCCCTAACACTCCTCCCTCTCCCTCTGATCCCTAACACTCCTCCCTCTCCCTCTGATCCCTATTACTCCTCCCTCTCCCTCTGATCCCTAACACTCCTCCCTCTCCCTCTGATCCCTAACACTCCTCCCTCTCCCTCTGATCCCTAACACTCCTCCCTCTCCCTCTGGTCCCTAACACTCTTCCCTCTCCATCTGATCCTTAACACTCCTCCCTCCCCCTCTGATCCCTAATACTCCTCCCGCTCCCTCTGATCCCAAACACTCCTCCATCTGATCCCTAACTCTCCTCCCTCTCCCTCTGATCCCAAAAACTCCTCCCTCTGATCCCTAACACTCCTCCATCTGATCCCTAACACTCCTCCCTCTCCCTCTGATCCCTAACACTCCTCCCTCTCCCTCTGATCCCTAACACTCCTCCCTCTCCCTCTGATCCCTAACACTCCTCCCTCTCCCTCTGATCCCTAACACTCCTCCCTCTCCCTCTGATCCCTAACACTCCTCCATCTGATCCCTAACACTCCTCCCTCTCCCTCTGATCCCTAACACTCCTCCATCTGATCCCTAACACTCCTCCCTCTCCCTCTGATCCCTAACACTCCTCCCTCTCCCTCTGATCCCCATTACTCCTCCCTCTCCCTCTGATCCCTATTACTCCTCCCTCTCCCTCTGATCCCTAACACTCCTCCCTCTCCCTCTGATCCCTAACACTCCTCCCTCTCCCTCTGGTCCCTAATACTCCTCCCGCTCCCTCTGATCCCAAACACTCCTCCCTCTGATCCCTAACACTCCTCCCTCTCCCTCTGATCTTTAACTCTCCTCCCTCTCCCTCTGATCCCAAAAACTCCTCCCTCTGATCCCTAACACTCCTCCCTCTCCCTCTGATCCCTAACATTCCTCTCTCTCCCTCTGATCCCTAACACTCCTCTCTCTCCCTCTGATCCCTAACACTCCTCCCTCTCCATCTGATCCCTAATACTCCTCCCGCTCCCTCTGATCCCAAACACTCCTCCCTCTGATCCCTAACACTCCTCCCTCTCCCTCTGATCCCTAACACTCCTCCCTCTGATCCCTAACACTCCTCCCGCTCCCTCTGATCCCAAACACTCCTCCATCTGATCCCTAACACTCCTCCCGCTCCCTCTGATCCCTAACACTCCTCCCTCCCCCTCTGATCCCTAATACTCCTCCCGCTCCCTCTGATCCCAAACACTCCTCCCTCTGATCCCTATTACTCCTCCCTCTCCCTCTGATCCCTAACACTCCTCCCTCTCCCTCTGATCCCTAACACTCCTCCCTCTCCCTCTGATCCCTAACACTCCTCCCTCTCCCTCTGATCCCTAACACTCCTCCCTCTCCCTCTGATCCCTAACACTCCTCCCTCTCCCTCTGATCCCTAACACTCCTCCCTCTCCCTCTGATCCCTACCACTCCTCCCGGTCCCTCTGATCCCAAACACTCCTCCATCTGATCCCTAACACTCCTCCCGCTCCCTCTGATCCCTAACACTCCTCCCTCCCCCTCTGATCCCTAATACTCCTCCCGCTCCCTCTGATCCCAAACACTCCTCCCTCTGATCCCTATTACTCCTCCCTCTCCCTCTGATCCCTATTACTCCTCCCTCTCCCTCTGATCCCTAACACTCCTCCCTCTCCCTCTGATCCCTAACACTCCTCCCTCTCCCTCTGATCCCTAACACTCCTCCCTCTCCCTCTGATCCCTAACACTCCTCCCTCTCCCTCTGATCCCTAACACTCCTCCCTCTCCCTCTGATCCCTAACACTCCTCCCTCTCCCTCTGATCCCTACCACTCCTCCCGGTCCCTCTGATCCCTAACACTCCTCCCTCTCCCTCTGATCCCTAACACTCCTCCCTCTCCCTCTGATCCCTAACACTCCCCCCTCTCCCTCTGATCCCTAACACTCTTCCCTCCCCCTCTGGTCCCTAACACTCCTCCCTCTCCATCTGATCCCTAACACTCCTCCCTCTCCCTCTGATCCCTAACACTCCTCCCTCTCCCTCTGATCCCTAACACTCCTCCCTCTCCCTCTGATCCCTACCACTCCTCCCTCTCCCTCTGATCCCTACCACTCCTCCCTCTCCCTCTGGTCCCTAACACTCCTCCCTCTCCCTCTGATCCCTAACACCCCTCCCTGTCCATCTGATCCCTAACACTCCTCCCTCTCCCTCTGATCCCTAACACTCCTCCCTGTCCATCTGATCCCTAACACTCCTCCCTCTCCCTCTGATCCCTAACACTCTTCCCTCCCCCTCTGGTCCCTAACACTCCTCCCTCTCCATCTGATCCCTAACACTCCTCCCTCTCCATCTGATCCCTAACACTCCTCCCTCTCCATCTGATCCCTAACACTCCTCCCTCTCCATCTGATCCCTAACACTCCTCCCTCTCCCTCTGATCCTTAACACTCCTCCCTCTCCCTCTGATCCTTAACACTCCTCCCTCTCCATCTGATCCCTAACACTCCTCCCGCTCCCTCTGGTCCCTAACACTCCTCCCTCTCCCTCTGGTCCCTAACACTCCTCCCTCTCCCTCTGATCCCTAACACTCCTCCCTCTCCCTCTGGTCCCTAACACTCCTCCCTCTCCCTCTGGTCCCTAACACTCCTCCCTCTCCCTCTGGTCCCTAACACTCCTCCCTCTCCCTCTGGTCCCTAACACTCCTCCCTCTCCATCTGATCCCTAACACTCCTCCCTCTCCCTCTGATCCCTAACACTCCTCCCTCTCCCTCTCATCCCTAACACTCCTCCCTCTCCCTCTGATCCCTAACACTCCTCCCTCTCCCTCTGGTCCCTAACACTCCTCCCTCTCCCTCTGATCCCTAACACTCCTCCCTCTCCCTCTGATCCCTAACACTCCTCCCTCTCCCTCTGGTCCCTAACACTCCTCCCTCTCCCTCTGGTCCCTAACTCTCCTCCCTCTCCCTCTGGTCCCTAACTCTCCTCCCTCTCCATCTGATCCCTAACACTCCTCCCTCTCCCTCTGATCCCTAACACTCCTCCCTCTCCCTCTGATCCCTAACACTCCTCCCTCTCCCTCTGATCCCTAACACTCCTCCCTCTCCCTCTGATCCCTAACACTCCTCCCTGTCCATCTGATCCCTAACACTCCTCCCTCTCCCTCTGGTCCCTAACACTCCTCCCTCTCCCTCTGATCCCTACCACTCCTCCCTCTCCCTCTGGTCCCTAACACTCCTCCCTCTCCCTCTGGTCCCTAACACTCCTCCCTCTCCCTCTGGTCCCTAACACTCCTCCCTCTCCCTCTGGTCCCTAACACTCCTCCCTCTCCCTCTGATCCCTAACACTCCTCCCTCTCCCTCTGATCCCTAACACTCCTCCCTGTCCATCTGATCCCTAACACTCCTCCCTCTCCCTCTGATCCCTAACACTCTTCCCTCCCCCTCTGGTCCCTAACACTCCTCCCTCTCCCTCTGATCCCTAACACTCCTCCCTCTCCCTCTGATCCCTAACACTCCTCCCTGTCCCTCTGATCCCTATTACTCCTCCCTCTCCCTCTGATCCCTAACACTCCTCCCTGTCCATCTGATCCCTAACACTCCTCCCTGTCCATCTGATCCCTAACACTCCTCCCTCTCCCTCTGATCCCTAACACTCCTCCCTCTCCCTCTGATCCCTAACACTCCTCCCTGTCCATCTGATCCCTAACACTCCTCCCTCTCCCTCTGATCCCTAACACTCCTCCCTGTCCATCTGATCCCTAACACCCCTCCCTCTCCCTCTGGTCCCTAACACTCCTCCCTCTCCCTCTGGTCCCTAACACTCCTCCCTCTCCCTCTGGTCCCTAACACTCCTCCCTCTCCCTCTGATCCCTAACACTCCTCCCTCCCCCTCTGATCCCTAATACTCCTCCCGCTCCCTCTGATCCCAAACACTCCTCCATCTGATCCCTAACTCTCCTCCCTCTCCCTCTGATCCCAAAAACTCCTCCCTCTGATCCCTAACACTCCTCCCTCTCCCTCTGATCCCTAACACTCCTCCATCTGATCCCTAACACTCCTCCCTCTCCCTCTGATCCCTAACACTCCTCCCTCTCCCTCTGATCCCTAACACTCCTCCCTCTCCCTCTGATCCCTAACACTCCTCCCTCTCCCTCTGGTCCCTAATACTCCTCCCGCTCCCTCTGATCCCAAACACTCCTCCCTCTGATCCCTAACACTCCTCCCTCTCCCTCTGATCTTTAACTCTCCTCCCTCTCCCTCTGATCCCAAAAACTCCTCCCTCTGATCCCTAACACTCCTCCCTCTCCCTCTGATCCCTAACATTCCTCTCTCTCCCTCTGATCCCTAACACTCCTCTCTCTCCCTCTGATCCCTAACACTCCTCCCTCTCCATCTGATCCCTAATACTCCTCCCGCTCCCTCTGATCCCAAACACTCCTCCCTCTGATCCCTAACACTCCTCCCTCTCCCTCTGATCCCTAACACTCCTCCCTCTGATCCCTAACACTCCTCCCGCTCCCTCTGATCCCAAACACTCCTCCATCTGATCCCTAACACTCCTCCCGCTCCCTCTGATCCCTAACACTCCTCCCTCCCCCTCTGATCCCTAATACTCCTCCCGCTCCCTCTGATCCCAAACACTCCTCCCTCTGATCCCTATTACTCCTCCCTCTCCCTCTGATCCCTAACACTCCTCCCTCTCCCTCTGATCCCTAACACTCCTCCCTCTCCCTCTGATCCCTAACACTCCTCCCTCTCCCTCTGATCCCTAACACTCCTCCCTCTCCCTCTGATCCCTAACACTCCTCCCTCTCCCTCTGATCCCTACCACTCCTCCCGGTCCCTCTGATCCCAAACACTCCTCCATCTGATCCCTAACACTCCTCCCGCTCCCTCTGATCCCTAACACTCCTCCCTCCCCCTCTGATCCCTAATACTCCTCCCGCTCCCTCTGATCCCAAACACTCCTCCCTCTGATCCCTATTACTCCTCCCTCTCCCTCTGATCCCTAACACTCCTCCCTCTCCCTCTGATCCCTAACACTCCTCCCTCTCCCTCTGATCCCTAACACTCCTCCCTCTCCCTCTGATCCCTAACACTCCTCCCTCTCCCTCTGATCCCTAACACTCCTCCCTCTCCCTCTGATCCCTACCACTCCTCCCGGTCCCTCTGATCCCTAACACTCCTCCCTCTCCCTCTGATCCCTAACACTCCTCCCTCTCCCTCTGATCCCTAACACTCCCCCCTCTCCCTCTGATCCCTAACACTCTTCCCTCCCCCTCTGGTCCCTAACACTCCTCCCTCTCCCTCTGATCCCTAACACTCCTCCCTCTCCCTCTGATCCCTAACACTCCTCCCTCTCCCTCTGATCCCTAACACTCCTCCCTCTCCCTCTGATCCCTACCACTCCTCCCTCTCCCTCTGATCCCTACCACTCCTCCCTCTCCCTCTGGTCCCTAACACTCCTCCCTCTCCCTCTGATCCCTAACACCCCTCCCTGTCCATCTGATCCCTAACACTCCTCCCTCTCCATCTGATCCCTAACACTCCTCCCTCTCCATCTGATCCCTAACACTCCTCCCTCTCCCTCTGGTCCCTAACACTCCTCCCTCTCCCTCTGGTCCCTAACACTCCTCCCTCTCCCTCTGATCCCTAACACTCCTCCCTCTCCCTCTGGTCCCTAACACTCCTCCCTCTCCCTCTGATCCCTAACACTCCTCCCTCTCCCTCTGATCCCTAACACTCCTCCCTCTCCCTCTGATCCCTAACACTCCTCCCTGTCCATCTGATCCCTAACACTCCTCCCTCTCCCTCTGGTCCCTAACACTCCTCCCTCTCCCTCTGGTCCCTAACACTCCTCCCTCTCCCTCTGGTCCCTAACACTCCTCCCTCTCCCTCTGGTCCCTAACACTCCTCCCTCTCCCTCTGATCCCTAACACTCCTCCCTCTCCCTCTGATCCCTAACACTCCTCCCTGTCCATCTGATCCCTAACACTCCTCCCTCTCCCTCTGATCCCTAACACTCTTCCCTCCCCCTCTGGTCCCTAACACTCCTCCCTCTCCCTCTGATCCCTAACACTCCTCCCTGTCCCTCTGATCCCTAACACTCCTCCCTGTCCATCTGATCCCTATTACTCCTCCCTCTCCCTCTGATCCCTAACACTCCTCCCTGTCCATCTGATCCCTAACACTCCTCCCTCTCCCTCTGATCCCTAACACTCCTCCCTCTCCCTCTGATCCCTAACACTCCTCCCTCTCCCTCTGATCCCTAACACTCCTCCCTGTCCATCTGATCCCTAACACTCCTCCCTCTCCCTCTGATCCCTAACACTCCTCCCTGTCCATCTGATCCCTAACACCCCTCCCTCTCCCTCTGGTCCCTAACACTCCTCCCTCTCCCTCTGGTCCCTAACACTCCTCCCTCTCCCTCTGATCCCTAACACTCTTCCCTCCCCCTCTGGTCCCTAACACTCCTCCCTCTCCATCTGATCCCTAACACTCCTCCCTCTCCCTCTGATCCCTAACACTCCTCCCTCTCCCTCTGATCCCTAACACTCCTCCCTCTCCCTCTGGTCCCTAACACTCCTCCCTCTCCCTCTGGTCCCTAACACTCCTCCCTCTCCCTCTGGTCCCTAACACTCCTCCCTCTCCCTCTGGTCCCTAACACTCCTCCCTCTCCCTCTGATCCCTAACACTCCTCCCTGTCCATCTGATCCCTAACACTCCTCCCTCTCCCTCTGGTCCCTAACACTCCTCCCTCTCCCTCTGGTCCCTAACACTCCTCCCTCTCCCTCTGATCCCTAACACTCCTCCCTCTCCCTCTGATCCCTAACACTCCTCCCTGTCCATCTGATCCCTAACACTCCTCCCTCTCCCTCTGATCCCTAACACTCTTCCCTCCCCCTCTGGTCCCTAACACTCCTCCCTCTCCCTCTGATCCCTAACACTCCTCCCTGTCCCTCTGATCCCTAACACTCCTCCCTGTCCATCTGATCCCTATTACTCCTCCCTCTCCCTCTGATCCCTAACACTCCTCCCTGTCCATCTGATCCCTAACACTCCTCCCTCTCCCTCTGATCCCTAACACTCCTCCCTGTCCATCTGATCCCTAACACCCCTCCCTCTCCCTCTGGTCCCTAACACTCCTCCCTCTCCCTCTGGTCCCTAACACTCCTCCCTCTCCCTCTGATCCCTAACACTCTTCCCTCCCCCTCTGGTCCCTAACACTCCTCCCTCTCCCTCTGGTCCCTAACACTCCTCCCTCTCCCTCTGGTCCCTAACACTCCTCCCTCTCCCTCTGGTCCCTAACACTCCTCCCTCTCCCTCTGATCCCTAACACTCCTCCCTCTCCCTCTGATCCCTAACACTCCTCCCTGTCCATCTGATCCCTAACACTCCTCCCTCTCCCTCTGATCCCTAACACTCTTCCCTCCCCCTCTGGTCCCTAACACTCCTCCCTCTCCCTCTGATCCCTAACACTCCTCCCTCTCCCTCTGATCCCTAACACTCCTCCCTGTCCCTCTGATCCCTATTACTCCTCCCTCTCCCTCTGATCCCTAACACTCCTCCCTGTCCATCTGATCCCTAACACTCCTCCCTGTCCATCTGATCCCTAACACTCCTCCCTCTCCCTCTGATCCCTAACACTCCTCCCTCTCCCTCTGATCCCTAACACTCCTCCCTGTCCATCTGATCCCTAACACTCCTCCCTCTCCCTCTGATCCCTAACACTCCTCCCTGTCCATCTGATCCCTAACACCCCTCCCTCTCCCTCTGGTCCCTAACACTCCTCCCTCTCCCTCTGGTCCCTAACACTCCTCCCTCTCCCTCTGATCCCTAACACTCCCCCCTCTCCCTCTGATCCCTAACACTCCTCCCTCCCCCTCTGATCCCTAATACTCCTCCCGCTCCCTCTGATCCCAAACACTCCTCCATCTGATCCCTAACTCTCCTCCCTCTCCCTCTGATCCCAAAAACTCCTCCCTCTGATCCCTAACACTCCTCCCTCTCCCTCTGATCCCTAACACTCCTCCATCTGATCCCTAACACTCCTCCCTCTCCCTCTGATCCCTAACACTCCTCCCTCTCCCTCTGATCCCTAACACTCCTCCCTCTCCCTCTGATCCCTAACACTCCTCCCTCTCCCTCTGGTCCCTAATACTCCTCCCGCTCCCCTCTGATCCCAAACACTCCTCCCTCTGATCCCTAACACTCCTCCCTCTCCCTCTGATCTTTAACTCTCCTCCCTCTCCCTCTGATCCCAAAAACTCCTCCCTCTGATCCCTAACACTCCTCCCTCTCCCTCTGATCCCTAACATTCCTCTCTCTCCCTCTGATCCCTAACACTCCTCTCTCTCCCTCTGATCCCTAACACTCCTCCCTCTCCATCTGATCCCTAATACTCCTCCCGCTCCCTCTGATCCCAAACACTCCTCCCTCTGATCCCTAACACTCCTCCCTCTCCCTCTGATCCCTAACACTCCTCCCTCTGATCCCTAACACTCCTCCCGCTCCCTCTGATCCCAAACACTCCTCCATCTGATCCCTAACACTCCTCCCGCTCCCTCTGATCCCTAACACTCCTCCCTCCCCCTCTGATCCCTAATACTCCTCCCGCTCCCTCTGATCCCAAACACTCCTCCCTCTGATCCCTATTACTCCTCCCTCTCCCTCTGATCCCTAACACTCCTCCCTCTCCCTCTGATCCCTAACACTCCTCCCTCTCCCTCTGATCCCTAACACTCCTCCCTCTCCCTCTGATCCCTAACACTCCTCCCTCTCCCTCTGATCCCTAACACTCCTCCCTCTCCCTCTGATCCCTACCACTCCTCCCGGTCCCTCTGATCCCAAACACTCCTCCATCTGATCCCTAATACTCCTCCCGCTCCCTCTGATCCCTAACACTCCTCCCTCCCCCTCTGATCCCTAATACTCCTCCCGCTCCCTCTGATCCCAAACACTCCTCCCTCTGATCCCTATTACTCCTCCCTCTCCCTCTGATCCCTAACACTCCTCCCTCTCCCTCTGATCCCTAACACTCCTCCCTCTCCCTCTGATCCCTAACACTCCTCCCTCTCCCTCTGATCCCTAACACTCCTCCCTCTCCCTCTGATCCCTAACACTCCTCCCTCTCCCTCTGATCCCTACCACTCCTCCCGGTCCCTCTGATCCCTAACACTCCTCCCTCTCCCTCTGATCCCTAACACTCCTCCCTCTCCCTCTGATCCCTAACACTCCCCCCTCTCCCTCTGATCCCTAACACTCTTCCCTCCCCCTCTGGTCCCTAACACTCCTCCCTCTCCCTCTGATCCCTAACACTCCTCCCTCTCCCTCTGATCCCTAACACTCCTCCCTCTCCCTCTGATCCCTAACACTCCTCCCTCTCCCTCTGATCCCTACCACTCCTCCCTCTCCCTCTGATCCCTACCACTCCTCCCTCTCCCTCTGGTCCCTAACACTCCTCCCTCTCCCTCTGATCCCTAACACCCCTCCCTGTCCATCTGATCCCTAACACTCCTCCCTCTCCCTCTGATCCCTAACACTCCTCCCTGTCCATCTGATCCCTAACACTCCTCCCTCTCCCTCTGATCCCTAACACTCTTCCCTCCCCCTCTGGTCCCTAACACTCCTCCCTCTCCCTCTGATCCCTAACACTCTTCCCTCCCCCTCTGGTCCCTAACACTCCTCCCTCTCCATCTGATCCCTAACACTCCTCCCTCTCCATCTGATCCCTAACACTCCTCCCTCTCCATCTGATCCCTAACACTCCTCCCTCTCCCTCTGGTCCCTAACACTCCTCCCTCTCCCTCTGGTCCCTAACACTCCTCCCTCTCCCTCTGATCCCTAACACTCCTCCCTCTCCCTCTGGTCCCTAACACTCCTCCCTCTCCCTCTGATCCCTAACACTCCTCCCTCTCCCTCTGATCCCTAACACTCCTCCCTCTCCCTCTGATCCCTAACACTCCTCCCTGTCCATCTGATCCCTAACACTCCTCCCTCTCCCTCTGGTCCCTAACACTCCTCCCTCTCCCTCTGGTCCCTAACACTCCTCCCTCTCCCTCTGGTCCCTAACACTCCTCCCTCTCCCTCTGGTCCCTAACACTCCTCCCTCTCCCTCTGATCCCTAACACTCCTCCCTCTCCCTCTGATCCCTAACACTCCTCCCTGTCCATCTGATCCCTAACACTCCTCCCTCTCCCTCTGATCCCTAACACTCTTCCCTCCCCCTCTGGTCCCTAACACTCCTCCCTCTCCCTCTGATCCCTAACACTCCTCCCTGTCCCTCTGATCCCTAACACTCCTCCCTGTCCATCTGATCCCTATTACTCCTCCCTCTCCCTCTGATCCCTAACACTCCTCCCTGTCCATCTGATCCCTAACACTCCTCCCTCTCCCTCTGATCCCTAACACTCCTCCCTCTCCCTCTGATCCCTAACACTCCTCCCTCTCCCTCTGATCCCTAACACTCCTCCCTCTCCCTCTGATCCCTAACACTCCTCCCTCTCCCTCTGATCCCTAACACTCCTCCCTCTCCCTCTGATCCCTAACACTCCTCCCTGTCCATCTGATCCCTAACACTCCTCCCTCTCCCTCTGATCCCTAACACTCCTCCCTGTCCATCTGATCCCTAACACCCCTCCCTCTCCCTCTGGTCCCTAACACTCCTCCCTCTCCCTCTGGTCCCTAACACTCCTCCCTCTCCCTCTGATCCCTAACACTCTTCCCTCCCCCTCTGGTCCCTAACACTCCTCCCTCTCCATCTGATCCCTAACACTCCTCCCTCTCCCTCTGATCCCTAACACTCCTCCCTCTCCCTCTGATCCCTAACACTCCTCCCTCTCCCTCTGGTCCCTAACACTCCTCCCTCTCCCTCTGGTCCCTAACACTCCTCCCTCTCCCTCTGGTCCCTAACACTCCTCCCTCTCCCTCTGGTCCCTAACACTCCTCCCTCTCCCTCTGATCCCTAACACTCCTCCCTGTCCATCTGATCCCTAACACTCCTCCCTCTCCCTCTGGTCCCTAACACTCCTCCCTCTCCCTCTGGTCCCTAACACTCCTCCCTCTCCCTCTGATCCCTAACACTCCTCCCTCTCCCTCTGGTCCCTAACACTCCTCCCTCTCCCTCTGATCCCTAACACTCTTCCCTCCCCCTCTGGTCCCTAACACTCCTCCCTCTCCCTCTGGTCCCTAACACTCCTCCCTGTCCCTCTGATCCCTAACACTCCTCCCTGTCCATCTGATCCCTAACACTCCTCCCTCTCCCTCTGATCCCTAACACTCCTCCCTCTCCCTCTGATCCCTAACACTCCTCCCTCTCGCTCTGGTCCCTAACACTCCTCCCTCTCCCTCTGGTCCCCAACACTCCTCCCTCTCCCTCTGGTCCCTAACACTCCTCCCTCTCCCTCTGGTCCCTAACACTCCTCCCTCTCCCTCTGATCCCTAACACTCCTCCCTTTCCATCTGATCCCTAACACTCCTCCCTCTCCCTCTGATCCCTAACACTCCTCCCTCTCCCTCTGATCCCTAACACTCCTCCCTCTCCCTCTGATCCCTAACACTCCTCCCTCTCCCTCTGATCCCTACCACTCCTCCCTGTCCCTCTGATCCCTAACACTCCTCCCTCTCCATCTGATCCCTAACACTCCTCCCTCTCCATCTGATCCCTAACACTCCTCCCTCTCCCTCTGGTCCCTAACACTCATCCCTCTCCCTCTGATCCCTAACACTCCTCCCTCTCCATCTGATCCCTAACACTCCTCCCTCTCCCTCTGATCCCTAACACTCCTCCCTCTCCCTCTGAACCCTACCACTCCTCCCTGTCCATCTGATCCCTAACACTCCTCCCTCTCCCTCTGATCCCTACCACTCCTCCCTCTCCCTCTGGTCCCTAACACTCCTCTTTCTGGTCCCTAACACTCCTCCCTCTGATCCCTAACACTCCTCCCTCTCCCTCTGATCCCTAACACTCCTCCCTCTCCCTCTGGTCCCTAACACTCCTCCCTCTCCCTCTGATCCCTAACACTCCTCCCTCTCCATCTGATCCCTAACACTCCTCCCTCTCCCTCTGATCCCTAACACTCATCCCTCTCCATCTGATCCCTAACACTCCTCCCTCTCCCTCTGATCCCTAACACTCCTCCCTCTCCATCTGATCCCTAACACTCCTCCCTCCCCCTCTGGTCCCTAACACTCCTCCCTCTCCCTCTGATCCCTAACACTCCTCCCTCTCCATCTGATCCCTAACACTCCTCCCTCTCCATCTGATCCCTAACACTCCTCCCTGTCCATCTGATCCCTAACACTCCTCCCTCTGATCCCTAACACTCCTCCCTCTCCCTCTGATCCCTAACACTCCTCCCTCTGGTCCCTAACACTCCTCCCTCTGGTCCCTAACACCCCTCCCTCTCTCTGGCTGACTAGGTATTAACCTTGTCCTTTCCAAATAAGAGTCTTTATAAGAGTATAGAGGAAGGCAGTGACCTCTTGTGGCCTTTAGTTAGTACTGCAGCACACAGGGAAAATTAACACTTGTTCCCACAGAAAAAATTGCAAAGATACAAACATTACATAAATATGCTTGGTGTCTTTAGGGGGGGATGCGACCGTCTGTCCACCTCCTTACAGCCTAATAAGGCCACCTTCACATGTTCAGTATTTGCTCAGTTTTTTACATCAGTATTTGTAGCCAAAATCAGGAGTGAAACAATCAGTGGAAAAGTATAATAGAAACACGAGCACCACTTCTGCATTTTTCACCCACTCCTGGTTTTGGAAGTTGGTCAGTGTCAGTTTGAACGGCAGCTTTTTATCTCATTCATTTGAATGGTTGAAAATGGCTGCAAAAACTCAGAAAGAATTGATACACTGCGGCTTTAAAAATATGAACTGCAACTGGAATTACCAAAGAAAGAAACGCAGCGCATATCTGAGATTTTAGAAAATATTAAAAACAATGTGACACAACTCAAAAAACCTGACAAAATATCATGGACCCAGCCTTGTGGTCATCAGGAAGATTTTGGGTTTTTTTAATTCAATAATTCAATTCTCCTGCGGAGGAGCCTCGCGGCCCCACAGGTCATTACCCGCCGAGTCCAGGGAGTCCTGATCGTGTGCACGTACACTAATGCCCCCACAGTGCCCTCACCACACAGTATGATGGACCCCACAGTTCCTCACACAGTATGATGGAGCCCACAGCTCCTCACACAGTATGATGGACCCCAAAGCACCCCACACAGTATGATGGACCCCACAGCGCCCCACACAGTATGATGGACCCCACAGCGCCCCACACAGTATGCTGGTTCCACAGCCCCCCACACAGTATACTGGTTCACAGCCCCCCACACAGTATGCTGGTTCCACAGCCCCCCACACAGTATGCTGGTTCCAAAGCCCCCCACACAGTATAGTGGTCCCAGAGCCCCGCACACAGTATGGTGGTCCCAGAGCCCCGCACACAGTATGGTGGTCCCAGAGCCCCCCACACAGTATGGTGGTTCCAAAGCCCCCCACACAGTATGCTGGTTCCAAAGCCCCCCACACAGTATGCTGGTTCCACAGCCCCCCACACAGTATGCTGGTCCCAGAGCCCCGCACACAGTATAGTGGTCCCAGAGCCCCGCACACAGTATAGTGGTCCCAGAGCCCCGCACACAGTATAGTGGTCCCAGAGCCCCGCACACAGTATAGTGGTCCCAGAGCCCCGCACACAGCAGAGTGGTCTCAGAGCCCCACACACAGTATAGTGGTCCCAGAGCCCCACACACAGTATAGTGGTCCCAGAGCCCCGCACACAGTATAGTGGTCCCAGAGCCCCGCACACAGTAGAGTGGTCTCAGAGCCCCACACACAGTATAGTGGTCCCAGAGCCCCACACACAGTATAGTGGTCCCAGAGCCCCGCACACAGTATAGTGGTCCCAGAGCCCCGCACACAGTATAGTGGTCCCAGAGCCACGCACACAGTATAGTGGTCCCAGAGCCCCGCACACAGTATAGTGGTCCCAGAGCCCCGCACACAGTATAGTGGTCCCAGAGCCCCGCACACAGTATAGTGGTCCCAGAGCCCCGCACACAGTATAGTGGTCCCAGAGCCCCGCACACAGTATAGTGGTCCCACAGCCCCGCACACAGTATAGTGGTCCCAGAGCCCCGCACACAGTATAGTGGTCCCAGAGCCCTGCACACAGTATAGTGGTCCCAGAGCCACGCACACAGTATAGTGGTCCCAGAGCCCCGCACACAGTATAGTGGTCCCAGAGCCCCGCACACAGTATAGTGGTCCCAGAGCCCCGCACACAGTATAGTGGTCCCAGAGCCCCGCACACAGTATAGTGGTCCCAGAGCCCCGCACACAGTATAGTGGTCCCACAGCCCCGCACACAGTATAGTGGTCCCAGAGCCCCGCACACAGTATAGTGGTCCCAGAGCCCCGCACACAGTATAGTGGTCCCAGAGCCCCGCACACAGTATAGTGGTCCCAGAGCCCCGCACACAGTATAGTGGTCCCAGAGCCCCGCACACAGTATAGTGGTCCCAGAGCCCCGCACACAGTATAGTGGTCCCACAGCCCCGCACACAGTATAGTGGTCCCAGAGCCCCGCACACAGTATAGTGGTCCCAGAGCCCCGCACACAGTATAGTGGTCCCAGAGCCCCGCACACAGTATAGTGGTCCCAGAGCCCCGCACACAGTATAGTGGTCCCACAGCCCCGCACACAGTATAGTGGTCCCAGAGCCCCGCACACAGTATAGTGGTCCCAGAGCCCCGCACACAGTATAGTGGTCCCAGAGCCCCGCACACAGTATAGTGGTCCCAGAGCCCCGCACACAGTATAGTGGTCCCAGAGCCACGCACATAATTTGATACCTTTTATTACTTTTGCAGCATACAGTTTGTTACAGTTCAGCCCTGTAAGGATGCAGCAATTTTTCATCATTTCTTCGAAGGGCCATAGCTTTTTCATTTTCCGTTAATTTCCTTGTATAATTATTTATTGTCTTTTACAGAACCTGTGATGGCGTCGCTCCGAAATGCTTCAGCTCCACCAACAGCCGCTCGTAAAATCAACATCGCTGGATCCAAACACCCAGACATGAATAGTCAACGCCGAATGATTCCCCATTTAGTGCACTCCTACCTTCACCTAAATGTAGCAGAGCTGATCCTTGTATTATGTAGCAGAGCTGATCCTTGTATTATGTAGCAGAGCTGATCCTTGTATTATGTAGCAGAGCTGATCCTTGTATTATGTAGCAGAGCTGATCCTTGTCTTATGTAGCAGAGCTGATCCTTGTCTTATGTAGCAGAGCTGATCCTTGTATTATGTAGCAGAGCTGATCCTTGTATTATGTAGCAGAGCTGATCCTTGTATTATGTAGCAGAGCTGATCCTTGTCTTATGTAGCAGAGCTGATCCTTGTCTTATGTAGCAGAGCTGATCCTTGTCTTATGTAGCAGAGCTGATCCTTGTATTATGTAGCAGAGCTGATCCTTATATTATGTAGCAGAGCTGAATTTGCTACTTACGAAATGTCATACCCCACAGTAGTGGCAGGTGTACGGCTTCAATAGAGAAGTTATCTCAGTGCCTGAACCATGCAATTAAAGATTAAAGGGGTATTACAGTTTAAAGGGGTTGTCCCTTTTCTGCTATTTTTTTGCCTGTAGGCTCAGTGATGTTTAAAATAACAAACAAAGCTTTCTTTACTCCCCCCGAGTCCAGAGCTGCCTCCGCCTATAGTGATCAGCTGCAGCTGTGACATCAGCGCTGCAGCCAATCACTTAACTCAGCGGCTTGTGCCTTCCACAGCAGTTCAGTGATTGGCTGTAGCGGTGACGGGGAAGGAGAGGCAGCAGTGGACCTGGGGAGGGTAGGTAAAGCTCAGATTATTATATTAATCAAAATAATTTAAAGGAGACAACACCATTAAACAGATCTAATAGATCGTGATAAGGTAAATTGATGTGGTTCTCACTGCTGGGACCCTACATCGCCAGGACGGGGGTCTCAATTCTCGTCCATCCCCGGCCAGAAGATGTCAGCAGCACTCGGCAGTCTTGCGCAGTGTCTTGGATTGTGAATGAAGCTGCCTCGTGCTGCGGTCACCTCCTGCCGGCGGTCTTGCAGTTGGAAAGGTGATAATTAGTTTACACTGATATCCCCCTTTAATTGACAACTTCAGCTCTGCTTTATTTTGTCGCTGACCGTAGAGTTCTCCTTTATTGGACACTTTGTTGCCAGGTGCCTTTCAGGCTGCCATCTTCTCTATCCCACCTGTTTGCAGGACTACAAACCCCAGCATCATTCATCACAGCCGGTGACAGCTGAAATGAAGAAAGCGTTTGCTTCCTCGGATGATCTATGTTCAGGCTGCTACAATGAAATCCGCGCTCCCCCGCTCTACATACACATTCATCAACTGAGCTGAGAAGAGGACGCAAGCCCCCAACCCTGCACAATTCCCCATCATCATCATCATCATCATCATGTGCGATCCGTCAGAGCCGCATCATCCATAACCCCCATCATTCACAGACACAAAGCTTCACACACAAGATTGATCCATCAGTGCACCGTGTAACCAATGTGTAATACGTCTCAATAATAAAGAATGACAGAACGTGGGCTCTGTTCTCTGTTATCTGCCGAGTCAGGACTAAAGGAAAAAAAGATCACTTTGTAGCCGTGCCATGTGCTGTGGATTCTTCTGATGAGATCTTTATAGAGACGTCGTCTGCTGATTCCTGCAAATTGTTTTTCTTTTTTGTTATTCTATTTACAATGTAACAATTTTTGGATAAATATTGATTGAAACCTCAAGAAGCATCAGCCTCGGTGTTATGGTCGTAATAACGGAATTCTACCAATGTAAAGAGATGAACAACAAGTCCCAGGAAGGATCCAGGCTCTGAGAATAAAGGCAGGCCACTGTACACACACAGATAAATCTTTGGCAGATCTGTGGTTGCAGTGAAATCATGGACATATTGTTCCATTTGTGCCCAGCCACAAACCTGCCACTGATTGTCCACAATTTCACTGCAACCACAGATCTGCTGCAGATTTACCGCAGATTTATCTGTGTGTAAAGTGGCCTTAAGACCTGGGCTACACTGTAACCTTTTGTAGTGCTAAACATTGATTTTTAAAGGGGTTGTTCAGAGCTTAGATATGTTAGATCTATTCTTAATCTGGCTGTTAAATGACCAGACCTTTTTTGTTCCCCGGTTCGTGATCACTTAATGTTCTGCTTAGATAGGTCAAACGCACAGAACAATTGATATTAGATCGTGCTGTGCGCATTGTCTCATTGTTCTTCATAGTTTGATATGCTGCTGAGAACAATGACAAACGACGCGCATAGAACGATCTAATATCAATTGTTCTGTGCGCATGGGAAGTGTTCTCGGCATTGATCTTGGCATTGTTCCTGGCATTGTTATAACACACAGTTGACTAGCAGGGTTTACCTAGTACCTGGTAAACCCTCAGAAGATGTTACAATATATAGGGGAGGTCCCTGCCACTAGGGAGAGGGGTGAGGGGGCACCTCCTGAACGCACCACAAGCTGACTCCTGAGCTCTCTAGCATCCGGTTCTTGCAACATGTCACCTAGCCGGATAGCTTGGGCCGTCAGCTAGCCCTCCACTCACCCTGGCTAGTGAGTAGGCCGTCGAGATCCCTATACAGGTTCTTGCAACATGTCACCTAGCCGGATAGCTTGGGCCATCAGCTAGCCATGCACTCATCCAGGCTAGTGAGTAGGCCGTCGAGATCCCTATACAGGTTCTTGCAACATGTCACCTAGCCGGATACCTTAGGCTCTCAGCTGGCCCTGCACTCACCCTGGCTAGTGAGTAGGCCGTCGAGATCCCTATACAGGTTCTTGCAACATGTCACCTAGCCAGATACCTTGGGCCATCAGCTAGCCATGCACTCATCCAGGCTAGTGAGTAGGCCATCGAGATCCCTATACAGGTTTTTGCAACATGTCACCTAGCCAGATACCTTAGGCCCTCAGCTGGCCCTGCACTCACCCTGGCTAGTGAGCAGGCCATTGAGATCACTAAACTCGCCACTACAATACAGAAACACGAGAAGGAATACAAACAGGGAAAAGAGACATGCAAAGGAAAAAGACGCTCCAGGCGGCTTCAGTGCAGTCAACCATTGCTGCACAGAACATTGCAGACTTCTTCCAGAGCTCGCTCCTTCCAAAGTGGACCACACAGAAATGAGGATTCAGTTTCTATCACAGGCATCATGTGATCACATCACATTACTTAAATAGGGAAGGGGAGTGATCCCAAAGAGCCACACCTGAGATTGGCAGCTACAGCCCGCAGCCAGGCAGGAAAGAGTGAGTAACCCTTAGGCCTAAGCCACACGGCTTGAAAAGTGGAGCGAGTGGAATGCGATAAAACATCGCATTCCACTCGGATCAATATTAGCCTGTGTGCCAGCACCCATGAGTGATTATTTTCTCAGCCCTAATCGGACCGAGAAAACAATCACAGCATGCTGCGGCTGTAATGCGTTCATGGTTTCTCTCGCACCCATTCAAGTCTATGAATGCAAGAGAAAAAACGCACTGCACTCGCAGTACACCGTTGTACTGCTAGTGCAGGGCGAGAATGGCAATAGCCGGCTACGGAGGAGAGAGGGAGATAAATCCATCCCTCCCCTTCTCAGCACTGGCTTGCCGCTCCTCAGAGCCAGCCCGCCCCTCCACAGTGTCGACCCACCCCCCGCAGCTGTGGTTTGATCTCATGATCGGAATTCAGTCGCAGTGACACTCGCATGACACTCGGTTCCTGCTGTACTGCCAGCGTGAGCCGAGTGTCATGCGAGGATCGCAGTAGTCCCCGTGTGGCCCCGGCATTACAGTACTACAAGCAAGGAGCTGTTATCAAATAACAGTAGTGAACCTTCCATCGGGAAGGCGCTGTGACCTTCTGACACCAGATTCCCTCCAGGTCTCCCCCGAGCAAGATACAAGCATGACAATTGTTCTCGGCAGCTCAGTTTGATGTGCTGCAGAGAATAATAATTTTTAACCAGAATAAAAAATAATTGCAGAAAGCTCAATCAAGATAATGGGCAAATCCCAAAACACCTAAATCATCCCTATTTAGCCAGGCTTTCCCTCCCTCTGCCCTGACCATTATCAGTCCTTGGAACATTACTGTGTGCATTATCCAGGGTCTGTGACGTTACTCTGAGACTTTCTGAGTATTCTATGGTTAGGGAAGAAGTTGTTGCTACTGGTCATAATTCTATAAGTCCATGTACAGGTCCAGCAACTGCAAGGTACAGCTCTGGCTCCCTCTGGTGGTGGCATCAGGCAACTGTCTAAAAAAACAAAACAAATACAGTATATCACTCTGGTGTAGGGGTGTAAGGGCTCATGCCACAGAGGTAGATCATACAGAAGATTATGGGCTCAGTTTTTTTTTAAAAGAATAAATAAGAGTTTTAATAACTATATTAACTGAGGATATTTTGATTTTATTTGGAAACGCTTATAAGGGCTGCTCTGCGGCTGTACGGCTCATCCCCCTGCGCTCCTCTGATTCTGCAAAGGTAATGATGCATTGGAAAGGGTGCAGTTTGGTGTTGGTGCCGGGGTGCAGCTGTGCTGCTTGTCTGAACTGTCAATTATCAGAAAGGCCCCCCCATCCGACAAGCAGGAAGTCATGAGCGGTGTATGATCCCGAGAATGGCCCTTTAAATGAGCATTCTCAGCCTTTATGGCAGGTCCCACCCATCCCCATAACGGGGGTCCCTGACTTCTTTTATTTAGGAGCATGCACAACTCCTCCATCCACTTTTATGGGGATTCTGAACATGTGTCCTAAATGGGGAATGATCGTTGAGAAGAAGTCAACAGGCATATCGTAATTCAGCATGCCCAATCATTCAATTACATAGTCCTGATGAAAATGGCACATTTGGTCATCATAGATGGCTCCGTCATTGCTTGTAAGCATAGGCACAGATATATACTGTGATGCTAGACACAATGAGCAGTATGAATAGAAGGGTAGTCAGACAAGCCGGGATAATAAGCCAGGAGGCAACGTATAAGGTTCAGGGACCAGACTGAGACGTTGTCAGGAAGAAGTCCGAGGTCAGAAGCCAGGAGGTAACGTATAAGGTTCAGGGAGCAAACAGAGATGTGGTCAGGAAGAGGTCAGAAGCAGGTGGTAACATGTAAGGTTCAGGGAGCAGACAGAGATGTTGTCAGGAAGAGGTCTGAGGTCAGAAGCAGGTGGTAACATGTAAGGTTCAGGGACCAGACTGAGACATGGTCAGGATGAGGTCTGAGGTCAGAAGCCGGGAGGTAACGTATAAGGTATAGGTAGCAAACAGAGATTTTCTCAGGAAGACGTCTGAGGTTAGAAGCCGAGAGGTAATGTATAAGGTTCAGGGAGCAGACAGAGATGTGGTCAGGAAGAGGTCCGAGGTCAGAAGCAGGTGGTAACGTTGAAGGTTGAGGGAACAGACAAAGATGTGGTCAGGAAGAGGTCTGAGGTTAGAAGCCAGGAGGTAATGTATAAGGTTCAGGGAGCAGACAGAGATGTTGTCAGGAAGAGGTCCGAGGTCAGAAGCCAAGATCAGAACACTTACACCAGACAGGAGCCAAGAGCACACTGAGCAAACAGGAAGTACGACTGGCAAAGTTCAAACAGAGCAAGCCCAGTAAAGAAACAGAGCAATCATCAGGAGTGAGGTGTTTCTGTGAAGGCACCTCCCAAAACCAGCGTGGACTCTAATGCTGAAAGACAAAATGTCAGCAAGTGCACAAGACACATAGCAGAGCATTTTCAAATGCAAAATGCTCTGCAGCGGAGCCATGACAAAAGCATTCCAAATGTGAAATGCTCCACAGAGCGGAACCGGGACACTTGCCATGTACCATGAAGGACATACAGTATAATATATACGTCTCTAGTACCGGGAGTCACGTGCCCCCATCAACCCAAATGTCCAGATGTCACCGCTGCACTATCATTATCTCCATCAGGGATAAACGAAGCTGCAATTTTACCTTCAATTAGACGTAAGGTTGGGCATTACCAAGCTCCGTAATGGATGGGAAACGCTGCATTAGGGGGTTAAATGTTAAGCCAATGTCTCCATCATGATACCTGACTCCTGCAAAGCCAGAGGAATATAGAAAAGAAATGAAGGGTCTCTATTAGGGGTTGTGAACTGATTTCTCACATCATCACATGTATGTCTTATGTGCAGCACTAGTGATTGTCCATGCACCAGACGGATCAGGATGAGCACAGCATTGGATCTCTGCCTAGGGGCTTATTCACATGATTGTATAGTGTCCATATTTTTTGGTCCATAGTACCAGCGGTCTGACAGAGAGTCCCCCGACCTCATAGACACATATAATGCTCTTAGCCCAGGACTAGGACGTGCAGGTGACAAGGGGACATTGTTATGGCATCCTGGGGGGGTGTAGTGAGGACCCCCTTATCTGCCATGTTTCTACAACTATGAAGCCCAGCTGGTAACTTTACAATTCACTGCAATCTCACAGTAATGCACTTTATTTGTACAAATAGAGGGAAAAAATATAATATTTATACTAAAACTAATATATATATATATATATATATATATATATATATATATATATATATATACAGCTCTAACCGCAAAGAATCCCTGATACAGCTCTAATCACAAAGAAGAAGCCTGATACAGCTCTAACTGCAAAGAAGAAGCCCTGATACAGCTCTAATCACAAAGAAGAAGCCCTGATACAGCTCTAACTGCAAAGAAGAAGCCCTGATACAGCTCTAACCGCAAAGAAGAAGCCCTGATACAGCTCTAACCGCAAAGAAGAAGCCCTGATACAGCTCTAACCGCAAAGAAGAAGCCTGATACAGCTCTAACCGCAAAGAAGAAGCCTGATACATCTCTAACTGCAAAGAAGAAGCCCTGATACAGCTCTAATCACAAAGAAGAAGCCCTGGTACATCTCTAACTGCAAAGAAGAAGCCCTGATACAGCTCTAACTGCAAAGAAGAAGCCTGATACAGCTCTAACTGCAAAGAAGAAGCCCTGATACAGCTCTAACCGCAAAGAAGAAGCCTGATACAGCTCTAACTGCAAAGAAGAAGCCCTGATACAGCTCTAACCGCAAAGAAGAAGCCTGATACAGCTCTAACCGCAAAGAAGAAGCCTGATACAGCTCTAACTGCAAAGAAGAAACCCTGATACAGCTCCAACTGCAAAGAAGAAGCCTGATACAGCTCTAACTACAAAGAAGAAGCCCTGATACAGCTCTAACTGCAAAGAAGAAGCCTGATACAGCTCTAACTGCAAAGAAGAAGCCCTGATACAGCTCTAACCGCAAATAAGAAACCCTGATACAGCTCTAACTGCAAAGAAGAAGCCAGATACAGCTCTAACTACAAAGAAGAAGCCCTGATACAGCTCTAACTGCAAAGAAGAAGCCTGATACAGCTCTAACTGCAAAGAAGAAGCCCTGATACAGCTTTAACTGCAAAGAAGAAGCCCTGATACAGCTCTAACTGCAAAGAAGAAGCCCTGATACAGCTCTTACTGCAAAGAAGAAGCCCTGATACAGCTCTAACTGCAAATAAGAAACCCTGATACAGCTCTAACTGCAAAGAAGAAGCCAGATACAGCTCTAACTGCAAAGAAGAAGCCCTGATACAGCTCTAACCGCAAATAAGAAACTCTGATACAGCTCTAACTGCAAAGAAGAAGCCCTGATACAGCTCTAACTGCAAATAAGAAACTCTGATACAGCTCTAACTGCAAAGAAGAAGCCCTGATACAGCTCTAACTGCAAAGAAGAAGCCCTGATACAGCTCTAACTGCAAAGAAGAAGCCCTGATACAGCTCTAACTACAAAGAAGAAGCCAGATACAGCTCTAACTGCAAAGAAGAAGCCCTGATACAGCTCTAACTGCAAAGAAGAAGCCCTGATACAGCTCTAACTACAAAGAAGAAGCCAGATACAGCTCTAACTACAAAGAAGAAACCCTGATACAGCTCTAACTGCAAAGAAGAAGCCCTGATACAGCTCTAACTGCAAAGAAGAAGCCCTGATACAGCTCTAACTGCAAAGAAGAAGCCCTGATACAGCTCTAACTACAAAGAAGAAGCCAGATACAGCTCTAACTACAAAGAAGAAACCCTGATACAGCTCTAACTGCAAAGAAGAAGCCCTGATACAGCTCTAACTGCAAAGAAGAAGCCCTGATACAGCTCTAACTGCAAAGAAGAAACCCTGATACAGCTCTAACTGCAAAGAAGAAGCCCTGATACAGCTCTAACTGCAAAGAAGAAACCCTGATACAGCTCTAACTGCAAAGAAGAAACCCTGATACAGCTCTAACTGCAAAGAAGAAACCCTGATACAGCTCTAACTGCAAAGAAGAAGCCCTGATACAGCTCTAACTGCAAATAAGAAACCCTGATACAGCTCTAACTGCAAAGAAGAAGCCAGATACAGCTCTAACTGCAAAGAAGAAGCCCTGATACAGCTCTAACCGCAAAGAAGAAGCCCTGATACAGCTCTAACTGCAAAGAAGAAACCCTGATACAGCTCTAACCGCAAATAAGAAACCCTGATACAGCTCTAACTGCAAAGAAGAAACCCTGATACAGCTCTAACTGCAAAAAAGAAGCCTGATACAGCTTAAACTGCAAAGAAGAAGCCCTGATACAGCTCTAACTGCAAAGAAGAAGCCCTGATCCAGCTCTAACTGCAAAGAAGAAGCCCTGCTACAGCTCTAACGGCAAAGAAGAAGCCTGATACAGCTCTAACTGCAAAGAAGAAGCACTGATACAGCTCTAACGGCAAAGAAGAAGCCCTGATAAAGCTCTAACCGCAAAGAAGAAGCCTGAAACAGCTCCAACTGCAAAGAAGAAGCCCTGATACAGCTCTAACTGCAAAGAAGAAGCCTGATACAGCTCTAACTGCAAAGAAGAAACCCTGATACAGCTCTAACTGCAAAGAAGAAGCCCTGATACAGCTCTAACTGCAAAGAAGAAACCCTGATACAGCTCTAACTGCAAAGAAGAAACCCTGATACAGCTCTAACTGCAAAGAAGAAACCCTGATACAGCTCTAACTGCAAAGAAGAAGCCCTGATACAGCTCTAACTGCAAATAAGAAACCCTGATACAGCTCTAACTGCAAAGAAGAAGCCAGATACAGCTCTAACTGCAAAGAAGAAGCCCTGATACAGCTCTAACCGCAAAGAAGAAGCCCTGATACAGCTCTAACTGCAAAGAAGAAACCCTGATACAGCTCTAACCGCAAATAAGAAACCCTGATACAGCTCTAACTGCAAAGAAGAAACCCTGATACAGCTCTAACTGCAAAAAAGAAGCCTGATACAGCTTAAACTGCAAAGAAGAAGCCCTGATACAGCTCTAACTGCAAAGAAGAAGCCCTGATCCAGCTCTAACTGCAAAGAAGAAGCCCTGCTACAGCTCTAACGGCAAAGAAGAAGCCTGATACAGCTCTAACTGCAAAGAAGAAGCACTGATACAGCTCTAACGGCAAAGAAGAAGCCCTGATAAAGCTCTAACCGCAAAGAAGAAGCCTGAAACAGCTCCAACTGCAAAGAAGAAGCCCTGATACAGCTCTAACTGCAAAGAAGAAGCCTGATACAGCTCTAACCGCAAACGGGAAACCCTGATATGGCTCTAAGTGCAAAGAATCCCTGATACTGCTCTAACCGCAAAGAAGCCGCAATACAACTCTACTAACAAAAAAAAAAGTTATGGCTCTTGGAAGGCAAACATTTGAAAGTGTAAACTATTGCCCCAGGACAGTATACACCCGGAGCCGCTCTGCTTTTAGGGTATGGTCTTTATAAGAAGACCCCGGAGCTGATCAGGTACAGAGCAGACCCCTCCCCCTGCGCTGCCCCCCTGATCGCGGCATTTATGGAGCGGTTACTAGTTGAGGGGAGGATTTCTCTTATTTTTGCTGCTTTTGCTGGAAAATAATGAAGCGATGGCGCCGGATCTGCAGGAATGTGCGACTCTCTGCGCCGCTCCTGAATACACAGCAGAATTAGTTGCGCCTCTGATAACGGCGGCTCCTGCCTGTTCCTATAATGGCGCAGCCCCCGCCTGTGATGTGTGACGGTAATGAGGTGTTTTCTGCGCCGCAGATCGTCCTTTGTTCTGATCTGTAGTAGAGATGCTCCGTCTCTGATCCTCACTGTCCCCCGATACATCTCCTGCCGCCGCCGGATTATTAGCGGCACAGAAGCCTGCCATTTACTGTCATTAAAACACCAAGAACGGAGCCGCCTCCTGCTGGAGCTGTTCACACTGTGAGAGCGGGCGGTGTGCGGAGGACAGGGAGGGGGTGCATTATACAGCCCCCCAAAGGCTGCACACAAACAGCACAACAAGCACTAATGATGGGGACTCAGAAATGATCATCTATCATCTCTTATACAGCAATAGTAATGTTCACTGCACGGTACAGACATCACCGCGTCCACAGAGCTCACAATCTATATACCCTACCGAGAAGCACAAAACGAGGAGAACTACAAGAGTCAGGTCCGTCCTGATTGGGGTCACCGTGTCGTGATGGGGATGGATTTTACATATTATTGATCAAAGTAGTGTCAGCTAAGTCCCCTGTGATATTTACATGTGCTATTACTATATATTTACTGCAGGGTATTTGTGCTTTTATTTTTATCCTGGGTTTTGTCTGTTAATGGCCTCAGTGTAAACGAGCGCCTACACATTGCATTCATACCAACATATATGCTGGCTTATAATGGGAGCTTTGCCTAAATTCCCTATTGGTATAACATCAAAATTGTATTGGTATAACAACAAAAAGAACTGAGAGAAAACCTTCTCTCATCTATTATCTCATTGTTCTTCCTTCCTTTCCTTTCTTCCTTTCCATCCTTCCTTCTTTCCTTCCTTTGTTTTTCCTTTCTTCCTTTCCATCTTTCCTTCCTTTCCTTCTTTCCTTTGTTTTTCCTTCCTTCCCTTCCTTCTTTCCTTTCCTTCCTTTCTATCTTTCCTTTCCTTCCTTCATTTTTCCTTCCTTCTTCCCTTTCCTTTCTTCCTTTCCATCCTTCCTTTCTTCCCTCCTTCCTTTCCTTTACTTCCTTCCTTTTTCCATACTTCTTTCCTTCCTTCCCTTCCTTTCCTTCCTTCCTTCTTTTCCTTCCTTTCCTTCCTTCCTTCTTTCCTTCCTTCCTTTGTTTCCTTCCATCCTTTTTTCCTTCCTTCCTTTCCTTCCTCCCCTTCCTTCTTTCCTTTCCTTACTCCCTTCCTTCTTTCTTTTCCTTCCTTCCTCCCTTCCTTGCCTTCCTTCGCTCCCCTACATTCCTTCCTTTCCTTCCTTCGCTCCCCTACATTCCTTCCTTCCCTTCCTTCGCTCCCCTACATTCCTTCCTTCCCTTCCTTCGCTCCCCTACATTCCTTCCTTTCTTTCCTTCCTCTCTCTCTTTGTCTCTCACAGATAATATTACATAACTCTCATATTTGGATTAATATTTATATTACAGATTTAAATATAATAAAATAAACAATTCAGTATTTGTAAACACAGTCTGATACATTGTGTGATACTTGTTTCTCCCAAACGTGATAACTAAATGTCTATAATTCGGAGTTGTGGACATGGTGGAGTCCCTACAAGCCTTTTCCTCTGCAGACCTCGGGTTTATGGTGTTTTGTTCCTATAATCCGGGGTCGTCTATTTTGTATCTACTGTTTGATAGATTTACTTTAGACAGAGTTTTTTTTATCTATGGGCACAAAATATAATGCACAAAGTAGGGAGGGATTTTCTCATTTCTAAACAGCTTAGGTTGGAGGATGCAGTAGACAGGTTTTACCCCAAACTGGATTAACTGATGGGAACTTAGTTAACCTCTCCTCCTATGGTCCCTACATTGTCTGCCCATTTTATGTATGGACCTCAATTCCCTGCGATGTGATCAGTCCCTTGCTCAGACTGCTTCCATTGAATGCTGTGCCCACGTTCCTCTATTCTCCACCATTAGCGCAGGGTTGCAGATTTTCCCCCGTCCTGGCTCCAGCACCGGGTCTTGCGTCCTCCTCCTTCTGCTGTGACTTATTGCTTTCCACAGGTCACCACCACACTATTTATGTCCCTCTCTTCGCTCTACATTGGACTCTGTTACAAACGCAGCTCTGCTAAATAATCCAAATTTTGTTACCTACTTCCACCACTAGAGGGAGCTCACTGAATACATTTTTACCATTGAATTCAATGGTGACCATGACAATGGAGAATGATTTACTATATATGTGAGAAAGAAGATAGAAGACATAGAGCAATGTATCAGAAAAGCAAAGCTGCAACCCCGATATGAATACATTATAAAGTTACCAAGAAGGGATATTTTTAGATAAACATCCCACGTAGACCAGAAGGCACGAGATCCATTATTATTTTTCATTTTGACATACAGTCAAGGATGATTAATCCCTTTTATAAACGGCCCATTCATCCTATGCTTAGGTGTCTAATTGTAGGCTTCTTCCACTAATCACACACCTCCGCTGATAATTGTATTCCTTTATCACTAATTATTTCCCACTGTTTTTAAAGATACAAAAGATAGCATGATCACTGGAATAAAGGTAATCCATGTATACAGATCTGGATGGATTATCTGCAGGCATAGGGGGCATGTGCCAGGGAAAGAAGCCAAATTCTGCAATTATGTCACTTGTGTAGCAGACAAGAAACCAATTGCCTGTTATGCAGAATAGTGGATTTTCTGCCTATTTATCCTTCAACCCAATCAAGATCCTATTGCATGGAATCCAATGCATTTACATACTGAATAAACCATACATGCATTATAATATAGATAAAAATAACAGATGGGGAATTTAGATATTTCCAAAGCAAAGAGGTTAAACTAGCTGTGCTATTCTGATACATGAAAGCAGGTGAAGACGGCAGCAGCTTTCCACAGGCCTCACATCCAGCCTATACTACTGGGAGACACACAGAGCTCACATCCAGCCTATATTACTGGGAGAGACACACAGAGCTCACATCCAGCCTATATTACTGGGAGATATCCACAGAGCTCACATCCAGCCTATACTACTGGGAGACACACAGAGCTCACATCCAGCCTATATTACTGGGAGATACCCACAGACCTCACATCCAGCCTATATTACTGGGAGAGACACACAGAGCTCACATCCAGCCTATATTACTGGGAGACACACACAGACCTCCCATCCAGCCTATATTACTGGGAGAGACACAAAGACCTCACATCTAGCCTATATTACTGGGAGAGACACACAGACCTCACATCTAGCCTATATTACTGGGAGAGACACAAAGACCTCACATCTAGCCTATATTACTGGGAGAGACACACAGAGCTCACATCCAGCCTATATTACTGGGAGAGACAAACAGACCTCACATCTAGCCTATATTACTGGGAGAGAAAGACAGAGCTCACATCCAGCCTATATTACTGGGAGAGACACACAGTGCTCACATCCAGTCTATATTACTGGGAGAGACACACAGACCTCACATCCAGCCTATATTACTGGAAGACACACACAGAGCTCACATCCAGCCTATATTACTGGGAGAGACACACAGACCTCACATCCAGCCTATATTACTGGGAGAGATACACAGACCTCACATCCAGTCTATATTACTGGGAGAGACACACAGGGCTCACATCCAGCCTATATTACTGGGAGAGAAAGATAGAGCTCACATCTAGCCTATATTACTGGGAGAGACACACAGTGCTCACATCCAGTCTATATTACTGGGAGAGAAACACAGAGCTCACATCCAGCCTATATTACTGGGAGAGACACACAGACCTCACATCCAGCCTATATTACTGGAAGACACACACAGAGCTCACATCCAGCCTATATTACTGGGAGAGACACACAGAGCTCACATCCAGCCTATATTACTGGGAGAGACACACAGACCTCACATCCAGCCTATATTACTGGAAGACACACACAGAGCTCACATCCTGCCTATATTACTGGGAGAGACACACAGAGCTCACATCCAGCCTATATTACTGAGAGAGACACACAGGGCTCACATCCAGCCTATATTACTGGGAGAGACACACAGACCTCACATCCAGCCTATATTACTGGGAGAGACACACAGAGCTCACATCCAGCCTATATTACTGGGAGAGATACACAGACCTCACATCCAGCCTATATTACTGGGAGACACACACAGATCTCACATCCAGCCTATATTACTGGAAGAGACACACAGACCTCACATCCAGCCTATATTACTGGGAGAGACATACAGAGCTCACATCCAGCCTATATTACTGGAAGAGACACACAGACCTCACATCCAGCCTATATTACTGGGAGAGACACACAGACCTCACATCCAGCCTATATTACTAGTAGAGACACACTGTGCTCACATCCAGCCTATAGAATTGATAGTCACAATTGCTATATTCAAAGCTATCAATGGTCCAATCATGTGTAGAAATAAAAATGTCACACTTTGAGAACTCTCTCTCTATCAGGAAGCACATGAGAGGGCAGAGGGAGGGCAGTGCAGCACTGAGGAGAAGCAGTGTGCTGCTGCGAAAGGTAGTTTCTGCAGTGTATGAATTAGACCACTCTTTAAGCTGGCTGAAGCTGGATGCACAGAGGGGTATAAGGAAATGAAAAAAAATGATACAATGTTACAAAAAAGCAAACCTTATTTTGGGCTTGTACTGTATATTACCAATAGTCATGATGATACTGTGCACTGTAAAGAAAACTATTGCCCTTGTGTGATTAACCCTTTAAACGGGACACAACTCAACTAAATTGTTCACAGTAGGAGACCAGTGATATAGATACATTGTATATAAGAAGTAAAAGCTTGTGAAAGTCAGAGATGAAAGTCAAATAACAGCATGGGAGACGGAGGACTGCAATCTCGTATTGATTGAGCTCGGTTTGTTTCCTCTTGTCCTTTTAGAGTTTTGCAACTTAGAACTTGATAAGTGTCCGAAGTACAAGTATACCCCCAGATTAATGTTACACGTACCGATTGTTAACTGTTCATTCACTGCAGCGAGGAGATGTGGCTTTATTGTATCTGTGTGATGATTACATTAGCGATTTTCTAGAATTGTCATAGTTTCTAGAAAGGGCTCCAGGAACATCATCCAGAACAGTTTCTTAAAGGGGTTGTGTTACAGCAATCACATAGTGCTAAGTGTTTAGAAGAAAATAAGAAGAGTTCATATTTCCAGGAACTTGGTGCAAGGATCAAGGGGTTAAAAGTATAAGCTTTGAGGTGGACTTCAGGACTGGCATAATGTCACAAATGTAGGATAGTGAGGGACAGGGGGGCTCCTAAACTATCTCTCACACTAGGGGACCCTAGGCTATCCATAACCTTTGGATTACCACTGATGGTGGAGATGCTGGAGTCCCTTGCCTTACTATTCTCCTGTCCAGAACTAAACATTTCCCCCCTAGGGAAGGAAGGGGTAGGAGTGTGATGACAACAGATAAAGGAAGACAGGGAAAAAGCTAAACTCAGACACACTGCAACCTCACAGGAACAAACAGTAAGAAACTTAGGAGAAAAGCAAGAGAAGAAAGGCAGCAACAAAAAGCAAGAACCACAACCGCTGACAGCAATAACGCAAATATGGATCACAACACCTCACCAGACCAGTATATAGAAGCTATAGCTGGCATTAAGGAAGGGTCCAGCCAGCATAAATAGGAGGAAAGCAAACGTGACTGGCTCCTCCACAGCATGTGATCAAAGGAGCTCAACAAGCAGCTCAGCAGAAATTAACTCTTGCTAGCCTGCCTATGAACTACAAGTCTATGGGTTGACGCCTCAGTCACCCTGCACTGATTACAGACATCACAGAACAGGCAGAGTGAAAGAATCTGGAGTTTCCACATATGCTGATGCCGCCATGACAGTCATGTTTGTAAAAACCTCCTTGTGACGAGTTGTCCTTCTCCATAGAGATGAATGGGAGAGTTAAATATATTCCCCCAACACTATAGAAATAAGGATGTGTAGTACGTCCCTCCTCCTAAAAAAAGGGAACCTGCACCATGAATACACTAACAGCTGTATACCGGAGTCTCACAGCTGCTTATCAAGAAGCTCAGAATATGTCATGATTCGCAGTTCTGCGCATGACTAGAGCATAGTGTTAATCAGACAGATATCTACTAATGTAGCACTGCAGACCAAAGTGACAAATTCCGCTCTTCTACATCCCCTTTAAGGTGGCCTGATGTCTGCAGTTCCGCCATGTGCCTGCGGGGGCATATGTGAGCATGCAGCACCTGCTTGTCATTACTGCCAGTGGGATTGAGGTGCTCCAGCCAAGGGGGTCACTGAGCTGCAGCTGCAAATGAAAGGAGTCTGATTAGGAAGAGACTGAGCAGAAGAGAGAATGAAGTAATTATACATTACAGAAAAGGTCATATGCTGAATCCTGAACCGCTGCTGCCGAAGGACGAAGGATCGGCTGGAAAGCAATTTACGCGTCCTGCAAACTTCATTTAACACTTTGGTGTCTCACATAAATGTCACATTTACACATATGCACCAACGAGCACTGGCTGCACCCAACATACGAAGAGCCCAAGTCTCAGCTTGTCATTAGAAATGCTGCCGACTAGTGATGAGTGGGCACTACCATGCTCGGGTGCTCAGTACTTGTAATTAGTGATGAGTGGGCACTACCATGCTCGGGTGCTCAGTACTTGTAATTAGTGATGAGTGGGCACTACCATGCTCAGGTGCTCGGTACTGGTAACTAGTGATGAGTGGGCACTACCATGCTCGGTTGCTCAGTACTTGTAACTAGTGATGAGTGGGCACTACCATGCTCGGGTGCTCAGTACTGGTAACTAGTGATGAGCGGGCACTACCATGCTCAGGTGCTCAGTACTGGTAACTAGTGATGAGCGGGCACTACCATGCTCAGGTACTCAGTACTGGTAACTAGTGATGAGCGGGCACTACCATGCTCAGGTGCTCTGTACTTGTAACTAGTGATGAGCGGGCACTACCATGCTCGGGTGCTCAGTACTAGTAACTAGTGATGAGTGGGCACTACCATGCTCGGGTGCTCAGTACTGGTAACTAGTGATGAGCGGGCACTACCATGCTCAGGTGCTCAGTACTCGTAACTAGTGATGAGTGGGCACTACCATGCTCGGGTGCTCAGTACTGGTAACTAGTGATGAGCGGGCACTACTATGCTCAGGTGCTCAGTACTGGTAACTAGTGATGAGTGGGCACTACCATGCTCGGGTGCTCGGTACTGGTAACTAGTGATGAGCGGGCACTACCATGCTCGGGTGCTCAGTACTGGTAACTAGTGAGGAGCGGGCACTACCATGCTCGGGTGCTCAGTACTGGTAACTAGTGATGAGCGGGCACTACCATGCTCGGGTGCTCAGTACTGGTAACTAGTGATGAGAGGGCACTACCATGCTCGGGTGCTCAGTACTCGTAACTAGTGATGAGCGGGCACTACCATGCTCGGGGGCTCAGTACTGGTAACTAGTGATGAGCGGGCACTACCATGCTCGGGTGCTCAGTACTTGAAACTAGTGATGAGCGGGCACTACCATGCTCAGGTGCTCAGTACTTGAAACTAGTGATGAGCGGGCACTACCATGCTCGGGGAAGGAAAGAAAAATCATGCAATAAAAGGAAAAAACAGCTAGATATATCGCAATACCCTTGTGTCATCTGTTGGAATTTAGAGGACGAGCAGCTCCAGTATACTGAATGTGTCCAAGACGTTTTCTATGTAATTACTCCTTTTTTTTTAATCCTCCTTCAGTCTTAAAGCATTTGAGTTAAAGCTTTAGAGAAGGCTTATTTGTTTCTACGGGGGATCATTTCTACAATTACATGTGAAACATTAAGGGGGTGTCGTTCTGATCTTCATAGATGGATACTGATAAACAAATCTTGTATAAACAAGCACTTTTGCAATTTACTGCTTATTAAACTTTGTATCTGTTCTCAAGATATTAACAATTTATTTATTTTTTTTACAGCTTGTTGCCTAGTGACCCGACCACCTCTGCTGCCAAGCTTGTAAGTCCTGCCCTGAAGCTGGCCCAGATTAGGCTGCTTTCACACCTCCGGTTTCTGCAATGCGGCACAATCCAGCACTTTGCAGGAAAATCGCAACTGTTTTTTTTTGCTGCCGGTTGTGTTTTTTCTGCATAGACTTTAATTAGTGCCGCATTGTGCCGCATGGCCTTGCGTTCCATCCGGTTTCTGCCGCATGCGGCAGTTTTAGCCGATGCGGCGGCCGGATGGAACGTTGCCTGGCACGTTTTTTCGTGTGGCAAAAAAAACTACATCGCGCCGCATTCGGCCGATGCGGCGCATTTTTCAATGCATGCCTATGGCAGCCGGATGCGGCAATAACTGCATCTGGCCGCCGCATGCGGTTTTTGCCACTGCGCATGCTCAGTAGCATGCCGCAAGCGGCAAAAACCGGACTGGCCGCAAAGGAAAAACTTATGGAAAGGATGCGGTGTGTTCACCGCATCCGTTGCATAGCTTGCACAGCCGGATTGAGCCGCAGAGCTCAAGCCGGATGTGTGAAAGCAGCCTTAGGAGGCTGCAAAACAGCTCTTACAGACTCGATAGAAAGGAGCTTGTAAGCGTTGCACATGTTCTTGTGTCTAGCAGCGGTGTTCGGTCTTTAAAGCAACAAACTGTAAACAATAGTGTTACTTTTTTATGAATGGCTGAAAGTGTTACTAAACAGTATATTGCAACATTGTTTACAAGCTCTATCCGACATCTGTGAAGATAGGAATAACACCTTAAAGGCGCTTATCTGTGCCTGTCCGTGCTGAGAGCTCCCAGGTCCTATAAGGAGGGGTTGGTTGGATCCAGACTTTTACTATAAAACAAATGAATAAATATTCTATTGGAAATTAATCCATGACAATCCTAAATTTGCGGCAGAATCAGTATATGGATATTTCCCCGGGCGTCAGACCCGCGTGCTCTATGTAATATTGAGCTTATTATCTCAGGTGGAAAAACATATTTCATTCCATCCGCACCAATGCAGGATATCGTAGGAGGAGAATAAATTGGCGAGTTCATGGGTACATGCATTAATGCAAAGCGCGGGGTAAGGAGGAGGAACAGTTATTGGGGGTTCACAAGACACAATTTTGCAATGTTACGTTTTTTACAGGATTGTGAGTTTTCATGAAATCCCATAAATTGCCCTGTACACCGATCAGAGGAAGATGAACACCACTGACAGGTGCAGCTAATACCAATGATTATCTTGTCACAATGTCACCCGGGAGAGTGCGGCAAAAAGGAGGCAGAACATTCATCCAGTTCTTAAAGTTTATGTCTCGGAATCAGAAAAATGCAGAAGGATCTGGTCACATCTGTAATGGATCAGGTTTTACTGAAGATGTCTGGAATCCTCTAAAGTTCTGAGAAGGTGAGATACTAAAAACCTAAATATATGGCATTATTATCATTTACTAGCTGTAGTACCCGGCGATGCCCGACATAGTAACTAAGTGTCTCTCTGACCCGTCCTACCTCATCCACACTAGCCGACATAGTAACTAAGTGTCTCTATGATGTGTCCTACGTTATCCACACTAGCCGGCATAGTAACTAAGTGTCTCTCTGCCACGTCCTACCTCATCCACTCTAGCCGACATAGTAACTAAGTGTCTCTATGATGTGTCCTACGTTATCCACACTAGCCGGCATAGTAACTAAGTGTCTCTATGATGTGTCCTACCTCATCCACACTAGCCGGCATAGTAACTAAGTGTCTCTCTGCCACGTCCTACCTCATCCACACTAGCCGGCATAGTAACTAAGTGTCTCTATGATGTGTCCTACATCATCCACACTAGCCGGCATAGTAACTAAGTGTCTCTCTGACGCATCCTACCTCATCCACACTAGCCGGCATAGTAACTAAGTGTCTCTATGATGTGTCCTACATCATCCACACTAGCCGGCATAGTAACTAAGTGTCTCTCTGACACGTCCTACCTCATCCACACTAGCCAGCATAGTAACTAAGTGTCTCTATGATGTGTCCTACATCATCCACACTAGCCGGCATAGTAACTAAGTGTCTCTCTGACGCATCCTACCTCATCCACACTAGCCGGCATAGTAACTAAGTGTCTCTATGATGTGTCCTACATCATCCACACTAGCCGGCATAGTAACTAAGTGTCTCTATGATGTGTCCTACATCATCCACACTAGCCGGCATAGTAACTAAGTGTCTCTCTGACGCATCCTACCTCATCCACACTAGCCGGCATAGTAACTAAGTGTCTCTTTGACGTGTCCTACGTCATGCACACTAGCCGGCATAGTAACTTAGTGTCTCTCTGCCACGTCCTACCTCATCCACACTAGCCGGCATAGTAACTAAGTGTCTCTATGACGCGTCCTACGTCATCCACACTAGCCGGCATAGTAACTAAGTGTCTCTATGATGTGTCCTACGTCATCCACACTAGCCGGCATAGTAACTAAGTGTCTCTATGATGTGCCTACATCATCCACACTAGCCAGCATAGTAACTAAGTGTCTCTTTGACGTGTCCTACCTCATCCACACTAGCCGGCATAGTAACTAAGTGTCTCTCTGACATGTCTTACGTCATCCACACTAGCCAGCATAGTAACTAAGTGTCTCTTTGACGTGTCCTACGTCATCCACACTAGCTGGCATAGTAACTTAGTGTCTCTCTGCCACGTCCTACCTCATCCACACTAGCCGGCATAGTAACTAAGTGTCTCTCTGACATGTCTTACGTCATCCACACTAGCCGGCATAGTAACTTAGTGTCTCTCTGCCACGTCCTACCTCATCCACACTAGCCAGCATAGTAACTAAGTGTCTCTTTGACGTGTCCTACGTCATGCACACTAGCCGGCATAGTAACTTAGTGTCTCTCTGCCACGTCCTACGTCATCCACACTAGCCGGCATAGTAACTAAGTGTCTCTATGACGCGTCCTACGTCATCCACACTAGCCGGCATTGAGGTCCTGTGCAGGCGCACTTTGAGCAGGGCAGATCAAAGTATTGTAGTGCGCCTGCGCAGGACCTCAATGCCGGCTAGTGTGGATGACGTAGGACGCGTCAGAGTGACACTTAGTTACTATGCCGGCTAGTGTGGATAACGTAGGACACATCATAGAGACACTTAGTTACTATTCCTGCTAGTGTAGATAACGTAGGACACATCATAGAGACACTTAGTTACTATGCCGGCTAGTGTGGATGACGTAGGACGCGTCATAGAGACACTTAGTTACTATGCCGGCTAGTGTGGATGACGTAGGACGTGTCAGAGAGACACTAAGTTACTATGCCGGCTAGTGTGGATGAGGTAGGACGCGTCAGAGAGACACTAAGTTACTATGCCGGCTAGTGTGGATGAGGTAGGATGCGTCAGAGAGACACTAAGTTACTATGCCGGCTAGTGTGGATGACGTAGGACGCGTCATAGAGACACTTAGTTACTATGCCGGCTAGTGTGGATGACGTAGGATGCGTCAGAGAGACACTAAGTTACTATGCCGGCTAGTGTGGATGACGTAGGACGCGTCATAGAGACACTTAGTTACTATGCCGGCTAGTGTGGATGATGTAGGACGCGTCAGAGAGACACTAAGTTACTATGCCGGCTAGTGTGGATAACGTAGGACACATCATAGAGACACTTAGTTACTATGCTGGCTAGTGTGGATGAGGTAGGATGCGTCAGAGAGACACTAAGTTACTATGCCGGCTAGTGTGGATGACGTAGGACGCGTCATAGAGACACTTAGTTACTATGCCGGCTAGTGTGGATGATGTAGGACGCGTCAGAGAGACACTTAGTTACTATGCCGGCTAGTGTGGATGAGGTAGGATGCGTCAGAGAGACACTAAGTTACTATGCCGGCTAGTGTGGATGACGTAGGACGCGTCATAGAGACACTTAGTTACTATGCCGGCTAGTGTGGATGATGTAGGACGCGTCAGAGAGACACTAAGTTACTATGCCGGCTAGTGTGGATAACGTAGGACACATCATAGAGACACTTAGTTACTATGCCGGCTAGTGTGGATGACGTAGAACGCGTCAGAGAGACACTTAGTTACTATGCCGGCTAGTGTGGATGACGTAGAACGCGTCAGAGAGACACTTCGTTACTATGCCGGCTAGTGTGGATGAGGTAGGACGGGTCAGAGAGACACTTAGTTACTATGCTGGCTAGTGTACATGACGTAGGACGCGTCAGAGTGACACTTAGTTACTATGCCGGCTAGTGTGGATGAGGTAGGACGCGTCAGAGTGACACTTAGTTACTATGCCGGCTAGTGTGGATGACGTAGGACGTGTCAGAGAGACACTTAGTTACTATGCCGGCTAGTGTGGATGAGGTAGAACGCGTCAGAGAGACACTAAGTTACTATGCCGGCTAGTATGGATGACGTAGGATGCGTCAGAGAGACACTAAGTTACTATGCCGGCTAGTGTGGATGACATAAGACACGTCAGAGAGACACTTAGTTACTATGCCGGCTAGTGTGGATGACGAAGGACGCGTCAGAGAGACAGTTACTATGCCGGCTAGTGTGGATGAGGTAGGACGTGGCAGAGAGACACTAAGTTACTATGCCGGCTAGTGTGGATGAGGTAGGACGTGGCAGAGAGACACTAAGTTACTGTGACGACATGGACTCTCATGGGTTAACGTTTCTTAAAATCCAGCCAGACAGCATGATAGATTGTCTATAGATGGGGGAGAAGTCCCTCATTGTTTTTACAAGACTCTTGTTGACTCAATGTAATTGTGTTGGCCACTGAAAGCTAGACTATTGTTCTCCAGACATTTCCAGTAACCATTGTATTGTAGTTGTGTATTGATAATGTAATTACCTTAGTAGCCATTGTCTAGTCAGTGGCTCCCAGTTTACATGTACACCCTCAGCCTTTCTAAGCACATCATTTAAATGAACATTGTCCATGCAGCTTGAAATTCCTCCAATGAGAGAAGCAATCTTGTCCAACCAATCGATGAGGACGCAGTGTATCCAAGGGGAAGGTTGTGGCTATAAAAAGGACTTCTTTAAGCCACCAGCGTTGGTTGATGGTTGATGGATTCAGTCTAAGCTCTTTGGAGCTGACTGGAGGATCAGGACATCTTATGGCTTCAATCTAGGGACTCCGGATCCGGTTGGAGACCATATCCACAGCCTAGGGATTTCGACTCCGGCTGCCAGGATTTTAACATCAAACCAGGACTACCTAAGGAGGACACTCAGGTTGGGACAGTTCAGTCACCTGTTGCAGACTTTGCAGACCTCAGACAGCTTGGAACCTGTGAGGCATGGACATTCTAAATCCCTGGTGAGCCAGCGGAAGGGTGAGACTCTGTTGCCTGTTACATTTGTGTGTTTTGCTGGTTATGCGTTATGTGCCGTTAATTGTTTGGGGATCCAATAAAGTCTAATTATTGTGGTTCCCTAACCCTGTGTTGTCTGAGTAGTGTTACGCCCACGGTTAAGGAGGCCGGCGTTCAGTTGGGATGAGCCCTGAGCCACGCTGTCTTTCTAAAGGCGGCGGGTTTTAGTGGATGAGAGCGCCCACTGAGCCCCGTGTCTCCACAATTGGTGGCAGCAGTGGGATACTACTCAGCCTGGTTTTCCCAGGGGAGCTGCAGTGGACTGGTGTTTTCGGACACCGTCCAGGGCTCAACAACCAGGGAGGCACATAAGCATACCCAGCAGGCCATAGGGGAGGCATTCAGGTTTCGGACGCTGCCATGTCCAACCCCACCAGCTCAGCCATGGGACAAGGACCAGAGAGGAGTTACGACCGCAGCAGTAAATGGATGCTACAGGATCTGTGCCAGATGCGAAAGATTGACTACAGGAACACTGACACTCGGTCAGACTTGATCCGGAAATTAGTCTGTGGGGATGCCCAGAATGATGCAGAGGATGATGAGGACACTGCCGTTGTGGTATCAGAGGAGGTAAACCCTGTATCTCATCCTAGATCCAGTGACAGTCTGGAAACAAACCAAACCCAAGCAGACCGAGTCAAGGAATTGTTTACTGCATTGGGGCCTGAAGCTTCAAGTGAAGAGAGGGCTGGTGTTCTGCAATTTGTGTTTGGATTTCCAATTTCCTCACCATCAGCACCTACCTCCAGGATAGACCACCACCAAGGAAGTCATCTTCGCTACAGGGATGTGCCAGTGTTTAATGATTCCAGCACTGAGATAGATGAACACTTGCAAAACTTTGAGATGCTAATGCGTATGCACCAGGTGCCCACAGATGAGTGGTCCAAATACCTGTGGACAAGCTTGCCGGTCCGGGCCCAGGAGGCTGTCCGATCACTTGGGCCTCAGGACTGCTTGGACTACGGAATTATTAAGGACACTTTGTTGGCCCTTTTCACCATAACACCCGAGAGACATTGCACTAAGTTCCGGACTATGTCTCGCCAGGGTGTCTCGTACGTCGAATTTGGCAGTCAACTCCGACGACACTGTAATCGCTGGCTCGATGGACGGGCTGCCCACTCCGCTGCTGCCCTCCGTGATGTGATAGTGCTTGAACAGCTGCTGGTGCAGATGGACCCGGAAATCCGACAATGGGTAGCTGACAGGAAGCCCGACACCCCAGAGCAAGCAGCGCGATTGGCTGACGAATTTACAGCCAACCGACCCAGCTGGAGGCCCAATAGGTCCCTCAACCATGGATCCAAGCGACCCCCAGACTCACGTGCTGGACTAACTCGTTACCCCACAGAAGCCCCAACAAGACAAAGGTTTACCAACAGGGTGGGTGACTTGTCTAACCCACGGCGCTGTTATACGTGTGGGCGCCTTGGACACATGGCCAAAGAGTGTCTACAAAACCGGGACCCCATGCCTGGAGCCCGTCTACCAGTCAACATATGCCGAGATGAACCAACGAGACCTGAGGAATGCTACTCCCGAGAAACACCAATAGCTGGGAAGTGGGTGCATTCGTCCCGAACCTGCAAAAGTAGAAGCCATTATCCAGTGGCCACGCCCGGTCAATCAAAAACAGGTCCGTGCATTTCTAGGAACCGCAAACTACTATCGAAAGTTTATCCCCAATTACAGTACCATAGCAAAACCGCTCACTGACCTCACAACCAAAAGATATGCCCGTAACCTTATCTGGACCCCAGAATGTGAAACTGCGTTCCTCCAATTGAAAGACCGGCTAGCCCAAAGCCCAGTCTTGACTGCTCCTGACTTCCGTCGCAGATTCATTGTCCAAACAGACGCATCGGACACAGGACTAGGAGCTGTACTTAGCCAAGTGGGGGACAACGATGAGGAACATCCGATAGCTTACCTCTCCCGGAAACTGTTGGACCGAGAGAGGGCTTATGCCACCATAGAAAAAGAATGCCTGGCCATAGTCTGGGCCCTAAAAAAATTGCAGCCCTACCTCTATGGCAATGAGTTCACAGTCCTCACTGACCACAATCCATTGAGTTGGCTAAATCGCACTGCCGGGGACAACGGACGCTTGCTCAGGTGGAGTCTGGCATTACAATCTTACAATTTTTCCATCTCCCATAAACAAGGCAAGAACCATGGAAATGCGGATGGGCTTTCCCGACAAGAGGAGAAGGATGATCGGAAGCCTATCATGTCTGGCTAATATTAAGAAGGGGGAGGAATGTGACGACATGGACTCTCATGGGTTAACGTTTCTTAAAATCCAGCCAGACAGCATGATAGATTGTCTATAGATGGGGGAGAAGTCCCTCATTGTTTTTACAAGACTCTTGTTGACTCAATGTAATTGTGTTGGCCACTGAAAGCTAGACTATTGTTCTCCAGACATTTCCAGTAACCATTGTATTGTAGTTGTGTATTGATAATGTAATTACCTTAGTAGCCATTGTCTAGTCAGTTGCTCCCAGTTTACATGTACACCCTCAGCCTTTCTAAGCACATCATTTAAATGAACATTGTCCATGCAGCTTGAAATTCCTCCAATGGGAGAAGCAATCTTGTCCAACCAATCGATGAGGACGCAGTGTATCCAAGGGGAAGGTTGTGGCTATAAAAAGGACTTCTTTAAGCCACCAGCGTTGGTTGATGGTTGATGGATTCAGTCTAAGCTCTTTGGAGCTGACTGGAGGATCAGGACATCTTATGGCTTCAATCTAGGGACTCCGGATCCGGTTGGAGACCATATCCACAGCCTAGGGATTTCGACTCCGGCTGCCAGGATTTTAACATCAAACCAGGACTACCTAAGGAGGACACTCAGGTTGGGACAGTTCAGTCACCTGTTGCAGACTTTGCAGACCTCAGACAGCTTGGAACCTGTGAGGCATGGACATTCTAAATCCCTGGTGAGCCAGCGGAAGGGTGAGACTCTGTTGCCTGTTACATTTGTGTGTTTTGCTGGTTATGCGTTATGTGCCGTTAATTGTTTGGGGATCCAATAAAGTCTAATTATTGTGGTTCCCTAACCCTGTGTTGTCTGAGTAGTGTTACGCCCACGGTTAAGGAGGCCGGCGTTCAGTTGGGATGAGCCCTGAGCCACGCTGTCTTTCTAAAGGCGGCGGGTTTTAGTGGACGAGAGCGCCCACTGAGCCCCGTGTCTCCACAGTTACTATGCCGGCTAGTGTGGATGAGGTAGGACGCGTCAGAGAGACACTTAGTTACTATGCCGGCTAGTGTGGATGAGGTAGGACGTGGCAGAGAGACACTAAGTTACTATGCCGGCTAGTGTGGATGAGGTAGGACGTGGCAGAGAGACATTAAGTTACTATGCCGGCTAGTGTGGATGAGGTAGGACGCGTCAGAGAGACACTAAGTTACTATGCCGGCTAGTGTGGATGAGGTAGGACGGGTCAGAGAGACACTTAGTTACTATGCCGGCTAGTGTGGATGACGTAGGACGTGTCAGAGAGACACTAAGTTACTATGCCGGCTAGTGTGGATGACGTAGGACGTGTCAGAGAGACACTTAGTTACTATGCCGGCTAGTGTGGATGAGGTAGGACGGGTCAGAGAGACACTAAGTTACTATGCCGGCTAGTGTGGATGAGGTAGGATGTGTCAGAGAGACACTTAGTTACTATGCCGGCTAGTGTGGATGACGTAGGACGCATCAGAGAGACACTTAGTTACTATGCCGGCTAGTGTGGATGACGTAGGACGCGTCATAGAGACACTTCGTTACTATGCCGGCTAGTGTGGATGAGGTAGGACGGGTCAGAGAGACACTTAGTTACTATGCCGGATAGTGTGGATGAGGTAGGACACGTCATAGAGACACTTAGTTACTATGCCGGCTAGTGTGGATGAGGTAGGACGTGTCAGAGTGACACTTAGTTACTATGCCGGCTAGTGTGGATGAGGTAGGACGCATCAGAGAGACACTTAGTTACTATGCAGGCTAGTGTGGATGACGTAGGACGCATCAGAGAGACACTTAGTTACTATGCCGGCTAGTGTGGATGAGGTAGGATGCGTCAGAGTGACACTTAGTTACTATGCCGGCTAGTGTGGATGAGGTAGGACGCGTCATAGAGACACTTAGTTACTATGCCGGCTAGTGTGGATGAGGTAGGATGCGTCAGAGTGACACTTAGTTACTATGCCGGCTAGTGTGGATGAGGTAGGACGCGTCATAGAGACACTTAGTTACTATGCCGGCTAGTGTGGATGAGGTAGGACGGGTCAGAGAGACACTTAGTTACTATGCTGGCTAGTGTGGATGAGGTAGGACGCGTCATAGAGACACTTAGTTACTATGCCGGCTAGTGTGGATGAGGTACGACGGGTCAGAGAGACACTTAGTTACTATGCCGGCTAGTGTGGATGAGGTAGGACGTGTCAGAGTGACACTTAGTTACTATGCTGGCTAGTGTGGATGAGGTAGGACGCGTCAGAGAGACACTTAGTTACTATGCCGGCTAGTGTGGATGACGTAGGACGCATCAGAGAGACACTTAGTTACTATGCCGGCTAGTGTGGATGAGGTAGGACGCGTCATAGAGACACTTAGTTACTATGCCGGCTAGTGTGGATGAGGTAGGACGCGTCACAGAGACACTTAGTTACTATGCCGGCTAGTGTGGATGAGGTAGGACGTGTCAGAGAGACACTTAGTTACTATGCCGGCTAGTGTGGATGACGTAGGATGTGTCAGAGAGACACTTAGTTACTATGCCGGCTAGTGTGGATGAGGTAGGACGGGTCAGAGAGACACTTAGTTACTATGCCGGATAGTGTGGATGAGGTAGGACGGGTCAGAGAGACACTTAGTTACTATGCCGGCTAGTGTGGATGAGGTAGGACGTGTCAGAGTGACACTTAGTTACTATGCTGGCTAGTGTGGATGAGGTAGGACGCGTCAGACAGACACTTAGTTACTATGCCGGCTAGTGTGGATGACGTAGGACGCATCAGAGAGACACTTAGTTACTATGCCGGCTAGTGTGGATGAGGTAGGACGCGTCATAGAGACACTTAGTTACTATGCCGGCTAGTGTGGATGAGGTAGGACGCGTCACAGAGACACTTAGTTACTATGCCGGCTAGTGTGGATGAGGTAGAACGGGTCAGAGAGACACTTAGTTACTATGCCGGCTAGTGTGGATGAGGTAGGACGTGTCAGAGAGACACTTAGTTACTATGCCGGCTAGTGTGGATGACGTAGGATGTGTCAGAGAGACACTTAGTTACTATGCCGGCTAGTGTGGATGAGGTAGGACGGGTCAGAGAGACACTTAGTTACTATGCCGGATAGTGTGGATGAGGTAGGACGGGTCAGAGAGACACTTAGTTACTATGCTGGCTAGTGTGGATGAGGTAGGACGCGTCATAGAGACACTTAGTTACTATGCCGGCTAGTGTGGATGAGGTAAGACGCGTCAGAGAGACACTTAGTTACTATGCCGGCTAGTGTGGATGAGGTAGGACGCGTCAGAGAGACACTTAGTTACTATGCCGGCTAGTGTGGATGAGGTAGGACGCGTCATAGAGACACTTAGTTACTATGCCGGCTAGTGTGGATGACGTAGGATTCGTCATAGAGACACTTAGTTACTATGCTGGCTAGTGTGGATGAGGTAGGACGGGTCATAGAGACACTTAGTTACTATGCCGGCTAGTGTGGATGAGGTAGGACGCGTCAGAGAGACACTTAGTTACTATGCTGGCTAGTGTGGATGAGGTAGGACGGGTCATAGAGACACTTAGTTACTATGCCGGCTAGTGTGGATGAGGTAGGACGGGTCAGAGAGACACTAAGTTACTATGCCGGCTAGTGTGGATGAGGTAGGACGCGTCATAGAGACACTTAGTTACTATGCCGGCTAGTGTGGATGACGTAGGACGCGTCATAGAGACACTTAGTTACTATGCTGGCTAGTGTGGATGAGGTAGGACGGGTCATAGAGACACTTAGTTACTATGCCGGCTAGTGTGGATGAGGTAGGACGCGTCAGAGAGACACTTAGTTACTATGCCGGCTAGTGTGGATGACGTAGGACGTGGCAGAGAGACACTAAGTTACTATGCCGGCTAGTGTGGATGAGGTAGGACGCGTCATAGAGACACTTAGTTACTATGCCGGCTAGTGTGGATGAGGTAGGACGGGTCAGAGAGACACTTAGTTACTATGCCGGCTAGTGTGGAAGACGTAGGACGTGGCAGAGAGACACTAAGTTACTATGCCGGCTAGTGTGGATGAGGTAGGACGCGTCATAGAGACACTTAGTTACTATGCTGGCTAGTGTGGATGAGGTAGGACGGGTCATAGAGACACTTAGTTACTATGCCGGCTAGTGTGGATGAGGTAGGACGGGTCAGAGAGACACTTAGTTACTATGCCGGCTAGTGTGGATGACGTAGGACGTGGCAGAGAGACACTAAGTTACTATGCCGGCTAGTGTGGATGACGTAGGACACGTCATAGAGACACTTAGTTACTATGCTGACTAGTGTGGATGAGGTAGGACGGGTCATAGAGACACTTAGTTACTATGCCGGCTAGTGTGGATGAGGTAGGACGCGTCAGAGAGACACTTAGTTACTATGCCGGCTAGTGTGGATGAGGTAGGACGGGTCAGAGAGACACTTAGTTACTATGCCGGCTAGTGTGGATGACGTAGGACGTGGCAGAGAGACACTAAGTTACTATGCCGGCTAGTGTGGATGAGGTAGGACGGGTCAGAGAGACACTTAGTTACTATGCTGGCTAGTGTGGATGAGGTAGGACGCGTCATAGAGACACTTAGTTACCATGCCGGCTAGTGTGGATGACGTAGGACGCGTCATAGAGACACTTAGTTACTATGCCGGCTAGTGTGGATGAGGTAGGACGCGTCATAGAGACACTTAGTTACCATGCCGGCTAGTGTGGATGACGTAGGACGCGTCATAGAGACACTTAGTTACTATGCTGGCTAGTGTGGATGACGTAGGACGTGTCATAGAGACACTTAGTTACTATGCCGGTTAGTGTGGATGACGTAGGACGCGTCATAGAGACACTTAGTTACTATGCCGGCTAGTGTGGATGACGTAGGACGCGTCATAGAGACACTTAGTTACTATGCCGCCTAGTGTGGATGAGGTAGGACGCGTCATAGAGACACTTAGTTACTATGCCGGCTAGTGTGGATGACGTAGGACGCGTCATAGAGACACTTAGTTACTATGCCGGCTAGTGTGGATGACGTAGGACGCATCAGAGAGACACTTAGTTACTATGCCGGCTAGTGTGGATGAGGTAGGATGCGTCAGAGTGACACTTAGTTACTATGCCGGCTAGTGTGGATGAGGTAGGACGCGTCATAGAGACACTTAGTTACTATGCCGGCTAGTGTGGATGAGGTAGGATGCGTCAGAGTGACACTTAGTTACTATGCCGGCTAGTGTGGATGAGGTAGGACGCGTCATAGAGACACTTAGTTACTATGCCGGCTAGTGTGGATGAGGTAGGACGGGTCAGAGAGACACTTAGTTACTATGCTGGCTAGTGTGGATGAGGCAGGACGCGTCATAGAGACACTTAGTTACTATGCCGGCTAGTGTGGATGAGGTACGACGGGTCAGAGAGACACTTAGTTACTATGCCGGCTAGTGTGGATGAGGTAGGACGTGTCAGAGTGACACTTAGTTACTATGCTGGCTAGTGTGGATGAGGTAGGACGCGTCAGAGAGACACTTAGTTACTATGCCGGCTAGTGTGGATGACGTAGGACGCATCAGAGAGACACTTAGTTACTATGCTGGCTAGTGTGGATGAGGTAGGACGGGTCATAGAGACACTTAGTTACTATGCCGGCTAGTGTGGATGAGGTAGGACGCGTCAGAGAGACACTTAGTTACTATGCTGGCTAGTGTGGATGAGGTAGGACGGGTCATAGAGACACTTAGTTACTATGCCGGCTAGTGTGGATGAGGTAGGACGGGTCAGAGAGACACTAAGTTACTATGCCGGCTAGTGTGGATGAGGTAGGACGCGTCATAGAGACACTTAGTTACTATGCCGGCTAGTGTGGATGACGTAGGACGCGTCATAGAGACACTTAGTTACTATGCTGGCTAGTGTGGATGAGGTAGGACGGGTCATAGAGACACTTAGTTAATATGCCGGCTAGTGTGGATGAGGTAGGACGCGTCAGAGAGACATTAGTTACTATGCCGGCTAGTGTGGATGAGGTAGGACGGGTCAGAGAGACACTTAGTTACTATGCCGGCTAGTGTGGATGACGTAGGACGTGGCAGAGAGACACTAAGTTACTATGCCGGCTAGTGTGGATGAGGTAGGACGCGTCATAGAGACACTTAGTTACTATGCCGGCTAGTGTGGATGAGGTAGGACGGGTCAGAGAGACACTTAGTTACTATGCCGGCTAGTGTGGATGACGTAGGACGTGGCAGAGAGACACTAAGTTACTATGCCGGCTAGTGTGGATGAGGTAGGACGCGTCATAGAGACACTTAGTTACTATGCTGGCTAGTGTGGATGAGGTAGGACGGGTCATAGAGACACTTAGTTACTATGCCGGCTAGTGTGGATGAGGTAGGACGGGTCAGAGAGACACTTAGTTACTATGCCGGCTAGTGTGGATGACGTAGGACGTGGCAGAGAGACACTAAGTTTCTATGCCGGCTAGTGTGGATGACGTAGGACGCGTCATAGAGACACTTAGTTACTATGCTGGCTAGTGTGGATGAGGTAGGACGGGTCATAGAGACACTTAGTTACTATGCCGGCTAGTGTGGATGAGGTAGGACGCGTCAGAGAGACACTTAGTTACTATGCCGGCTAGTGTGGATGAGGTAGGACGGGTCAGAGAGACACTTAGTTACTATGCCGGCTAGTGTGGATGACGTAGGACGTGGCAGAGAGACACTAAGTTACTATGCCGGCTAGTGTGGATGAGGTAGGACGCGTCATAGAGACACTTAGTTACCATGCCGGCTAGTGTGGATGACGTAGGACGCGTCATAGAGACACTTAGTTACTATGCTGGCTAGTGTGGATGACGTAGGACGTGTCATAGAGACACTTAGTTACTATGCCGGTTAGTGTGGATGACGTAGGACGCGTCATAGAGACACTTAGTTACTATGCCGGCTAGTGTGGATGAGGTAGGATGCGTCAGAGTGACACTTAGTTACTATGCCGGCTAGTGTGGATGAGGTAGGACGCGTCATAGAGACACTTAGTTACTATGCCGGCTAGTGTGGATGAGGTAGGATGCGTCAGAGTGACACTTAGTTACTATGCTGGCTAGTGTGGATGAGGTAGGACGCGTCATAGAGACACTTAGTTACTATGCCGGCTAGTGTGGATGAGGTACGACGGGTCAGAGAGACACTTAGTTACTATGCCGGCTAGTGTGGATGAGGTAGGACGTGTCAGAGTGACACTTAGTTACTATGCTGGCTAGTGTGGATGAGGTAGGACGCGTCAGAGAGACACTTAGTTACTATGCCGGCTAGTGTGGATGACGTAGGACGCATCAGAGAGACACTTAGTTACTATGCCGGCTAGTGTGGATGAGGTAGGACGCGTCATAGAGACACTTAGTTACTATGCCGGCTAGTGTGGATGAGGTAGGACGCGTCACAGAGACACTTAGTTACTATGCCGGCTAGTGTGGATGAGGTAGAACGGGTCAGAGAGACACTTAGTTACTATGCCGGCTAGTGTGGATGAGGTAGGACGTGTCAGAGAGACACTTAGTTACTATGCCGGCTAGTGTGGATGACGTAGGATGTGTCAGAGAGACACTTAGTTACTATGCCGGCTAGTGTGGATGAGGTAGGACGGGTCAGAGAGACACTTAGTTACTATGCCGGATAGTGTGGATGAGGTAGGACGGGTCAGAGAGACACTTAGTTACTATGCCGGCTAGTGTGGATGAGGTAGGACGTGTCAGAGTGACACTTAGTTACTATGCTGGCTAGTGTGGATGAGGTAGGACGCGTCAGAGAGACACTTAGTTACTATGCCGGCTAGTGTGGATGACGTAGGACGCATCAGAGAGACACTTAATTACTATGCCGGCTAGTGTGGATGAGGTAGGACGCGTCATAGAGACACTTAGTTACTATGCCGGCTAGTGTGGATGAGGTAGGACGCGTCACAGAGACACTTAGTTACTATGCCGGCTAGTGTGGATGAGGTAGAACGGGTCAGAGAGACACTTAGTTACTATGCCGGCTAGTGTGGATGAGGTAGGACGTGTCAGAGAGACACTTAGTTACTATGCCGGCAAGTGTGGATGACGTAGGACTCGTCATAGAGACACTTAGTTACTATGCTGGCTAGTGTGGATGAGGTAGGACGGGTCATAGAGACACTTAGTTACTATGCCGGCTAGTGTGGATGAGGTAGGACGCGTCAGAGAGACACTTAGTTACTATGCTGGCTAGTGTGGATGAGGTAGGACGGGTCATAGAGACACTTAGTTACTATGCCGGCTAGTGTGGATGAGGTAGGACGGGTCAGAGAGACACTAAGTTACTATGCCGGCTAGTGTGGATGAGGTAGGACGCGTCATAGAGACACTTAGTTACTATGCCGGCTAGTGTGGATGACGTAGGACGCGTCATAGAGACACTTAGTTACTATGCTGGCTAGTGTGGATGAGGTAGAACGGGTCATAGAGACACTTAGTTACTATGCCGGCTAGTGTGGATGAGGTAGGACGCGTCAGAGAGACACTTAGTTACTATGCCGGCTAGTGTGGATGAGGTAGGACGGGTCAGAGAGACACTTAGTTACTATGCCGGCTAGTGTGGATGAGGTAGGACGCGTCAGAGAGACACTTAGTTACTATGCCGGCTAGTGTGGATGAGGTAGGACGGGTCAGAGAGACACTTAGTTACTATGCCGGCTAGTGTGGATGACGTAGGACGTGGCAGAGAGACACTAAGTTACTATGCCGGCTAGTGTGGATGAGGTAGGACGCGTCATAGAGACACTTAGTTACTATGCCGGCTAGTGTGGATGAGGTAGGACGGGTCAGAGAGACACTTAGTTACTATGCCGGCTAGTGTGGATGACGTAGGACGTGGCAGAGAGACACTAAGTTACTATGCCGGCTAGTGTGGATGAGGTAGGACGCGTCATAGAGACACTTAGTTACTATGCTGGCTAGTGTGGATGAGGTAGGACGGGTCATAGAGACACTTAGTTACTATGCCGGCTAGTGTGGATGAGGTAGGACGGGTCAGAGAGACACTTAGTTACTATGCCGGCTAGTGTGGATGACGTAGGACGTGGCAGAGAGACACTAAGTTACTATGCCGGCTAGTGTGGATGACGTAGGACGCGTCATAGAGACACTTAGTTACTATGCTGGCTAGTGTGGATGAGGTAGGACGGGTCATAGAGACACTTAGTTACTATGCCGGCTAGTGTGGATGAGGTAGGACGGGTCAGAGAGACACTTAGTTACTATGCCGGCTAGTGTGGATGACGTAGGACGTGGCAGAGAGACACTAAGTTACTATGCCGGCTAGTGTGGATGAGGTAGGACGCGTCATAGAGACACTTAGTTACCATGCCGGCTAGTGTGGATGACGTAGGACGCGTCATAGAGACACTTAGTTACTATGCTGGCTAGTGTGGATGACGTAGGACGTGTCATAGAGACACTTAGTTACTATGCCGGTTAGTGTGGATGACGTAGGACGCGTCATAGAGACACTTAGTTACTATGCCGGCTAGTGTGGATGAGGTAGGATGCGTCAGAGTGACACTTAGTTACTATGCCGGCTAGTGTGGATGAGGTAGGACGCGTCATAGAGACACTTAGTTACTATGCCGGCTAGTGTGGATGAGGTAGGATGCGTCAGAGTGACACTTAGTTACTATGCCGGCTAGTGTGGATGAGGTAGGACGCGTCATAGAGACACTTAGTTACTATGCCGGCTAGTGTGGATGAGGTAGGACGGGTCAGAGAGACACTTAGTTACTATGCTGGCTAGTGTGGATGAGGTAGGACGCGTCATAGAGACACTTAGTTACTATGCCGGCTAGTGTGGATGAGGTACGACGGGTCAGAGAGACACTTAGTTACTATGCCGGCTAGTGTGGATGAGGTAGGACGTGTCAGAGTGACACTTAGTTACTATGCTGGCTAGTGTGGATGAGGTAGGACGCGTCAGAGAGACACTTAGTTACTATGCCGGCTAGTGTGGATGACGTAGGACGCATCAGAGAGACACTTAGTTACTATGCCGGCTAGTGTGGATGAGGTAGGACGCGTCATAGAGACACTTAGTTACTATGCCGGCTAGTGTGGATGAGGTAGGACGCGTCACAGAGACACTTAGTTACTATGCCGGCTAGTGTGGATGAGGTAGAACGGGTCAGAGAGACACTTAGTTACTATGCCGGCTAGTGTGGATGAGGTAGGACGTGTCAGAGAGACACTTAGTTACTATGCCGGCTAGTGTGGATGACGTAGGATGTGTCAGAGAGACACTTAGTTACTATGCCGGCTAGTGTGGATGAGGTAGGACGGGTCAGAGAGACACTTAGTTACTATGCCGGATAGTGTGGATGAGGTAGGACGGGTCATAGAGACACTTAGTTACTATGCCGGCTAGTGTGGATGAGGTAGGACGCGTCAGAGAGACACTTAGTTACTATGCCGGCTAGTGTGGATGAGGTAGGACGGGTCAGAGAGACACTTAGTTACTATGCCGGCTAGTGTGGATGAGGTAGGACGCGTCAGAGAGACACTTAGTTACTATGCCGGCTAGTGTGGATGAGGTAGGACGGGTCAGAGAGACACTTAGTTACTATGCCGGCTAGTGTGGATGACGTAGGACGTGGCAGAGAGACACTAAGTTACTATGCCGGCTAGTGTGGATGAGGTAGGACGCGTCATAGAGACACTTAGTTACTATGCCGGCTAGTGTGGATGAGGTAGGACGGGTCAGAGAGACACTTAGTTACTATGCCGGCTAGTGTGGATGACGTAGGACGTGGCAGAGAGACACTAAGTTACTATGCCGGCTAGTGTGGATGAGGTAGGACGCGTCATAGAGACACTTAGTTACTATGCTGGCTAGTGTGGATGAGGTAGGACGGGTCATAGAGACACTTAGTTACTATGCCGGCTAGTGTGGATGAGGTAGGACGGGTCAGAGAGACACTTAGTTACTATGCCGGCTAGTGTGGATGACGTAGGACGTGGCAGAGAGACACTAAGTTACTATGCCGGCTAGTGTGGATGACGTAGGACGCGTCATAGAGACACTTAGTTACTATGCTGGCTAGTGTGGATGAGGTAGGACGGGTCATAGAGACACTTAGTTACTATGCCGGCTAGTGTGGATGAGGTAGGACGGGTCAGAGAGACACTTAGTTACTATGCCGGCTAGTGTGGATGACGTAGGACGTGGCAGAGAGACACTAAGTTACTATGCCGGCTAGTGTGGATGAGGTAGGACGCGTCATAGAGACACTTAGTTACCATGCCGGCTAGTGTGGATGACGTAGGACGCGTCATAGAGACACTTAGTTACTATGCTGGCTAGTGTGGATGACGTAGGACGTGTCATAGAGACACTTAGTTACTATGCCGGTTAGTGTGGATGACGTAGGACGCGTCATAGAGACACTTAGTTACTATGCCGGCTAGTGTGGATGAGGTAGGATGCGTCAGAGTGACACTTAGTTACTATGCCGGCTAGTGTGGATGAGGTAGGACGCGTCATAGAGACACTTAGTTACTATGCCGGCTAGTGTGGATGAGGTAGGATGCGTCAGAGTGACACTTAGTTACTATGCCGGCTAGTGTGGATGAGGTAGGACGCGTCATAGAGACACTTAGTTACTATGCCGGCTAGTGTGGATGAGGTAGGACGGGTCAGAGAGACACTTAGTTACTATGCTGGCTAGTGTGGATGAGGTAGGACGCGTCATAGAGACACTTAGTTACTATGCCGGCTAGTGTGGATGAGGTACGACGGGTCAGAGAGACACTTAGTTACTATGCCGGCTAGTGTGGATGAGGTAGGACGTGTCAGAGTGACACTTAGTTACTATGCTGGCTAGTGTGGATGAGGTAGGACGCGTCAGAGAGACACTTAGTTACTATGCCGGCTAGTGTGGATGAGGTAGGACGGGTCAGAGAGACACTTAGTTACTATGCCGGCTAGTGTGGATGAGGTAGGACGCGTCAGAGAGACACTTAGTTACTATGCCGGCTAGTGTGGATGAGGTAGGACGGGTCAGAGAGACACTTAGTTACTATGCTGGCTAGTGTGGATGAGGTAGGACGCGTCAGAGAGACACTTAGTTACTATGCCGGCTAGTGTGGATGAGGTAGGACGGGTCAGAGTGACACTTAGTTACTATGCTGGCTAGTGTGGATGAGGTAGGACGCGTCAGAGAGACACTTAGTTACTATGCCGGCTAGTGTGGATGAGGTAGGACGGGTCAGAGAGACACTTAGTTACTATGCTGGCTAGTGTGGATGAGGTAGGACGCGTCATAGAGACACTTAGTTACTATGCCGGCTAGTGTGGATGAGGTACGACGGGTCAGAGAGACACTTAGTTACTATGCCGGCTAGTGTGGATGAGGTAGGACGTGTCAGAGTGACACTTAGTTACTATGCTGGCTAGTGTGGATGAGGTAGGACGCGTCAGAGAGACACTTAGTTACTATGCCGGCTAGTGTGGATGACGTAGGACGCATCAGAGAGACACTTAGTTACTATGCCGGCTAGTGTGGATGAGGTAGGACGCGTCATAGAGACACTTAGTTACTATGCCGGCTAGTGTGGATGAGGTAGGACGCGTCACAGAGACACTTAGTTACTATGCCGGCTAGTGTGGATGAGGTAGAACGGGTCAGAGAGACACTTAGTTACTATGCCGGCTAGTGTGGATGAGGTAGGACGTGTCAGAGAGACACTTAGTTACTATGCCGGCTAGTGTGGATGACGTAGGATGTGTCAGAGAGACACTTAGTTACTATGCCGGCTAGTGTGGATGAGGTAGGACGGGTCAGAGAGACACTTAGTTACTATGCCGGATAGTGTGGATGAGGTAGGACGGGTCAGAGAGACACTTAGTTACTACTAACCGGCTAGTGTGGATGAGGTAGGACGTGTCAGAGTGACACTTAGTTACTATGCTGGCTAGTGTGGATGAGGTAGGACGCGTCAGAGAGACACTTAGTTACTATGCCGGCTAGTGTGGATGACGTAGGACGCATCAGAGAGACACTTAATTACTATGCCGGCTAGTGTGGATGAGGTAGGACGCGTCATAGAGACACTTAGTTACTATGCCGGCTAGTGTGGATGAGGTAGGACGCGTCACAGAGACACTTAGTTACTATGCCGGCTAGTGTGGATGAGGTAGAACGGGTCAGAGAGACACTTAGTTACTATGCCGGCTAGTGTGGATGAGGTAGGACGTGTCAGAGAGACACTTAGTTACTATGCCGGCAAGTGTGGATGACGTAGGATGTGTCAGAGAGACACTTAGTTACTATGCCGGCTAGTGTGGATGAGGTAGGACGGGTCAGAGAGACACTTAGTTACTATGCCGGATAGTGTGGATGAGGTAGGACGGGTCAGAGAGACACTTAGTTACTATGCTGGCTAGTGTGGATGAGGTAGGACGCGTCAGAGAGACACTTAGTTACTATGCCGGCTAGTGTGGATGAGGTAGGACGCGTCAGAGAGACACTTAGTTACTATGCCGGCTAGTGTGGATGAGGTAGGATGCGTCATAGAGACACTTAGTTACCATGCCGGCTAGTGTGGATGACGTAGGACGCGTCATAGAGACACTTAGTTACTATGCTGGCTAGTGTGGATGACGTAGGACGTGTCATAGAGACACTTAGTTACTATGCCGGTTAGTGTGGATGACGTAGGACGCGTCATAGAGACACTTAGTTACTATGCCGGCTAGTGTGGATGAGGTAGGATGCGTCAGAGTGACACTTAGTTACTATGCCGGCTAGTGTGGATGAGGTAGGACGCGTCATAGAGACACTTAGTTACTATGCCGGCTAGTGTGGATGAGGTAGGATGCGTCAGAGTGACACTTAGTTACTATGCCGGCTAGTGTGGATGAGGTAGGACGCGTCATAGAGACACTTAGTTACTATGCCGGCTAGTGTGGATGAGGTAGGACGGGTCAGAGAGACACTTAGTTACTATGCTGGCTAGTGTGGATGAGGTAGGACGCGTCATAGAGACACTTAGTTACTATGCCGGCTAGTGTGGATGAGGTACGACGGGTCAGAGAGACACTTAGTTACTATGCTGGCTAGTGTGGATGAGGTAGGACGCGTCAGAGAGACACTTAGTTACTATGCCGGCTAGTGTGGATGACGTAGGACGCATCAGAGAGACACTTAGTTACTATGCCGGCTAGTGTGGATGAGGTAGGACGCGTCATAGAGACACTTAGTTACTATGCCGGCTAGTGTGGATGAGGTAGGACGCGTCACAGAGACACTTAGTTACTATGCCGGCTAGTGTGGATGAGGTAGAACGGGTCAGAGAGACACTTAGTTACTATGCCGGCTAGTGTGGATGAGGTAGGACGTGTCAGAGAGACACTTAGTTACTATGCCGGCTAGTGTGGATGACGTAGGATGTGTCAGAGAGACACTTAGTTACTATGCCGGCTAGTGTGGATGAGGTAGGACGGGTCAGAGAGACACTTAGTTACTATGCCGGATAGTGTGGATGAGGTAGGACGGGTCAGAGAGACACTTAGTTACTACTAACCGGCTAGTGTGGATGAGGTAGGACGTGTCAGAGTGACACTTAGTTACTATGCTGGCTAGTGTGGATGAGGTAGGACGCGTCAGAGAGACACTTAGTTACTATGCCGGCTAGTGTGGATGACGTAGGACGCATCAGAGAGACACTTAATTACTATGCCGGCTAGTGTGGATGAGGTAGGACGCGTCATAGAGACACTTAGTTACTATGCCGGCTAGTGTGGATGAGGTAGGACGCGTCACAGAGACACTTAGTTACTATGCCGGCTAGTGTGGATGAGGTAGAACGGGTCAGAGAGACACTTAGTTACTATGCCGGCTAGTGTGGATGAGGTAGGACGTGTCAGAGAGACACTTAGTTACTATGCCGGCAAGTGTGGATGACGTAGGATGTGTCAGAGAGACACTTAGTTACTATGCCGGCTAGTGTGGATGAGGTAGGACGGGTCAGAGAGACACTTAGTTACTATGCCGGATAGTGTGGATGAGGTAGGACGGGTCAGAGAGACACTTAGTTACTATGCTGGCTAGTGTGGATGAGGTAGGACGCGTCAGAGAGACACTTAGTTACTATGCCGGCTAGTGTGGATGAGGTAGGACGCGTCAGAGAGACACTTAGTTACTATGCCGGCTAGTGTGGATGAGGTAGGATGCGTCAGAGAGACACTTAGTTACTATGCCGGCTAGTGTGGATGACGTAGGACTCGTCATAGAGACACTTAGTTACTATGCTGGCTAGTGTGGATGAGGTAGGACGGGTCATAGAGACACTTAGTTACTATGCCGGCTAGTGTGGATGAGGTAGGACGCGTCAGAGAGACACTTAGTTACTATGCTGGCTAGTGTGGATGAGGTAGGACGGGTCATAGAGACACTTAGTTACTATGCCGGCTAGTGTGGATGAGGTAGGACGGGTCAGAGAGACACTAAGTTACTATGCCGGCTAGTGTGGATGAGGTAGGACGCGTCATAGAGACACTTAGTTACTATGCCGGCTAGTGTGGATGACGTAGGACGCGTCATAGAGACACTTAGTTACTATGCTGGCTAGTGTGGATGAGGTAGAACGGGTCATAGAGACACTTAGTTACTATGCCGGCTAGTGTGGATGAGGTAGGACGCGTCAGAGAGACACTTAGTTACTATGCCGGCTAGTGTGGATGAGGTAGGACGGGTCAGAGAGACACTTAGTTACTATGCCGGCTAGTGTGGATGACGTAGGACGTGGCAGAGAGACACTAAGTTACTATGCCGGCTAGTGTGGATGAGGTAGGACGCGTCATAGAGACACTTAGTTACTATGCCGGCTAGTGTGGATGAGGTAGGACGGGTCAGAGAGACACTTAGTTACTATGCCGGCTAGTGTGGATGACGTAGGACGTGGCAGAGAGACACTAAGTTACTATGCCGGCTAGTGTGGATGAGATAGGACGCGTCATAGAGACACTTAGTTACTATGCTGGCTAGTGTGGATGAGGTAGGACGGGTCATAGAGACACTTAGTTACTATGCCGGCTAGTGTGGATGAGGTAGGACGGGTCAGAGAGACACTTAGTTACTATGCCGGCTAGTGTGGATGACGTAGGACGTGGCAGAGAGACACTAAGTTACTATGCCGGCTAGTGTGGATGACGTAGGACGCGTCATAGAGACACTTAGTTACTATGCTGGCTAGTGTGGATGAGGTAGGACGGGTCATAGAGACACTTAGTTACTATGCCGGCTAGTGTGGATGAGGTAGGATGCGTCAGAGAGACACTTAGTTACTATGCCGGCTAGTGTGGATGAGGTAGGACGGGTCAGAGAGACACTTAGTTACTATGCCGGCTAGTGTGGATGACGTAGGACGTGGCAGAGAGACACTAAGTTACTATGCCGGCTAGTGTGGATGAGGTAGGACGCGTCATAGAGACACTTAGTTACTATGCCGGCTAGTGTGGATGACGTAGGACGTGGCAGAGAGACACTAAGTTACTATGCCGGCTAGTGTGGATGAGGTAGGACGGGTCAGAGAGACACTTAGTTACTATGCCGGCTAGTGTGGATGACGTAGGACGCGTCATAGAGACACTTAGTTACTATGCTGGCTAGTGTGGATGACGTAGGACGTGTCATAGAGACACTTAGTTACTATGCCGGTTAGTGTGGATGACGTAGGACGCGTCATAGAGACACTTAGTTACTATGCCGGCTAGTGTGGATGACGTAGGACGCGTCATAGAGACACTTAGTTACTATGCCGGCTAGTGTGGATGAGGTAGGACGCGTCATAGAGACACTTAGTTACTATGCCGGCTAGTGTGGATGACGTAGGACGCGTCATAGAGACACTTAGTTACTATGCCGGCTAGTGTGGATGACGTAGGACGCGTCATAGAGACACTTAGTTACTATGCCGGCTAGTGTGGATGAGGTAGGACGCGTCATAGAGACACTTAGTTACTATGCCGGCTAGTGTGGATGACGTAGGACGCGTCATAGAGACACTTAGTTACTATGCCGGCTAGTGTGGATGAGGTCGGACGGGTCATAGAGACACTTAGTTACTATGCCGGCTAGTGTGGATGACGTAGGACGGGTCAGAGTGACACTTAGTTACTATGCTGGCTAGTGTGCATGATGTAGGATGTAGCACCCCTGAAGCCATCATGGAGCTACAAGGTACTACTTCCCTCACCAGGATGCAGTGCCTATCCCCTAGGTCCCCGGAAGACCAGTGCCGGTAACATCAAACACTCCAGGTAATCCCAGTTTTCCCCAAAAATTCCCCATACAATGGTACAGAGCTAGGGTCAGACCAATGGATGGCCGTCTAGAGGTGGAGCCAGTCCAGTCCACTAGACAACCAGGTGGGAGGGGCAGACCGTGGAGAATAGTCAGAGAACAGCAGAGAAGGAGGAAGTGAAGGTGAAGAGACAAACTGACTTGGGGTTGACAGTAACCTGGTGCCCAGGAGGGTAGTTGCCAGTGGAGTATAGTGGAGTACTCCCGGAACTACGCACCGACGGGATACGGGACCCTAGGACAGGTAGAAGCTCCAAGCCGGCCTGTTAACACCTGCACAGCGAGGGGACCATCAAGGATTTCGCTGACCCTAAAGAATCTGAAGACTTAGTAGCAAAGGGAGAACCAGGGACAGGACCATAGACTCCAACCCCAGTTCACGCTAATATCAGGCGGACAGAAGTGGACAAACCACCGGACGGGGACCCCCAGTTGCTCTACGCCACAGGGACCCTTTAACCAGAGACAGGTGCAGGGGAAGAAGGTACCAGAGAACCAAACTGGAACTGGAACGAAGGGGACCTGGAGGCGAAACCAGCCGGCCTCGAGTAATCAGTTACCACCAACAAGCAGTGAGTAAAGACCAGTTGCACTAAACTCCTGTGTGGACTACCTTCTTCCTACGCCCGTCACATCACCTATCGTCTGGGGTCCAGCCCTGCTTGCGGTGGGCCTACCATCCAGCCTGAAATTAACACCAGCCCCAGTAGTGACATTCTGCAGCGGCGGCTCCACCCATATCCTTGGGCGCGACATAGGACATGTCAGAGAGACACTTAGTTGCAATGCCGGCTAGTGCGGATGACGTAGGACACGTCATGCACCCAGGCTTCAGAAGAAGGAGGACAAAGATAACCAAAACAGTAGGCGCCGGTACCGGAGAACGGAGACATCCATCCGACCAGTCTGCACCGCACCGCCCCTTAAGTGAGTATTATAAAGTGTTTTTTACGTTCTACACAGCGGCCTGGGCTCTTATATACAACATGTTAGAATACTGTATATAAGAGCCCACTGATGGTAGCCGCAGCTTATAGTCACCAAATCTGGTGACAGGTTCCTTTAAGGATGGGCTGCAGAGGTGCAAGAGTGTTAGGAGGGAGGCCACAGAGGAGGAAGTTCCGGTAGTCAAGGTGGGAAATGATGAGGGCAGCACCAGTATTTTAGCAGATTGAGGACTGAGAGAAGGACCAATTCTACAAATATTGTTGAGTTGGAGGCATCAGGAGGTGGTGCGAGCTTGGATGTGCGGTGTGATGGACAAGGCAAAGTCAAGGATTACCCCGAGGTACTGGGGAGAGAGCGTGATGTTATTTATTTTGATTAGATATATTGTGTAGGGGAGTTAGATGAGATGGCGGAAAGGTGAGGAGCTCATCCACATTAACTTTTAGGAAGTGAGATGAGAAGAAGGAAGATATGGCAGATAGATACTCTGGGATTCTGGACACCATTGATTTGAATGGGGGGTGGATGTGCAGAAGATGGAGCAGCTCCGGAACTATTTCCAGCCACCTGCTACCTCCGCAGGAACCAAGAAGAGCTGAACGGCGGGGGTACGGGGTCACATTAATGACCTATCCTAAAGATAGACCATCATCTTTAATGATCACTGATGATCTGACCACTCGGTTCCGCAGAGATCCTGAGAACTTGCGTCCTCCTGAATGCTCCCGAGGTGCCCATGCGCAATGTCTTGTCCATTCATTGACTATGGGACTGATGATTAAAGCCAAGTATTGGATGAAAGAATAGCCCCCCTCAGTCAGGTATCCATCACTAGAGGAGGACGACGTTACTACTGCGGCTTAGGGAAATGAAGCCGAAAATAGCCTCTGTGGAGACATGATATCGGCAGAGTGCGGCCCTTATCTCTAGTGTAAATGCCAAGATGGATAAACCAGGTGAAAAAGATTAGGAAATAAACTGTGCATGAAACAGGATGATAGAGGCCGGGGGAGGACAACACAAAACACAGGGCTCGTCACCATAGACCGCGGTCAGGGGAGACGGTCATTACACTCATGACTGAGAACTGAAGGGGTTAAGAGAATATTCCCGGAACAGCTTGGAACCTTCTGCTTGGACGCGTTCCACGGATCGAGCGGAGGAGATGTTTCACGCCTTGTGTCCGCCAGAGTAAATGTTTTGCTTTTTTTCCAAATATGATTAATAAAAAAAAAGCAAAAATGATCAGAAAGCGATGAAAAGACATTAATCCAGCGCCGAGGTCCTGGCCGCCTCTGATGTGGAATCCGCAGAGTCCACGTCTGGTGTGTGATATCTAATGGGAGGGAGTCAGGGGCACGTCACGTACTTGGTTCTGTTGTTACAAGTTGCTTGTCCCCCAGGGAGTGAAGGGAAAAGGGAAACCCTGTGTCCAGGGAAGGGGAAGACAATGATCCCTGACCAAGCCTACCGCTGGGCCCTGGCTCCCCCACCACCCTAGATAGGTTCAGCACTCATGCACCAAGCAGAATACCCGGCCCTGGCTGACCCTGAACTGGGCCCTAGGTAAGGAATGGATGGGATGAGCGCTTAGTCAGCTCCACTAAGCTCTAAAAAAGACACAAGGGGAAGACAAATGGGAAAGAAAACAAACAACTTATCTCCAAGATGTCTTAGAGAGGGAAACAGCAGCAACAACGTTTTTCCCGATGAATACAAGCTGACTGCTTGCACTCAAGACTGTATAGATATGTAACTCTATCAACAGCAAACACCAAGGGGAAATGCAGGTATTTAAGGACACAAGGGAAAGTGCTGAGGATTAGCAGCGAGAAATGACGATATTCGCAGGGTCCTAAAAGGAAAAAGATTAACCCCAAATAGAGACAATACATAGGTTTATATTTACACCACAGAAAGAAGAAGATAATGTCAGAGAGCAGTTTGTGTATCCAAACGCTGCGACCTTCTACAGCCGGACACCACAGAACTGAATGTCAACCGTGACACATCCGTGAGATATGGTTGAACGAATCCACCTCACCACCATAACACCTCTTATCAAAAGAGAAAACTCTGTGACTTCACTTCCCTTAGTATTTTATGAGTTCATGAGTTGATGGATGGGAAATGGTCATTGGTTTACTCATATCTAATTTTTAAAGGGGTTGCCCAGGACTTTAACATTGATGATCTATCCTCAGGATAAGTCATCCATGTCTGATTGGTGGTGGCGTGACACCTGGCACCCCCACCGATCAGCTACTCTCATCGGCACCGCCGACCAGAACTACTCAGTCGCGGAGCTGCACAGCTCCATCAACTGAACAATGGCTGCCGCCTGGCGAATATGCAGTATCCGGCTGTGGCCATACAGTTGACTGAGCTGTGCTGTGCAGCTCTGCGACTGAGTAGTTCCAACCGGCGGCGGCAGAACTGGGAACAGCTGATCGGTGGGGTGCCAGGCGTCCTAAAGATAGGTCATCAATGGTAAGTTCCCTGACAACAGCATTAAAGGAATTGTCCACCTTGCACAATCCAGAAACATGGACGATAAAGGAACAATGCAGAAGAAGAATCAACACATTCGAAATGTGGTGCTAGAGAAGAGGGTATCATGGATGGCAAGAAGAACAAACACAACATTTCTGGAAATAATCAAGCTAGACATGTCACTCAGAGCAATAATCATCAAACTTCGACTTGTCTACACGTCATACGATGAGAGCAATCACTGGAGAAGGACAACATGGATGGAAAAGTAGAAGGAACAAGGCAAAGAGGAAGACCAGTAACCCAGTGGCTTGATACTATCAAGATAACGGCAGAGAAGACCCTGGTGGACCTATCTAGGCAGAGAAGAGCCTATCTAGGAAGAGAAAAGCCTGGTGGACCTACCTAGCTGGAGAAGACTCCAGTGGACCTATCTGGGCAGAGAAAATCCTGGTGAACCTATCTAGTCGTAGAAAATCCTGGTGCACCTAACTACGTAGAGAAGACTCTGGTGGATCTATCTAGGCAGAGAAAACCCTGGTGGACTTATCTAGGCGGAGAAGGCCCTGGTGGACCTATCCAGGGGAAGAAGACCCTGGTGGACCTATCTAGGTGGAGATGACCCTGGTGGACTTATCTAGGCGGAGAAGACCCTTGTGGATCTAGGCAGAGAAGACCCTGGTGGAATTATCTAGATGGAGAAAACCCTGGTGGACCTATCTAGGTGGAAAAGACACTGATGGACCTATCTAGGCTGCACAAGATCGATCTTCCTACAGAAAATTCATCATCACGTCGCCTTGGCTCAAGATCGAGCAGCAGTTTGTGATTCTGACAATTTGCCAAGAATATATGCAATTTTGGCAGCTGATATGGGGTACAGTAAAGGGGGTCCCCAAACCTAGAAAGGCTATACAGGCAGTGGATGGTCAAACATTGACATCCACCACTCTCCATATTCCCTATAACGTAAGCGACGCCAAAAGAAATGAGAATGTCAAAAATTCAAGAATGGGAAGAAGTGTGGAGAATAGGACCGGTTACATGAATGTAGACAAGTGGGGTCTCCACATTTATTTTGTGGGTGCCTCCACTCATTTCTCTGCACACTCAGCTGCTATTTCCAAACAAGGCTTCATCCGGGTAAAGTGTCCCCACGTTCCATCGTCGTCTCTCTTCAATGGTTAAGCTTTTAATTTCCCTGCACATTGCATTGTGTGTTCACCGTGGGCCGCGCCTGTAAATGTGGGGCAAACACACCTCAGCTTCCAACCACCGATCCTCCCGAATGCTCCGCTGACAATATGCTGGCAACAGATTTGGAGGCAAAGAACTGTCACTTGGAAACACGACAAACTCATCAATCACCGAGAACGTTCCCATCTGTGCAAACGGAAAGATAATGCAGATTCCATATTCAGCGACACCGAGGATGTCACAACACGCGGAACATCCGTAATGAGGAAAGGATCAGCTGCAGAGAGGGGAGAGGAAGCGGGAAAATGCCTGACCACAAGTGTCAGCGTCTCCTCCTGTACCCCAAGTGTCATTATCCTGTAACCCCAGTATCAGTGTCATTATCCTGTACCCCTAGTGTCAGTGTCATTATCCTGTACCCCCAGTGTCAGTGTCATTATCCTGTACCCCCAGTGTCAGTGTCATTATCCTGTACCCCCAGTGTCAGTGTCATTATCCTGTACCACCAGTGTCAGTGTCATTATCCTGTACCCCCAGTGTCAGTGTCATTATCCTGTACCCCCAGTGTCAGTGTCATTATCCTGTACCCCCAGTGTCAGTGTCATTATCCTGTACCCCCAGTGTCAGAGTCATTATCCTGTACCCCCAGTGTCATTAGCCTGTACCCCGAGTGTCAGTGTCATTATCCTGCACCCCCAGTGTCATTATCCTGTACCACCAGTGTCAGTGTCATTATCCTGTACCCCCAGTGTCAGTGTCATTATCCTGTACCCCCAGTGTCAGTGTCATTATCCTGTACCACCAGTGTCAGTGTCATTATCCTGTACCCCCAGTGTCAGTGTCATTATCCTGTACCCCCAGTGTCAGTGTCATTATCCTGTACCCCAAGTGTCAGTGTCATTATCCTGTACCCCCAGGGTCAGTGTCATTATCCTGTACCCCCAGTGTCAGTGTCATTATCCTGTACTCCCAGTGTCATTAGCCTGTACCCCGAGTGTCAGTGTCATTATCCTGTACCCCAAGTGTCAGTGTCATTATCCTGTACCCCCAGTGTCAGTGTCATTATCCTGTACCCCCAGTGTCATTATCCTGTACCCCCAGTGTCAGTGTCATTATCCTGTACCCCCAGTGTCAGAGTCATTATCCTGTACCCCCAGTGTCATTATCCTGTACCCCCCGTGTCAGCGTCATTATCCTGTACCCCCAGTGTCAGCGTCATTATCCTGTACCCCCCGTGTCAGCGTCATTATCCTGTACCCCCAGTGTCATTATCCTGTACCCCCCGTGTCAGCGTCATTATCCTGTACCCCCAGTGTCAGTGTCATTAGCCTGTACCCCCAGTGTCAGTGTCATTATCCTATACCCCCAGTGTCATTATCCTGTACCCCCAGTGTCAGTGTCATTATCCTGTACCCCCAGTGTCAGTGTCATTATCCTCTACCCCCAGTATCATTATCCTGTACCCCCAGTGTCAGTGTCAGTGTCATTATCCTGTACCCCCAGTGTTAGTGTCATTATCCTGTACCCCCAGTGTCAGAGTCATTATCCTGTACCCCCAGTGTCAGAGTCATTATCCTGTACCCCCAGTGTAATTATCCTGTACCCCCAGTGTCAGTGTCAGTGTCATTATCCTGTACCCCCAGTGTCATTATCCTGTACCCCCAGTGTCAGTGTCATTATCCTGTACCCCCAGTGTCAGTGTCATTATCCTTTACCCCCAGTGTCATTATCCTGTACCCCCAGTGTCATTATCCTGTACCCCCAGTGTCATTATCCTGTACCCACAGTGTCAGTGTCGTTATCCTGTACCCCCAGTGTCAGTGTCATTATTCTGTACCCCCAGTGTCAGTGTCATTATCCTGTACCCCCAGTGTCAGTGTCGTTATCCTGTACCCCCAGTGTCAGTGTCATTATCCTGTACCCCCAGTGTCAGTGTCATTATCCTGTACCCCCAGTGTCATTATCCTGTACACCATATACTAATGTGTGAATATTCTATTACCCAAGTACAGCTCCAGTCAGCAGAATTGTGAATGCAGCTCTGGATGTGAATGAAGAAGAAAACATTCTGTAATTCAAATCCAACACAAAATAAATAAATGTAAATGTAAAATATCTGTGATTTCCCTGGACACCACCGGATAATGAATGTGAAATGTTGGGGCAGTAAATCTCTGCATTTTCTTGCCGCTATCCTAGTGCCAATCTTCAAGGACGCAGCAGAACCGAGACGCCAAATAACTGACAGGGATGTCTATAAATGCAAAGCAGAAAAGCAAACTGATTGTAATTTCCATCCCATAACTGGAAGAATAAGATAAATCCGCCTGTGTAAACAGCGCAGGGAATAAACAGCGCAGGGAATAAAGCCTCAGAGCAGCGCTCATCCATGGACTCTATAGCATCCAATATGCTTGAGAGGGAGATTACAGGGGAGCAGGATAAAGGTGCAGTGTGGTCACAGAGTAACATCTGAATATATGGTGGCTTTGGTGGTCCTGCTTGCGCCCCCTCCCCACCAGGGCTGTGGGGTAGACGTCTATTACAAGATTTAGCTGGCAGAATAATTGATTTTGGTTCCCCGGGTCCATTGTGATGTCAGTGATTTCATTATCTCTTTTGCCTGCCTGTTTTAATTTGAGGTCTCGGCGCTCCGGAGACGGCGCTGTCTGGGACCGCGATCCGAGACCGCACAGAAGGGGCCGCTAATGCGCTTACCCATCACAGCGCAAAGGTAAATGTACTGCCACATGCACGGCACTGATCACGTACCAGAGCGGCACCAACAGCCCCCTAATACAAGGAAATGTGCGTCACCGACAAAGACTTCAGAACCGTCACATCTGCCGGAACGCCTTACCATCAGAAAATGAACCATTGTTTAAGGAAAGGTTTCTGTGTTACAAATAATATTTGTCAATGTTTATTTTTTCATATTATGTTTTGTATTAAAACAAAAACACAGAAATCTTACACTCTTCATATCCTTTTATGATGAGTTTTCAGCAGTCTCATTATCAGCAGAGTCAGGAGTACAATGGAGGGTAACACCAGGATCCACCAATCACAGGAGATATTACAACTCACCTCCTCCTTTTTTCTTCATTATGACTTTTGCATGTGCTCATTAGATGCTTTAATGCAAAAGAGCCTGTTTATTGCAGCTAATGTGCGTGTGTTATTTCCAAAAACAATAGGAAATTAAAATCTAAAATAGGGAAACAGGAGCCAGTGGGGAAATAACCAAATTTCTGATTCTATTTTTTTATGGGCTCTAATTTTTTAATTTTACCTACTTTAAATTGCACTTGAGCTGCCAAATATCAGAGGATTTCTGTCCAACCAAAAAGGATCCGAAAGATTCGCAACCATCACAGGTTTATACCTGCAATCTAATGTGTACACTATGGATGTGCTATTTATTTATTTGTATTATATAGCGGCATTAGTTATGTGTACACTATGGATGTGTTATTTATTTGAACTATATAGCGCCATTTGTTATGTGTAAACTGTGGATGTGTAATTGATTCATACTATATACTGACATGAGCTATGTGTACACTATGGATGTGTAATTTATTTGCATTATATAGCGGCATTAGTTATGTGTACACTATGAATGTTTTATTTATTCATATTATATAGCAATATTAGCTATGTGTAGCAATATTAGCTATGTGTAAACTATGGATGTGTTATTTATTCGTATTATATAGTGGCATTAGTTATGTGTGCACGATGGGTGTCTTATTTATTTATATATAGTGGTATATAGATGCCTTTTATTTGCTGGTCTGTTTTGGATTTTATTGGTTTTAAAAGCAAAAAAGTTGTAAAGTCTCTATCCACTAAAAATGATGGATGCCCCAACCAGTCTGTGCACCCTAGTGAAGATGAGGTGGTGTTTTTTATCTGCCTATATATATAATGGTATTAATGGCATTAGTTCATTATTTATTTCTATCTATCACTAAGTGATATGTGTACAGTATGGGTGCATTCTTTTTTGCACATAGTGGTATTAGATATGTATGGGTGTATTATATTTGTATTATATAGTGGCATTATGTGAACAGTTTGGGTGTATTATATTTGTATTGTATAGTTGCATTAATTATGGGTACAGTATAGATGCATTATTTATTTGTACTATATATATATATAGTGTCATTATGTTTACAGTATGGACGTATTATATTTATATTATATAATGGCATTAATTATGTGTACACCGTGGGTGTATTATATGTATATTAGTATATTATATAGTGGCATTAATGTGTAAAGTATGGATGTATTATATTTATATTATATAGTGGCATTATGTGTACAGTGTGGGTGAATTATATGTATATTATATAGTGGCATTGTGTACAGTATGGATGCATTATTTATTTGTATTGTATAGTGACATTAGTTAAGTGTACAGTGTGGGTATGTTAGATTTGTATATAGTGGGATTATGTGTACAGTATGGATGTATTATTTGTATTATATAGCAGCATTAATTATGTGTACAGTATAGAGTAGGACCCCCTAGTGAGATTTGCCATGAACTGGCAGGGGTGGCTTAAAAAATTTATCAATTGTTTGCTAAAAATCTCATTTTGCATTATAGTACAGTAGTACAGTTGGAATAATTGTGAATTTACACTTTTTATTTGTTGCATGCCATTCTCAAGCAGTGCTGGCTCTCCCTCTTTTATTTGTATTATATAGCGGCATTAATTATGTGTACAGTATGGATGTATTATATTTATTTTATATAGTGGCATTAATTATGTGTACAATATGGGTGTATTATATATTTGTACTATATCATGATTTGTTATGCTTACAGTATTGGTGCATTATTTATTTGTACTACATAGTGGCATTATACAGTTTGATATCATAATCTAGTAACAGTCAATGGTGACATCATTTATTCCCTTTACAATTTTGGGATTGATGTGTCCTGCGTGTGTGCCTCTATTCATGTGCACCCCTATACTCAGGGAATTGCTTTCCACCATATTCCTGTATTTTGTGAGTTATAACGCTCTTTTTTTCCATCAGACGGTGTCCAGGCCGCCGCGCTGTCAGATATTAGTCTGCGATCTGCGCTGAGAGCCAAGGCTGCGAATTACTGATAGGACAATCTCAATATCACAAGTCCTGACTGCCGCTGTATCAGAAGACAATAATCAATGAGCGCAGCTTGGGATCGCATTGAATAACATTCTTAATCAGGTCTGTAATCAGAAATCGTGTTTCCTTTACGTGGTGTTAAGTGTCAGGGAGGGTTCACACTTCATCCGATCTGTCAGCGACACCAAGGAGTGAAGAGCGGATAAAAATGCAATGAACCGCAACCATCGGAGAAGATCGGGGCCTTATCTCAGAGACTCAAGATTATTCCTTTGTTGTTTTCCAGTAATTTAGCACAATTTTTTGTTCATGGCCATGTAATATGACTGTTTTCTCATATTTGTACGTTCTTTCTCTGGTTTGTGGGCAATCCACCAATATGTGCAGCCACAGGCTCCGGTCAAAGTCATAACAAAAAGTTTCCAATCTAAAAAAATGAAAAATCCTTATTGTGACATCTTTGAATTATATATAATAGCTGTAGTATCCGGTGTTGCCCGGGATAGAAACTGTCTCCTGGTCTCTGTCTGTCTCTTTCTCTGTCTGTCTCTTTCCCAATCTGTCTGTCTCTTTGTCTGTCTCTGCCTATCTCTGTCTCCTGTCTGTCTTTTTCCCTGTCTATCTTTGCTTTGTCAGTCTGTCTCTGCCTGTCTATCTCTGTCTGTCTGACTCTTTCTGTCTCTTTCCCTGTCTGTCTCTATGTCTCTTTCCCTGTCTTTCTCTTTCCCTGTCTGTCTCTGTCTGTCTGTCTCTTTCTGTCTCTTTCCCTGTCATTCTCTTTCCCTGTCTGTCTCCGTCTGTCTGTCTCTTTCTCTTTCTGTCTCTTTCTCTTTCTGTCTCTTTCCCTGTCTGTCTTTCTCTTTCTGTCTCTTTCCCTTTCTCTTTCCCTGTCTGTCTCTTTCTCTGTCTCTCTTTCTCCATGTCTGTCTCTTTGTCTGCGTCTATCTGTGTCTGTCTGTCTCTTGTCTATCTGTCTGTATCTGCCTATCTCTGACTTTTTCCCGCTCTGTCTTTCCCTTTCTGTATTTGCTTTGTCTGTCTGTCTCTGCCTGTCTCTGTTTATCTGTCTCTTTCCCTGTCTGTCTCTGTCTTTTTGTCTGTCTCTGTCTCTTTGTCTGTCTCTTTCCCTGTCTGTCTCTCTCATTCCCTGTCTCTGTCTGTCTGTCTATTTCCCTGTCTGTCTCTTTCCCGGTCTCTTTCCCTGTCTTTCTGTCTCTGTCTGTCTCTTTCCCTGTCTCTGTATGTCTGTCTCTTGCCCTGTCTGTCTCTTTCCCTGTCTTTCTGTCTCTGTCTGACTGTCTCTGTCCCCGCCTGCATTGTGACAGCCAACATTTCATTTAAGGGTGTGGCTGCGCATTCTTCTGAAGTTCTGGCTGCATTGTGGCTCCCAGCTCCATTGACTTTAATGGAAGCAGGATTTTTGGTAAATAACTGTAAACCGTGTAGGATTAAATTTTCCTCTCAAAACATAGTCTATGACGTTCCCTGAGTCACATGGAGTGTCTGTGCAAAATATCGTGATTGTAAATGTGACGGTGCGGATTCCTTTAGAGGACATACACACACACATACATGTATACACACACACACACACATATGCATACATACAGCTTTATATATTAGATAGGCATAAAAAAAGTTTGACGCATTTTGAGTCACTGACTCTTCGTCATAGATGACCTGTGACTTGAAACGCGCCTCCCTCCCTGCACTATATACTTTAATGAGGTTGCAATAAAGATGTTTCATTTTTAATCTCATGCCGGATTGGAAAACGTTATGAAGACGTCAAAAAGAAGTCGGCGATTGGAGACACATCTGGCCAGAATACATCCTGATAAAATCTTTAGGGGAAGATGGTAGAAACAAATTCTCAAGATTATATTTAACACATCCGTCCATCAAAACTTGTATTACTGCAATTATTTAATTACAGCTGGCGTCCGACGGTAAATGCGGCAAAGGCTTTAATCTTAGGAAATTGGAAAGACACTTAAGTACCACGAGAAAAGATTGACAACACAAAATCTGTTCAATCAACGGCTCCGAAAAGCTGAGACCGCAAGAAATAAAAAACTGGATGCATAAGATGTGTAAGACGGATATATATATTTATTTCACTCACTTATAAAGTGATTATATATATATATATATATATATATATATATACATGCACACACACACACACACACACACACACACACTCAAACATACAGTTAGGTCCAGAAATATTTGGACAGTGACACAAGTTTTGTTATTTTAGCTGTTTACAAAAACATGGTCAGAAATACAATTCTATATATAATATGGGCTGAAAGTGCACACTCCCAGCTGCAATATGAGAGTTTTCACATCCAAATCGGAGAAAGGGTTTAGGAATCATAGCTCTGTAATGCATAGCCTCCTCTTTTTCAAGGGACCAAAAGTAATTGGACAAGGGACTCTAAGGGCTGCAATTAACTCTGAAGGCGTCTCCCTCGTTAACCTGTAATCAATGAAGTAGTTAAAAGGTCTGGGGTTGATTACAGGTGTGTGGTTTTGCATTTGGAAGCTGTTGCTGTGACCAGACAACATGCGGTCTAAGGAACTCTCAATTGAGGTGAAGCAGAACATCCTGAGGCTGAAAAAAAAGAAAAAATCCATCAGAGAGATAGCAGACATGCTTGGAGTAGCAAAATCAACAGTCGGGTACATCCTGAGAAAAAAGGAATTGACTGGTGAGCTTGGGAACTCAAAAAGGCCTGGGCGTCCACGGATGACAACAGTGGTGGATGATCGCCGCATACTTTCTTTGGTGAAGAAGAACCCGTTCACAACATCAGCTGAAGTCCAGAACACTCTCAGTGAAGTAGGTGTATCTGTCTCTAAGTCACCAGTAAAGAGAAGACTCCATGAAAGTAAATACAAAGGGTTCACATCTAGATGCAAACCATTCATCAATTCCAAAAATAGACAGGCCAGAGTTACATTTGCTGAAAAACACCTCATGAAGCCAGCTCAGTTCTGGAAAAGTATTCTATGGACAGATGAGACAAAGATCAACCTGTACCAGAATGATGGGAAGAAAAAAGTTTGGAGAAGAAAGGGAACGGCACATGATCCAAGGCACACCACATCCTCTGTAAAACATGGTGGAGGCAACGTGATGGCATGGGCATGCATGGCTTTCAATGGCACTGGGTCACTTGTGTTTATTGATGACATAACAGCAGACAAGAGTAGCCGGATGAATTCTGAAGTGTACCGGGATATACTTTCAGCCCAGATTCAGCCAAATGCCGCAAAGTTGATCGGACGGCGCTTCATAGTACAGATGGACAATGACCCCAAGCATACAACCAAAGCTACCCAGGAGTTCATGAGTGCAAAAAAGTGGAACCTTCTGCAATGGCCAAGTCAATCACCAGATCTTAACCCAATTGAGCATGCATTTCACTTGCTCAAATCCAGACTTAAGACGGAAAGACCCACAAACAAGCAAGACCTGAAGGCTGCGGCTGTAAAGGCCTGGCAAAGCATTAAGAAGGAGGAAACCCAGCGTTTGGTGATGTCCATGGGTTCCAGACTTAAGGCAGTGATTGCCTCCAAAGGATTCGCAACAAAATATTGAAAATAAAAATATTTTGTTTGGGTTTGGTTTATTTGTCCAATTACTTTTGATCTCCTAAAATGTGGAGTGTTTGTAAAGAAATGTGACAATTCCTACAATTTCTATCAGATATTTTTGTTCAAACCTTCAAATTAAACGTTACAATCTGCACTTGAATTCTGTTGTAGAGGTTTCATTTCAAATCCAATGTGGTGGCATGCAGAGCCCAACTCGCCAAAATTGTGTCACTGTCCAAAGATTTCTGGACCTAACTGTATATATACAGGGTGGCCCAAAAGTAGGTGGACAGTGTGAAGTGAAACTGACTCAGTTGCCCTTAGCAACCAATCAGATTTCACTTTTCATTCTTCACAGACTCTTTGGAAAATGAAAGGTGGAATCTGATTGGTTGCTAAGGGCAACTGAGTCAGTTTCACAGATCCACTGTTCACAGATAAGTCTCCCCCAAATCTGTTTTCTTTTCAGATAATTCAGATAACCCATAATGGCAAATACTTTAAATACAGATCAAAGAAAATGGATTTTAAAAGAGTATTGGAAATCTCAAAATGCAGAAACCATTACAGCAACTTGGGTTGAAACATTCGGTTCTCAAGCGCCAAAAGAGACAAACCATTTACCGCATTTGTGACAAATTCGATGCCACTGGCTTAATCCTTAATGCTCCAAAAACTGGTCGACCCAAAACAGCCTGTACAGAAAATAATAAACAACTTGTTGCTGAAACATTTGTTCAGAGTCCAAAAAAGTCACCAGAAGAGTCTCTTTAGAATTGGGAATTTCAGGAGCTTCTATCATGCGAATCCTGAAATCTATTGGGTAGAAAGCTTATCCTCCACGCCTAAAGGCCCTGTCACACACACAGGCAGATCTGTGGCAGATCTGTGGCAGATCTGTGGCAGGTCTGTGGCAGGTCTGTGGCAGGTCTGTGACAGGTCTGTGACAGGTCTGTGGCAGATCTATGGCAGGTCTGTGGCAGGTCTGTGGCAGATCTATGGCAGGTCTGTGGCAGGTCTGTGGCAGATCTATGGCAGGTCTGTGGCAGGTCTGTGGCAGATCTATGGCAGGTCTGTGGCAGGTCTGTGGCAGATCTATGGCAGGTCTGTGGCAGATCTATGGCAGGTCTGTGGCAGATCTATGGCAGGTCTGTGGCAGATCTATGGCAGGTCTGTGGCAGGTCTGTGGCAGGTCTGTGGCAGGTCTGTGGCAGATCTATGGCAGGTCTGTGGCAGGTCTGTGGCAGGTCTGTGGCAGGTCTGTGGCAGATCTATGGCAGATCTATGGCAGATCTATGGCAGGTCTGTGGCAGGTCTGTGGCAGGTCTGTGGCAGATCTATGGCAGGTCTGTGGCAGGCCTGTGGCAGGTCTGTGGCAGATCTATGGCAGGTCTGTGGCAGGCCTGTGGCAGGTCTGTGGCAGATCTATGGCAGGTCTGTGGCAGGTCTGTGGCTGCAGTAAAATTGTGGACAATCAGTGCCAGGTTTGTGGCTGTGTACAAATGGAACAGTATGTCCATGATTTCACTGCAACCACAGATCTGCCAAAGATGTATCTCTGTGTGTGACGGGGCCTTAATTCATGGTTTATTGGAGGATGATGCAGACCGGCGGCAGCAATTTAGTGAGATTATGCTTAACGAAACTGAGGAAAATCCAGTAATTCTAGATAACATTATGTGGAGCGATGACGCTTCTTTCACATTATCGGCCATATTAACAGACATAATTGTATTAACTGGTATAATGAGAACATGCATTTAACATTAGAGCAACAACTAAATGAGCCTGGTGTCAATGTTTGGGGGGTATTTCAAGTTTAAGGGGTACTTTACACGTTGCGCAATTGCTAGCGATGTCGAGCGCGATAGCCCCCGCCCCCATCGTACATGTGAAATGTGGTGATTGCTGCCGTAGCGAACATTATCGCTACGGCAGCTTCACACGCACATACCTTGTCGGCGACGTCGCGGTGACTGCCGAACAATCCCTCCTTCAAGGGGGAGGTGCGTTTAGCGTCACCGCGACATCACTAAGCGGCCGGCCAATAGAAGCGGAGGGGCGGAGATGAGTGGGACATAAGATCCCGCCCACCTCCTTCCTTCCGCATAGCCGGTGGACGCAGGTAAGGAGATGTTTGTCGTTCCTGCGGTGTCACACACAGTGATGTGTGGTGCTGCAGGGACGACAAACAACATCGTAACAACATTATGAAAATGAACGACGTTACACAGATCAGCGATTTGTGCCGCTGATGCGCTCGTACATCGTCGCAACTAGGCTTTACACGTTGCGATGTCGTTACCGGCGCCGGATGTGCGTCACTAACGGCGTGACCCTGACGATATATCGGTAACGATGTCGCAGCGTGTAAAGTGCCCCTTAGTGTTTTAGGAACAATATTTTTTGATGGAACAGTCACAAGAGATAAGTATCTCGAAATTCTAATGAATCAAGTTGTTCCCCAGTTACAGCAACAGCCGAATTCAAATCACCATTATTTCCAACAAGATGGGGCCCTCCACATTATTCAAGAGTGGTCCGCGAGTAGCTTGATGAAACATTTCCTAATAAATGGATTGGCCGAAGAAGCCCACTTGATTGGCCGCACGTTCACCAGTTTTGACCCCAATGAATTTCTTCTTTTGGGGAGTACTCAAGGACAAAGTTTATAGTCGAAAACCAAAAAGTGTCAGTGAATTGAAAAATTACATAAGAGATGCATGTCAAGAAATCAATACCCAAAGAGACTTGTGCAAAAATGTTTGTCGAAGCGTAAAAGGCTTCAAAGCTGCGCAAATTGTAATGGAAAACAGTCAGAGCACCCGCGGTGATAAAATTTAAGGGCTTTTGCATTATTGTTCAGAATAAAATGTAATTCTCAATGTTATGCTTGTGTTAGTAAATATAATCTTTTATATATATATATATATATATATATATATATATATATATATATTAAAATAAATGTTAATTTGTGTCCACCTACTTTTGGACCACCCTGTGTGTGTGTGTATATATATATATATATATATATATATATACATATATATATACATATATACACACATATACATACATATATATCCATACATATATATACATACACACAGTAATATATATATATATTATATATATATATATATATAAACTGTATATACATATGCATATAAATACATTGTAGGGATACAGCTCACTCGGTTGGTTGCGTGTCGCTCAGGATAACAAATCAGAAACAGCCTTTTTCGGAATAAAATTAAAACATAAAGCAAATAGTCCACACGATAGGGCAGGTTCAGACATTCAGGTTAATGTCCAGCTCTGAGTCTTTAGCAAAGAACAACAACACTGGAGGTCTGCACCCCTCCACACACAGCCAGACTAATGAGTTCCCCTACACTTTATGTCCACTATATCCCTGGGGTGGGGTATGTGAGTAGCCAGTCCCACCCATTCCTCTGACTGCTCATAATCTTGGCCCTGACATGTTCTATTAATACTCTCAGCACTATATGTGCTGGAGCCTGCTTCTGGGCTTACATCACCTCTGTGATACACATCTCCCCTCAAGGACCACAGGCCCATTATATGGACAGATAATACATCACACAAGGCTTAAGGCTTCATGCACATTATCATTATTTGGCTCCATTTTGACATCTGCGTTATGGTCCCAGCTTGGCTGGAGGTCTAATAGCATCAAAGACCCCTAGTCAAGCAGGGACATACAGCAAAAATAATAGGCTGAAAAAATGCTACAAGGGTCACTGTATAATGAAAAGTTCAGCAACTTTTAGATCTCTGCATGCTGTTAGTGAATGAAACATTCCTACATTCAGAGACTTAGAACAGACCTGAGATTTCCTCCCATTGTGTTCAGTCCATAGTGTCCGGCCTTCACTCCTGATACACTGTAACAAACTATTCCATCAGCCACCTGTGCTGATGATGATGTAGCTCAGACTGGATACATTTGCAGCAAAATATCAGCTCTGTGCAGGTTTTCAGCCTCTTCACATGACCACCATGTTCCTATTCACTAACAGCAAGCAGAGAACTCGATAATATAATAGAAAAATAAAAACATATTGATGGGAAATTTAGATTGTGAGTCCCAATGGGGACAGTGACCAAGTCTATAAAGTACCGTAGAAATAATGGCGCTATATAAGTGAGTAAATACATAATATTATTATTATCTTTAAGTTACACAATAATTAGACTTTATTTGCAAGAAACTGGAAAATTCCTTTAAGATTTGCCTGTTGAAAATGCTCAGCGCTCGGTAGGGAGCTGTCCCCTCAGCACCGCGGGGTCCCACGTCTCCAGACAGGACTAATATATTTACTGAATACATCAACTCTCCAAATTCAGAAAAGTCAAAATGACTGAAAGGAGCCGCCAACCTGAAAACATCCTGACCTCTATTAGTGCGACCCAAGGAACTCGATGACCTCCACATATGTGCCAAGGGGGCGCCAATAATATATGTGCCAAGGGGGCGCCAATAATATATATGCCAAGGGGCGCCAATAATATATGTGCCAAGGGGAACCAATAATATATGTGCCAAAGGGGCGCCAATAATATATGTGCCAAGGGGCGCCAATAATATATGTGCCAAGGGGGAACCAATAATATATGTGCCAAAGGGGGCACCAATAATATATGTGCCAAGGGGGCACCAATAATATATGTGCCAAGGGGGAACCAATAATATATGTGCCAAAGGGGGCACCAATAATATATGTGCCAAGGGGGAACCAATAATATATGTGCCAAGGGGGCACCAATAATATATGTGCCAAGGGGGAACCAATAATATATGTGCCAAAGGGGGCACCAATAATATATGTGCCAAGGGGGCACCAATAATATATGTGCCGAGGGGGAACCAATAATATATGTGCCAAGGGGGCGCCAGTAATATATGTGCCAAGGGGGTGCCAATAATATACGTGCCAAGGGCAATAACAGTAGCTGCACAAATGTGTCATCAAAAACTAACCTGTTCTTAAATACAGTGTTTTCTATTTCATTTTTATTGTTTTACAAGGTTTTTTTTTCATATCATAAACTGTATTAAAATATCTAATCTTGCAGTTTTCATACTGGTCAATGGATCCATTTTAGACTCATAATTGCTGTCATTTCAGGACGTTTTCAGCAGTTTTCTTATCATAAGAGGCAGATTACAATGACCTCTATACACAGCTGATAATAAATCCACTAATCACAATAAATAATATCACAGCTCACCTCCTCCTCCTGTACAATGACTGAAACTCTATATAGGAGATAACACAGGATCTCATCATTCTCAGTAGATGGTGTCACAGCACAACTCCTCTCCCTTCTGTACAATGACTGAAAACACCTCTATCTATGTATAGTAGATAACATACAGTAGGATCCACCATTAAAATTAGGTGATGTCACCACTCAACTCTTCCCCCTTCTGTACAATGACTGATAACACCTCTATACACAGTAGATAACACAGGGTCCACCATTCATATTAGATGAAGTCACAGCTCACATCCTCTCCATCCTGTACAATGACTGATAACACCTCTATATAGAGTAGATAACACAGAATCCATCATTCACAATAGGTGAAATCACAGCTCACCTCCTCCCCTACTGTATAATGACTGATAACACCTCTATATACAGTAGATAACACTGGGTCCATCATTCACAATAGGCGATGTCACAGCTCACCTCCTGTACAATAACTAATACCACTACTATACACAGTAGATAACACAGGAGCCACCATTCACAATTTTCGATGTCACAGCTCACTTCCTCCTCCTCCTCTACAATGACTGATGACACCTCTATATACAGTAGACAACACAGGATCTACCACTCACAATAGGTGATATCACAGCTCACCTCCTCATGTACAATGACTGATAGCACCTCTATATAGGAGATAACACAGGATCCACCATTCACAATAGGTGATATCACAGCTCACCTCCTACTCCTGTACAATGACTGAGAATGCCTCTAAATACAGTGGATAACACAGGATCCACCATTCACAATAGGTGATGTCACAGCTCACCTCCTCCTCCTGTACAATGACTGATAACACTACTATATACAGTAGATAACACAGGATCCAGCATTCACAATAGGTGATGTCACAGCTCACCTTCTCATGTACAATGACCGATAATGCCTCTATATACAGTGGATAACACAGGATCCACCATTCACAATAGGTGATGTCACAGCTCACCTCCTCCTCCTGTACAATGACTGATAAAACTGCTATATACAGTAGATAACACAGGATCCACCATTCACAATAGGCAATGTCACAGCTCACCTCCCTTCACAATGCTTTGCACATGCTCATTAGATGCTTCAATACAAAAGATAAGATCCGAGTATGATCATTGCTGCTAATGTTCATGTGGATTTCCTGAAACAACAGGACCTTAGAGCCTAATGAAGCCCTAGTGGCCGATGATAACAAGAAATACAGATTATGATATGAAAAGTAAAGCAAAAGTGCAACATTTAAATAAAAAAAAAAACCCAACCCTTCTATTTCTATTTCTCCGAGACCCCCAATTCCTGATTGCACAGTAAGATGTGGTCCTGGGTACAAATCCCACCGAGAAGATGTTGATGTGACCTTTTTCCCCATAAAATTGCAGCAAGGATTGCAAGATGTGCTGTAATATTTGTCACCGAGCCGCAGCCTCGTCTTCTGCAGCTACGTGATGTGAACGCAAACGAGACTAAATACCAAGGAAAAGATCGTCAGCAGCAACAATCACACGAGTGCCGATTACAGGGTCACCCCCTTACTGGACGGGAATATCGCCCATCCCCCAAATTGTGTTACAACAAGTGTCAGAGCCGCTGACGAGATCCTGCCGATAATTGAACATATTGTTGTGTGAACACCAAAGTGACGTGTCCCTCCGGTAATAACCTGCCCATATCGCTGATATTAGAGGGGGCCGTAGAGACGCGCGGCGGCGGCAGAACATAGCCGGGCTTGTACAGCGCTGCCCCCTGACCCCACAAAGTGCAGCCAAGATAATGTCGCTGCCGGATGCGGGAAGAATCCACTCTTCCATTTGTTTCCATCAATCATCTATCTTACCACAGAGACCCCACAAATGCTAAAATGGGGGTACACCGCCTCCTTTGCACTGCTGCCAAGGTGTGAGGGTCCTGAGTACTAGAGCATAGCCCCCACCTATAATAGAAAAGGCGAAAAAGGCTCTAAAAGGGTCATTTTCAATTATAAAAATGATTACCTATCAGAATGCTGGGCAGATGTCTGACAACAATCCGAAATTCAAGGGTCTGACATGCCGCATTCATCATCTATGGGACTGAGAGATGGCAGAGTGCAGCGCTCTACCACCTCCACCTGGGCCTTTTAGGCTCTGTGCACACAGTGCATTTTTATCGCTTTTTTTAGTGCAGTTTTGTCACAAAACTGAACGCAAATCCTTATATCAGCAAAGTCAACGAGAATCCTGAAGTTTTGTGAAAGTTCCTTCTTTTCTCTTGCAGATTTGGGGCAGCATGTCAATTCTTTCAGTGTTTTTTTCTAGCTTTCTTTCCATTCCAGAATGCATGGAAAAGCAAGCAAAAAAAGTATCAAAAACGCATCAAAAACGTGTCAAAAACGCAGGTGGGGCCTCAGCCAACAGAAAAATGTTGCTCCCTGGTATCAGCTATGTTGGCTGATGTTGGCTGAGGCCCCACCTCTTCCGGCCACATGGGTATGACATCAGCACAGGCCCTTTTAGTCACAATGTAAATCGATTCTATAATAGAATTAGCATAAATATCAGGGGGAGGGGATAACTATGAATACCCACCCCAGCTATCAGCTGCTGCAGTCACTCAACAAGCTGCTGATTTTACAAATTTTATTTGCCTGTGTTTCAAAACCTATACATCCGAGCTGACAACTAAAGGTATGTATAGAATCAGCCTAATAGTGCCAGAATAGCACAGGCTTTAGGTTATATAGGAAAATCCTGGTGATTGGTGCGCTTTAAGCTTACAGCAATGTCATACGCAGATGGCGGCAGCGGGATCTGTTCAGACTACATATTCTGACACTCCGCCTGATAACTTGTCTGATGTCTGTGATCAGCGAAGGCAGAGTCGGCCGATGACCTGCAGAGTGGTAATTCATAGGCAGGCTAGCAAGAGTTAATCTCTGCTGGTCTGCTTGTGAGTCTCCTTTGATCACATGCTGTGGGGGAGCCAATCACATCTGCTCTGCTCCTAAATCTGCTGGCTGTATCCTTCCTATAGTGGTCGGGTGAGGTGTGGAGATCCAGACTAACTGGTGATTGTAGTACTTATTGCTAAGTGTGGTTGTATAGTTAACCATTGTTGCCTTATTGTTGCTACCTTCCTGCTCTTGCTTTTCTCCTGAGTTTCTCATTGTTGGTTCCTGTGAATTTTCATTGTGTCAGAGTTTTGGCTTTCCGTGTGTGTTTTTATATGTGATTCCTTGTTCCTTGTGTTGCTACCTTCCTGCTGTTGCTTTTTTCTTGAGACTCTCATTGTTAGTTCCTGTGAGTTTGCAGTATGTCAGAGTTTTGGTTTTCCTTGTCTTTTATGTGTGATTCCTTGTTTCTTTTCATGCACTTTTTTTTCTCCTGAGTCTCTCATTGTTAGTTCCTGTGAGTTTGCAATGTGTCAGAGTTGTGGTTTCCCTTGTCCGTCTTTATCTGTGATTCCTTATTCCTTTTGTTGCTACCTTCCTTCTCTTGCTTTTCTCATGAGTCAAAATTGTTTGTTCCTGCGAGTTTGCAATGTGTCAGAATAGTGGTTTCTCTTGTCTGTCTTTATCTGTGATTCCTTATTCCTTTTGTTGCTACCTTCCTTCTCTTGCTTTTCTCCTGAGTCAAAATTGTTTGTTCCTGTGAGTTTGCAGTGTGTCAGATTTGTGGTTTTCCCCTGTCTGTCTTTGTCTGTGTTTGCGCCTCACTTCTGCCCCATCCTTCCTTGGTGGGAAGGGGAATCAGATCAGTTCTGGTCAGAACCTTAGGTATGTGACTCAGGAATCTCCACCATTAGGTGTAATCCTGAGGTTAGGGATAGTCTAGGGAGAGGATAGGAGCTCTGTCCCTCGATATCCTACAGTTCCATCATGACAATTATCCTACATGTCAACCAAAAGCATTGATTTTTAGGTGTAGGCACAAAAAAGGCAACTGGTTTTTGCTTTTGGTTGTGCCAGCAACAATATTTACCGCAGTCAGTAGAACATTGCCGCCATTGTATTAAATTCAAAGGGTCAGGATTGTTGCAAGTGATGAATTTTCTCCCTATTTTGCACAATTGTGAAGATGTAGCAGAGCTGAGTTTGTCACCTTCTTATCCATCATGATAATATCTGTAAAATAAGGAGATAAATGATGTCTCTGCTGCGGTCGGGCTGCACCGAGAACACATTGTGAGTTGTAAGATCACCGCCGGTGTCAAACTTGGCTCTGCTACTCCTGAATCTGCACATGCCGTTCCTGCCATGTTTTCCAGTTCTGTAGATGACAGGAGGGGGAATATATCATTAATTCTCCGGTACACGGAGGTTCTATCGTCTTTCTTTTTTTGGGCCGCGCCATTTTCGTTATTCCGTAGGAATGTTTTGGGTTTGTTTTTTTTTAAAGGTCACTCGCCCACTTTGTGTATTTCCCTAAGCACACGCCGCACTTGCAGGATACACACACATCAGTAATGCGGATTATTACAAAGCGCCAAATACCAGGTTTATCTCATACACACAGTTTTATAGTCGGCAAATTCGTACTTTAATTACTGCGCGGCGCCTGCCGGGATTATTTACATCATTATCCGCTGTTAATAATGTGCCGCAATTATCACAAATATTCGTCTTTTCACAGCCGCTCCGCTATGAGCATCTCTGCCTGTGGAGTAGCATGGATTGTCAGCTCCCAGGGCAAATATTCTGAGCCCCCCTATTCCCTGAACCCCTCCCCCGCCCAGTATTGTAATGTCAGGAAAATAATGATGTTATTACAGTTTGAGATTTTTGTTAAAATTTTTATTAAAACTTGTTTTTTTCTCACTTTTTTTACTACATTCTTTTTGTAAAACAATTCTATCCGTAACCCTTCACGTAACGTAAGTCTAGCCCTAACCCTAACCCTGTCCTCAAACCTATCCCAAACTGTAAGTCTAACCCTAACCCTGTCCTCAAGCCTATCCTAGACTAAGTCTAACCCTAACCCTGTCCTCAAGCCTATCCTAGACTAAGTCTAACCCTAACCCTGTCCTCAAGCCTATCCTAGACTAAGTCTAACCCTAACCCTGTCCTCAAGCCTATCCCAAACTGTAGGTCTAACCCTAACCCTGTCCTCAAGCCTATCCCAAACTGTAAGTCTAACCCTAACCCTGTCCTCACGCCTATCCCAAACTAAGTCTAACCCTAACCCTGTCCTCAAGCCGATCCCAAACTGTAAGTCTAACCCTAACCCTGTTCTCAAGCCTATCCCAAACTGTAAGTCTAACCCTAACCCTGTCCTCAAGCCTATCCCGAACTGTAAGTCTAACCCTAACCCTGTTCTCACGCCTATCCCAAACTGTTAGTCTAACCCTAACCCTGTTCTCACGCCTATCCCAAACTAAGTCTAACCCTAACCCTGTCCTCAAGCCGATCCCAAACTGTAAGTCTAACCCTAACCCTGTTCTCAAGCCTATCCCAAACTGTAAGTCTAACCCTAACCCTGTTCTCAAGCCGATCCCAAACTGTAAGTCTAACCCTAACCCTGTTCTCAAGCCTATCCCAAACTGTAAGTCTAACCCTAACCCTGTTCTCAAGCCGATCCCAAACTGTAAGTCTAACCCTAACCTTGTCCTCAAGCTTATCCCAAACTGTAAGTCTAACCCTAACCCTGTTCTCAAGCCGATCCCAAACTGTAAGTCTAACCCTAACCCTGTGCTCAAGCCTATCCCAAACTGTTAGTCTAACCCTAACCTTGTCCTCAAGCTTATCCCAAACTGTAAGTCTAACCCTAACCCTGTTCTCAAGCTTATCCCAAACTGTAAAGGCTACTTTACACACTGCGATATCGGTCCCGATATCGCTAGTGTGGATACCCGCCCCCATCTGTTGCGCGACACGGGCAAATCGCTGCCCGTGCCGCACAACATCGCCCAGAGCCGTCACACATACTTACCTGTCCGGCGACGTCGCTGTGACCGGCAAACCGCCTCCTTTCTAAGGGGGCGGTCCGTGCGGCGTCACAGCGACGTCACTGAAACATCACTGAACCGCCGCCCAATAGCAGCGGAGGGGCGGAGATGAGCGGGACATAACATCCCGCCCACCTCCTTCCTTCCGCATAGCGGCCGGGAGGCAGGTAAGGGGAGCTTCCTCGTTCCTGCGGCGTCACACGGAGTGATGTGTGCTGCCGCAGCAACGAGGAACAACTTCGCTACTGCTGCAGTAATGATATTTAAGAATGGACCCCCATGTCGCCGATTAGCGATTTTGCACGTTTTTGCAACGATGCAAAATCGCTTATCGGTGTCACACGCAACGGCATCGCTAATGCGGCCAGATGTGCGTCACAAATTCCGTGACCCCAACGACTCCGCATTAGCGATGTCGCAGCGTGTAAAGCCCCCTTAAGTCTAACCCTAACCCTGTTCTCAAGCCTATCCCAAACTGTAAGTCTAACCCTAACCGTGCCCTCAAGCCTATCCCAAATTGTAAGTTTAACCCTAACTCTAACCCTGTCCTCAAGCCTATCCCAAACTGTAAGGGGTGCTTCACACACAGCGAGCTCGCTGCCGAGATCGCTGCTGAGTCACGCTTTTTGTGACGCAGCAGTGACCTCATTAGCGATCTCGCTGTGTGTGACACTGAGCAGCGATCTGGCCCCTGCTGCGAGATCGCTGCTCGTTACACACAGCCCTGGTTCGTTTTCTTCAAAGGCGCTCTCCCGCTGTGACACACAGATCGCTGTGTGTGACAGCGAGAGAGCGACAAATGAAGCGAGCAGGGAGCAGGAGCCGGCGTCTGGCAGCTGCGGTAAGCTGTAACCAAGATAATTACCTTAGTTACCAGCCTCCGCAGCTCTCACGCTGCCTGTGCTGCCGGCTCCGGCTCTCTGCACATGTAGCTGCAGTACATATCGGGTTAATTAACCCGATGTGTACTGTAGCTAGGAGAGCAAGGAAGCGGTGTGCGCTGGTAACTAATGTAAACATCGGGTAACCATACCCGATGTTTACCTTAGTTACCAGTGTCCGCAGCTTCCAGACGCCGGCTCCGTGCAAGCGCAGCTGGCTGGGGGCTGGTCACTGGTCGCTGGTGAGATCTGCCTGTTTGACAGCTCACCAGCGACCATGTAGCGATGCAGCAGCGATCCTGACCAGGTCAGATCGCTGGTCGGATCACTGCTGCATCGCTAAAGTGTGAAGGTACCCTAAGTCTAACCCTAATCCTGTCCTCAAGCTTATCCCAAACTCTAGAAAACCGAGAGAAAAAAAAAAATCCAGCGGATCGCAGGTTTTTCTAAAAGGTAACTTTATTTTTTTTCCTCTCTGTTTTCAATTGCTGGAGCCATTGCCTTGGACTCTCCGTGCTGGATTGGGTGTATGAAACCTTTGAGCTTTATTTAAAGGAGTGCTGGATATATTTTTCTACTATCCCAAACTGTAAGTCTAACCCCAAACCTAAACCTAGATCTTAACACTAGTTAGGCTTAGGAAAAAGTAGAAAAATTATAAAGGCAACTTTTAATAAAAATTAAAGTCAGTGCAGAATCATAACCACTGCTATCACACTACGTACAGGGAAGTACCAAGGAAATGGCGAAAGGGAAGGGAAACCCTGTTTCTAGTGAAGGGGGAGATGGTGACTTGTGGCCAAACCTTCCGCTGGTCCCTGGGGTCTCACCACGCTAAATAGGTTCCGCACCTATGCGCCAAGCCGGATACCTGACCCTAGGATGACTCTGAAATAGGCCCTATCTAGGGAATGGATGGGATGAGCGCTTGGTCAACCCCACTAAAGTCTAAAGAAGACACAGGGAGCACAAACAGGGGAGAAGTAAACAAATCTTTTCTCCAGTGACTCATGGAACTGCAACAGCAAAGTTTCTCCAGAAAGATACAAGCTGACACCTTGCACTGAAGACTTGTTAAGGGTATTAGACCTGTCACCAGCACAGAGTAAGGAAGAATGAGGGTATATAATGACACAAAGGGAAGTGCTGTTGAAAACAACCCGAAGCAGGGAAAAGGAGAAAGTCAGAGAGCAGCTTGTGCAGCCAAACGCTGTGACCTTCTACAGCCGGACACCACAAGACTGTCTTGACAATTGCACATTTGCTGTTCATCTTCTTTCATGGGTTTGTCATTGGTTGCTGTGCTCTGCATAAGCAGTGACAGAGATGACTTAGCTCAGTTACTTTATTATACTGAGCTTTGGGATTGTGGTTGCTGCCTATGCAGAGCACAGTACCCTATGACAAACTCATCTCACCGGTTATGCTCTGTATAAGCAGCACTGGGTGGGCACTCGCTGCACCTCTCCAAGAAGAAGTAACACCTTTAGGCGCCAACACATTGGCAGTGTGGGAGTATAGGGGTGGGGGTGAAATTTTGTGCTCTGCATAGGCAGTGACCGAGATGACGTAGCTCAATTACTTTATTATACTGAGTTTTATCATTGTAGGTTGCTGCCTATGCAGAGCGCAGCACCTGATGACAAGCTCATCTTACCTGTTGTGCTCTGCATAAGAAGCTCTGGGTGGGCACTCGCTGCAAGAAGGAGTAACACCTTTAGGCGCCAACAGAGTGGGAAGTATAGGGGAGGAACAGTGGGGGGAAATTTTGCATCTTCGAAGAACTATGCATCTAGTGTGACACCCTGGACCCCCAGGGGTCACAGGTCACTACACACACCACATACACCCCCACCCTAGTAAGGTACCATCAGTCAACAAAGACCTGATTGCCTCCCTCAGAGTCAGACAGGCACACCAGGTGGGCGGAGTCAGGTGGATAGACATGCCCCCCGAGGAGTCTGCTGGCCTGAGGCAGGATAGACAGAAGGGAGATTGAGTTTGGAGAGAGAAGAGAGAGGAGTTCAGTTCTGCGCGGGGCCTCGGTTGGAGCCTAGGATCCCAGATCAGTCAGGCAGGCAGACGGTAGTGGCTGCCTGCAGGAGACCGGGAATACGACCGGTGGAACCGTAAGGGACCGGGACAGGGTAGTGGCCCGCCGGAACTGAACTGGGGAGCGAACTGGATACCTTAGCACCAGGCAGGGTACTCAGACCCCAAACTAGGCTAGAAGCCACCACCATAGTCAAATTAACTGATTGCGGTCTGAACCTCAGGGGTTCATTCCCACCTAAGTCCCGATTGAAGGCAACAGCCCAACCCGTCCGGATAGGAGCCACCGCCAGAGGCCAGAGATCCAAGGGCCAGCGTCTGCGGGCAAGCGGGCTCCTACGACACTTATACGCCGGGGAGCGGACTACCAGTGCCCAGGCACAGGAGTCAAGATTCACATACAGGTGCAGGAGAAAGGCGGACATTACCAACCTCACAAGAAAAGCTGCAGCCGGCTGCGGGCCCCGTTCATCACCCCCGTTTGGTTTACCAGCGCCTCCAGTGTCTTGTATCAGAGTGAGTACACCAGTGCCCTCAGGCACCGCGCCGCGCTGCACTGCGACACCGCGCCCTTCACCCCGGCCCTCGCCAACCGGGCCCCGGGACCAACATCCCCTACCCACGGAGGGGTCAACACCTAGCTGCGCCACTACACCGCACCCGGGATTCCCCGTACCTTCACCGCAGCGGTGGTGTCCACAATCAGCACAACCCGTGGGTGGCGTCACAAACTATTACCCCAAAACCAAATACCCGCATCCCCGTGCGTAGCGCCAACCCCCTTTGCAGAGCGACGTGACCCCCGGGTCCATGAGAGGTTCGAGCCACCACCCGTAGAACGCGAGCACGGATCCGAGTGGCTTGCTGGCCGCAGCCGAGGCCGCGGGGCGGTACACTAGGGCACCCCCATGCTACACCCGACTCCAAAGCACAGCCCTACTGGATCCAAAAATCCCCGGGTAGCACCATCTTCTCCTACCTTTTGGCTCCTTATTGCCCCCTAGACTGTTGCGATCCAGGTTCTGCTCAGGAACTGACGGAACTGGAAAATTGCAACATTTTTTAAATCTGCAGCATGTCAATTTGTTTCAGACGTTTTGCAACATTTTTTCACCCAAAGCAACAAGAGGGTGCAAAGGTGTTTTTGTTGCATTTTTTGTGTCTTTGGTGAATAAAACTAATTTTAATAAATATTTACTTTAGATGTGTAATCAGCACATGAACAAATGTTGCAAAAAAGCATTAAAAACGCTGCAAAGCGCAGGGTTTCTACTGAAAGACGGCAGGTTATGGCTGCAGAAAAAAATGCGTGTGAACGGAACCTTATAAGAATCCTTCATTGTTTCAATGATAAATAATTGATCGTCTCGGCTCCCAAATAACAGTAAATTGGCGTCATCCGACACATGAAAAATCGCTATAAATTCTGTTTACTGGTTTCTCACTGGAAACGCTGTTCTGGCTTTCAAAGACTTGGATGAATTTTCCCGTATGCACCCGCTGGAGGTGACGATCTGCAGGCGGCATCAAAGAGACGGCATTAATACAAATCCGGGCTCATTTGTTCTGACTGTGCAAAGACGAGGCGTCAGAACAGGCAGAAAATCGCCCGATATTACGGATGCGTCCCGGTGGGGTCCATCTCAGTCGGAGGTTTCTACTGAACACGCTTTGATTCCAGATCTGGAAAAATTCCCCTTCATCTGTGCAATCATCTGACATGACCCCGCTAATGTGGATCTGACAAGACCGGAGCGGCCGCGCCGATGAAACGCCTCGCTTTCTCCATGTCTCCATCCGGGACCGCACTAAGAGGTGTCGGAAAAGAAGACAAATCTCCAAGGGACAATTAGATCCAACACTCTTAGAGGATATGGTCACTTTTTGACAAATATACTTGATTAAATAAAACAATAGTTTTTTTCTTCTCTATTCACATTCAAAGCTGCAAGAATTCTAGTAACTCTTCGTAACCGTGTGTCACGCTAGGCACAAGGAAGTAACAAGGCAACGGCAAAAGGGAAGGGAAAGCCTGTGTCTAAGGAAAAGGAAGATGGTGAGCCCTGACCAAGCCTACCGCTGGTCCCTAGGGTCCCTCACCGCCCTAGATAGGTTCCACATCTATGCACCGAGCTGGATACCTGACCCTGAAATAGACCCTAGGTAGGGAGCGGATGGGATGAGCACTTAGTCAACCCCACTAAGCTCTAAAGAAGACACAGGGATAACAAACAGGAGGAAGAGAACGAACAACTTATCTCCAGATGATTCAGGGAGAGGAACTGCAACAACCACAAAGTTTCTCCAGATGAATACAAGCCACCTGCTTGCACTCAAGACTTGTTAAGGGTATTAGACCTATCACCAGCACAGAGTAAGGAAGAATGAGGGTATATAATGACACAAACTGAAGTGCTGATGAAAACAGCCAAAAAAGTGAGGACATTTGCAGGGTCCTAAAGAGAAGATAAACTCCGAGCCGGTTCCCTGACCCTGGCTAACCCTGAAATAGACCCTAGGTAGGGTTCGGATGGGATGAGCACTTAGTTAGCCCCACTAAGCTCAAAAGAAGACACAGTGATCACAAACAAGGGAAGGAAACAACAACTTATCTCCAGATGACTCGGGAAGAGGAACTGCAACAAAAACAAAGTTTCTCCAGATGAATACAAGCCACCTGCTTGCACTCAAGACTTGTTATGGGTTTTAGACCCATCACCTATGCACCAAGCCTGATTCCTGACCCTAGGTATCCCTACTGCTGGACCTTAAATAGGGAACGGATGGGATGAGCTCTTTGTCAACCCCACTAATTACTATAGAAGACACAAGGAGGACACACAGGTGAAAAGCATGAACTACTTATCCACAGATGACACAGGTAGAAGTTCAGCAACAATAGCACAAAGGAGTACAAGCCACCTGCTTGCAACCTAGGCTTGAAGGAACTGAAAATATCACCAGCACCAGTCCAAGGAAGGAAGGGGTATTTAAGCACCAAGAGAATGCTGATGATCAGCAGCTGTGTGGATGACAAGCTCCTGCTGGGTCCAAAGAGATGAATCCAGCAGGAAAGCTACCTATACCAATGACTACTGACAGCAGGAACATAACAATGGAAAGTCAGGGAACATTCTGCACAGCCAAATGTTGTGACCTTCTATTGCCAGAAACTACATGACTGTCTGTCACCCAAGAATGGCATTTTGTGCCCCCATAAAATTTGGTGTCCCTGTGGCCCCTTATCCTATACTGATAGCTCTATCCTCGGAAATAGAGGCCCCGGACACTTGCCCAGTTTCTTGCCACATAAATCCAGCCATGCACAGATGCAATTTTGCATTTGGCTATCCTCATCTATCCTTTAATGATTACACAATATGGCGGCTCTGATTTTCTGCAGATGCAGCAGCTCATCCGCGGGCTGTGCACTCATGGTGGATTGGATATTACTTTTCGGATCGCCTGCATGGAGGGCTTTGCTCTCCTTTATATCATACATTGTCGCGCTGAAGCTCCGGATCCGTCATCCTCACCGGTTTTGTCATTTATCACATTTGGTAAACTAATATTCTGCAGATGATGCGTTCGCCGCCCGCCCGCATTTGTGATGTTCACTTTGTGGGAATTAATGGGAAAATATTCGCAGCCGCCATACGTGATGATTTATTCTCCACTTCATAAGATTTGTCTTCTGTGAGAACTTTTTTTAATTAAGATTTAGCCGGAGTCTTTGTTTTCTGCTTCTTTGTAGGATGCAACGTTTTACAGTGTGATAGTTAAAGGGGTTGTCCGGCATAATTAAAAAATATCACCGCAGACATGGATGGGGTGAAAAGAAATCATATTCACCTACTGTTACCCCTATGGATCCAACAAAGCCCCCCACATAATCACACCTCTCAGCCATGCTTCATGGTGGGCAGCATACATGTACGCAACGCCTGCTCCCCTTTTCTGGGTCTCACTACGTTGTGGCATTTGGTAACACAAATCTTTCCACAGATTTCCACTATTATCTTTTCTTCTTGTTTGTGGTCCTGATTAGTGCAGTCTTTGCAGCAATTTCACCATAAAGGACACTTCTTGTAGTATCCTCTGGAGAGTTAATATTGAGCTGTATCTGCTACTTAATATCTAGGCATCATTAATAAGTGCTCCTATCAAAAGAACTGTCAATATGCAGTTTCTGAGGCTGGTAACTCTGATGAACTTATCCTCTGCAGCAGAGGCTTGGTTTTCCTTTCCTTATGAAAACCAGTTTCATTATAGCGATTGATGGTTTTCATGACTTGAAGATACCACCAAGGTTCTAACAATTTTCTGGAAAGACTAACCTTCACTCTTTAAAATAATGATGGACTGTCACTGCTCTTTACTTGGTTAAGTAGCTCTTGTCATATTCTGCCCTAGAACAGTTGTGGAATACACACACCATCTCTGCAAAACACTCCAGATTGTTGCAGACCTTTTATGAAGACTGGTGATTACACAAATGGGTTATTAATGAGTCGACCTGTTTATTGGAAGCCATCCCAGGTGAAGACCTGAAGACACTGCTGAAGGGAATGACAAGGGGTGTAAAGAGGAAAAGGAGGGAGCTCTAAGGACTTTGTGGTATAACACACATTATGGTTTGTTTTACATGTGTATCACGGATATGATTGGATAACTGGAGTTTATAAACTGGCCTTCAGGCTATGGGGCCTTAGCTGTCCCTGATCCCAGTGATACTTCTGATGGTGATGATGTCTGGGCCATCTTGCTTGCCCTGCTCTTGTACAACCCTGATCTAATACCCCCTTCTCCCTCACCCCAGGGGAGGGCCAGATAGGAGTGGTAGAACCCACAGATATGATCAAACTGGGGAAACCAAAACCCGATCTCCCAACACACTCACACAGAGGTATAAGACAACAAGGGATAAGGAGAAAAGTAGGAGCAGGAAGGAAACAACGTGACGGTGAGAGGACTCCACAACAACTCCATACACAGTTCACTACAATCACCAGCAAGACTGGGATACAGCAGCACACAAACCAGTGTAGCTCAAGCTATAGTTGGCATAGGAAGACAGGCTCCTCCATCTTAGAAAAGCAGGGAGGACTGTGATAGGTCTGCCACAACATGTAATCCAAGAGGTAACCAGCAGGCTAGCATAAATTAACTCCTGCAAGCCTGATCACTAATGCGCACACAGCTGGTTGATGCCCGAGCCTGTCTGTGTAACTCACAAGCACCGTATCAGACTCTGCAGTGTGAACAGCGTCAGATGCCGCCATGACACTCAACGAGTGTGACAATGTGCTTCTTTATCTCTTATTTCCATATTTGCTGTCATGTGATTTTGCTGCCTTTAGTCTGAATCTATAATGTGCACACTGCAATAAGTTACATAGTTACATAGTTACTTAGGTTGAAAAAAGACCTAGGTCCATCTAGTTCAACCTTCCTCCACCAGTTCAGAACAAGACAAACTATTGAATAAACAGGACAGGGTGTCCAAACTTTAGACTGGTACTGGCTTACACTTATCCAGATTACGTCCTACAAGATATTCTGTATCAGTCCCAATTTGCTAGGTGCCTGTTGACTTTTGCTAAGGGGGGTTTGTTTATGTGAACTCTACAAAATTGGGCATTTTGGGGTAGAACAAAAACGAAAAAGGGGTGGATCTTAAGCAATCTTTGCGCCAGATGGGTGTTCCTGAGCGGTTTTGGGGAATGGTACTTGAAGGTCCCCGGACAGAACTTGGGTTTTATGATTTTGGTCATTAGAGGGTTGGTAATTTTGACAATCTGCCCCAATGGTCCTATTGGCGTCCTATAGTCCAGTGACCGGCTCTTCTCCATGCGACACCCCGTCCTGCGATGCTGGACACATGGCGGTAATGAGCTTTGCCCGTTATCTCGCTTTCTCCAGCCTCACTAATGCAATCATAGGATGATACATTATTCTCCATCTTTATGCATCTTTAATAGGAATTGAATAAATCACATCTCACAAAGAGCCGAGCGCCCGTTCCTCCTCCTCCACCTCGCGGGTCACAGTCCTGTGATGAATAAGGGAAAACTTTCTAAAAAATTACTCATGTGATTCGGTGGAGGAGCAGGCGGCATGGCTGAGTGATGCCAGTACAATGGCCGAGACGTCTTCTGTACAATATTTATTCAAGCTGATGATTTGCACTTCAAAGGATGTATTGTCATCGTGGAAAATGTTCTCGGAGCTAAATCTAATTACATTCTTCTGTTCTCTCACTTTTTATTTCCCAGTTAACATGAGGTTTTTAGTTAGCGCCATCTTCCACCCCTATGTGCCGCCTGTGAGGCATCACCACACAGAAGCCCGGTGTGATGCTAGACATTACGAGTAGTATGAATAGAAGGGTAGTCAGACAAGTCGGGATCATAAGCCAGGAGATAGCGTATAAGATTCAGGGAGCAGACAGAGACGTGGTTAGGAAAAGGTCCGAGGTCAGAAGCCAGGAGGTAATGTATAAGGTTCAAGGAGCAGACAGAGACATGGTCAGGAAGAGGTCCGAGGTCAGAAGCCGGGAGGTAATGTATAAGGTTCAAGGATCAGACAGAGATGTGCTCGGGAAGAGATCCAAGGTCAGAAGCCGGGAGGTAATGCATAAGGTTCAGGGAGCAGACAGAGATGTGGTCAGGAAAAGGTCCAAGGTCAGAAGCCGGGAGGTAATGCATAAGGTTCAGGGAGCAGACAGAGATGTGGTCAGGAAGAGGTCCAAGTCAGGAGATAATGTATAAGGTTCAGGGAGCAGACAGAGACATGGTCAGGAAGAGGTCCGAGGTCAGAAGCTGGGAGGTAACATAAAAGGTTCAAGCAGCAGACCGAGACGTGGTCAGGAAGAGGTCCGAGGTCAGAAGCCAAGATCTGAACACTTACACTTAACGGGAGCCAAGAGCACACTGAGCAAACAGGAAGTATGACTGGTGAAGTTCAGACAGAGCAAGCCCAGTAAAGAAACAGAGCAATCACCAGGAACGAGGCGCATTTGTTAAGGCACCTCCCAGAACCAGCGTGGACCCTAGTGCTGAAAGACAACCTGTCAGCAAGTGCACAATACACAGCAGAGCATTTCCAAATGCAAAATGCTCCACACAGCAGAGCCATGACAAAAGCATTCCAAATGCAAAATGCTCAGCAAAGCGGAACCGTGACACCCGGAAGTGACAATTACTGGGTCTTGGTTGCTCAAGGCACTGGGTAATGTATGGAGATGTAAAGATGATCAAAATCTCCACTAGCATTATGCCTTGCCTATTAAAGCTAAGTGGTGAGTGCAGAGGAATAAAGTTAAAAAAAAAGTAGCTTTTTTGCCATCACAATTGTGGCTCAGTTTCCTTTAACAATGCTTCCTTGGTATTTGGACATTAAACCCATTGTTAACTAATTCCCATTATTTCTGTTACTTATGATTAAGTCCAATTTTCTTGTGGGTAGTCCCTTGTGAAAGATGCAATGTTTAGCACATCTCTGCCCAAAATGTGTTTTCGGCAAGGCTTAAAGGGGATGTCCACCACTTGGACAACCCCCACTCATTCCCTTTGTTTGCCCTTGTAAAAACAAATAAGCCTATTCTCCCATCCGGTGCGGCCACGAATCCACCGATGTCTGAAGCCGAGTTCCCGGGGACCATGTGACATTGTTATGACACAAGCGTCCCCCGACCAATCAGTGCACGGCATCTTTCTCCTCACCTTTGGACATTTGAGCAGGATGTGAGCACTGTGATGACTTCCTGCTCAAATGTTTGAAGGCGGGAAAAAGGAAGATGACGTTGGTTGGTCATTGTCACATTAGGTACGGGAAGTACCAAGCAAGCGGCGAAAGGTAGGGGAAGGGGACCCCTGAATCTGGGGAAGGGGGAGATTATGACCCCTGACCAAACCTACCTCTGGTCCTTGGGATCCCTCACCACCCTAGAAAGGTTCTGCACCTATGCGCCGAGCCGGATACCTGACCCTAGATCTCCCTAGTGCTGAACCCTAGGGAACAGGTGGGATGAACTCTTCATCAACCCCACTAAACACTATAGAAGACACAAGGAGGACACACGAGGAAAAAGCATGAGCTACTTATCCACAGATGACACAGGTAGAAGTTCAGCAAACTTCAGCAACAAGACTACAAATGAGTACCAGCCACCAGCTTGCAACCAGAGCTGGAATGAACTGAATAATATTATCGGCACCAGTCCAGGGTAGAAGGGGGTGTTTTAGCACCAAGAGAATAATGATGATCAGTACCTGGGTGGAAGAAGAGCTCCTGCTGGGTCCAAAATGGGGGAGAGATGAAAATACCGCAGAAAAGCTACCTATACCAATGACTACTGACAGCAGGAACAATGGAAAGTCAGGGAGCATTCTGCGCAGCCAAACGCTGTGACCTTCTACTGCCAGAATCCACATGACTGTCTGTTACTCGCGACATACCCGTGACAGTTGCGGGGCTCGCGTGTTATAATAATGTCACATGTGTCATGGGAATGTGACTTCAGACATCACTGGAACCGAGGCCGCACCGGAGGTGAGCATAGACTTATTTATTTTTACCGTGGCGAACAAGAAGAATTAGAAGGCTTTGTCCAAGTAGTGGACAACTCCTTTAAAAGTTCTTAATTTTGCAAGGTGAATAATTAAATGTAGGGTAAACTAACCAGCTCCAGGTCCCTCATCCTATTGCTACTGCTTCACTGATTCTGGAACAGTTTTTCTTTTTCTTCTGTGCCCCTCTGTTCCAAAGTTACACCTCCTGGAAATAGAGAGGCATATTTTCCCATCAACTAAGTGGGCGTGTACCACAGAACTTCTCTCTAGGCGTAGCCAGATTTTGATTGGCTAACATTGGAAGAAAAGAAAGCAAACACCCACAGAGAAGTTCTGTGGTACACGCCCAGTCAGCTGAAGGGAAGATTTGCCTCTATTTCCTTGGAGCATAACTTTGGATCAGAGAGGCACAGAAGAAAAAGAAAAACTGTTCCGGAATCAGTGGAGTAGAGACAATTGGGGGAGATACTCAGTTTAAATTAAAATATCCAGTGACAGCTGCCCTTTAAATGTGACCAGTTGTTTCCCTTATGGATTTACACTTTGTAGCTGCTTTTTCTTTCTGCTGTTATACTTTAAAGGACTAAATATGCAATGACTAAAGTGGCGGCACGTGGACCTGGTCGGCGGGCGTCGCTTTATTATAGATGAAGCACTAAATCCTGACACCAATTTTAAGGAGCAGCAAAAATAGAGGGGACATCTCCTCTCATCCTATCGAGAACATCATATTCTTCCTGAATAATTAATCGTTTTTGCAGATTTTTAAAGGTCATAACTCAGACGACGTCGCCTGGTGACGAGACAGAGGACGGTTGCGGATAACGATGGGGCCCCTTGGCGTTTAATGACTTTTGATTGGCATCCGCTGGGTAAGACTTTTTTTTGTCTTGGCAGCTGAGTTAATCAGAGCTCAGAAGTCTTGGCTGGTAGTGCGGGGGTTACTAATATGGAGGAATCTTCCTCCCACACATCGTAGCTGAGTAGGTGGGAGATGCTCAGCAATGCACTAGGCAGACTGAAGCGGCGGACATCTCTGGGGGTGGTGGGGCTTACAGATCTTAATGAGAACAGACATCTTATTTCTTTATGCGTGACTCCTTAAGCCTGGATCAACCAGTACAAAGCTCTTAAAGAAGAACACCGCTGCGATGATCATGTTGGACGGCTTAAGGTGCATTTTTTTGGAGGAGGGAGAACCGCTGCAGAAGTAGATACAAAAGGAATGGGCAATAGAAAGGAAGAACTTCTACGTCTTCTTCAGGTGCAACTAAAGGTGAAGGAACCAGCAGCGGTAATAATTGAATACCTATGAAGAAGAACATTGGGTGTGCTGCAACTTCTCTCCGTAGAGCAGGGGTGGGGAACCTTTTTTCTGCCAGGGGCCATTTGGAAATTTCTACCAACCTTCGGGGGCCGCACAAAATTATCAACTTGAAAATTACCCTAATATATTTGGTCAAACAATTAACTCACTGTGGCGGCTGGAGCTTGTACTCTTTGGTGCTTTTCACAACTGCTTTTACAGGTTTCAGTTGGCTGGGACTGCTGTATATACATCACTGGGGAGGGTTGGGAGGAATATAGATCACTGGGGAGGCTGGGGGCATAGTCATCATTGGGGGGTACATACATCACTGGGGGATACATACATCATTGATGGGGAGCTCAAACATAGCTGGGGGGCATAAACATTGCTGGGGAGGGCTGGGAGTAATATACATCACTATGGAAGCAGCAGGGCATAGACGTCACTGGGGGTACATACATTACTGGGCGGCACAGACTTCACTGGGGGTATATACACATCACTGGGTTACACAGACATAGCTGGGGGGCACAAACATTGCTGGGGTTATATAAATAGCCGGAGGCAAACAGCCCTGGGGGAACAGAGAATGATGGGAGAGGCTGGAGGCACAGACAAATCAGGGGGACGCTGGGGACACAGATGGCACAGAGAAGAATGGGAGAGGCTCAGGGCACAGAGATCACTGGGGAGACTGGGGGGGACACAGATCACTGGGGATACTGGGGGGGCAAAGATCACTGGGGATACTGGGGGGGGCACAGATCAATGGGGAGACTGGGGGGGCACAGATCACTGGGGAGATGGGGGCACAGATCACTGGGGAGACGGGGGCACAGATCACTAGGGGTGCATAGATCACTAGGGAGACTGGGGGGGCACAGAACATTGGGGGGGGCACAGGTCACTGGGGAGACTGGGGGGAGGCACAGAACACATTGGGGGGCACAGATCACTGGGGAGACTGGGGGGGCACAGAACACTGGGGGGCACAGATCACTGGGGAGACTGGGGGGCACAAATCACTGGGGAGACTGGGGGGCACAGATCACTGGGGAGACTGGGGGGCACAGATCACTGGGGAGACTGGTGGACACAGATCACTGGGGAGACTGGGGGGCACAGATCACTGGGGAGACTGGGGGGCACAGATCACTGGGGAAAGTGGGGGGAGGCACAGAACCCTGGGGGGGCACAGATCACTGGGGAGACTGGGGGGGCACAGAACACTGGGGGAGGCACAGAACACTTGGGAGAAAGAGGGGCACAGAGCACTGGAGGTACAGAGCGCTGGGGGCACAGGCAGACTCGGATGAGTTTGGAGGTAGTTAGAGAACTGGGGGAGGCTGGGATCACAGAGCGCTGGAGGTGGTTGCGGGCACGGAGGGCTCTGTCGCCGGGCACAGAGAGGAGCAGCCACCGCTGCCGGGCACAGAGAGGAGCAGCCACCGCTGGCGGGCACAGAGAGGAGCAGCCACCTTCGCTGCTGGGCACAGGGAGCTGCCAGGCACGGAGCCACCGGGCACAGGGAGCCGCCGCCACAACCGCCGGGCACAAGGAGCCGCCAGGCACAGAGAGGAGCAGCCGCCGCCGGTCACAGATAGCCGCCGGGCACGGAGCCGCCGGGCACAGGGAGCCGCCACCGCAACCGCTGGGCTCAGGGAGCCACCGGGCACAGAGAAAAGCAGCCGGGCACAGGGAGCCGCCGCCGCAACCGCCGGGCACAGGGAGCTGCAACCGGGCACAGGGAGCCGCCGCCGCAACCGCCGGGCACAGGGAGCCGCCGCCTCAACCGCCGGGCACAGGGAGCCGTCGACGCCGCAACCGCCGGGCACAGGGAGCCGTCGCCACCGCAGGGCACAGGGAGCCGCCGCCGGGCACAGGGAGCCACCGCCGCTGGGCACAGAGCGCTGCCGGCACAGTAAGACCTGGGGGATGATTGGCAGTCAATCCTCTCCTTTTGATTTTAGCGCCCCTCACGCCGACCCCACCTACAAAGTACGTCCTCACGTAGGCAGTGCCAGCGTGGGGACGTAGTCTTTCAGGTATAGGAAATGCAGCGTTCAGCATTGAACGCGCTGTGTGGGGTTTTAAAGGGCCAGCAGCCAGTAAGATGCGGCTGCCGCCCCAGCACTACAGTTCCCGGGAATCAGCCCGGGGGCCGCAGAAAAAGTCGTCGCGGGCCGCATACGGCTCGCGGGCCGGAGGTTCCCCACCCCTGACATAGAGGAACAGCTGAGTACTCAACTAATAGCACCAAGTGGTCCCACGGTTGTATCTGGATCATGTTTGGTGCCCTCTCTGTTCCCGCCATGGATGATGTCTATCATTCTACGTGATAGCCAAATCATGAGATCAGAGGAGCGGTGCATGCGCAGTGGATCGGCACATGCGCAGTGGATCACTTTTCAATGCATTGAGCCGCACAGAGTGAATCGCGCATGTGCCAGGCCTCTGAGCACCAGCAATGGTCAGAGATTTGGTTGGCTCTATGGATGGCATAGGTGAAGTCAGCCATGTCAGTCCGAGGCAGAGGGGTGGTGATAGCAGGCACAGAGGACGGAGGGCATGGTCCGGAGACACTCATTCTGCCTCTTGAGGTCCTTTTGTGGAGAGATCATGGCATCGGGGCTGCGCTTGTGGTAATGAGTAATCCTCACTCACTGGTATCAAATGAAGGATTTTATTACACTAACGCGTTTTGGTGCCAAACTGGTGCCTTTTTCAGGGTAAAAAACTGAATGAGGTATGCAGGAGAGCAGCGGTGCAATAGTATAACGCTGACAGCCAGTGTAGAGGCAAAGAGCGGGGTTAGTGGACAGACTGGACCACAGGGAGAACCCAGGCTTACCCCCTAGTGGGAGGGGTTTAACAAACCGCCCACTGTGAGGCGTACGCCAGGTACCACGTCCAGGGCAGTGACCGGGACTGTGGTAGCTGACACCTAGGACAGGAGACTGACTAAGGTATGGACGGGTACAGGTGGGGTGACTGAGGCAGGCTGGACAGGCGCGTATGCACAGGTATGGTGGGCATGGCAGGGATAGACAGGTATGGGAAGGCAGGTACAGGTAATGGACATAGGGATAACGGGACCTGACAACTAATTGAATGTGTTGCGCAGGCACCTCCCTTGATGGGAGGGTGCCTTAACTACACAGTGCCTCATTTCCAGGAGATGGCATGTCGTCCCTTTAAGAGGAGAGCCGCTGTTTGTGCGCATGTCTTAGGTGCACTCCCAGGAAACCTGTGCGGCATGTACAGGGCCCGGGAGGGGAAGGAGGCAGCAGCACACGTGGATGGCCGGGGAAGGACGCGATCCAGCCAGGGCGGTGAGTAAGTCTGCAGAAACGCAGGCACTACAAACAGTAGGGGTGGAGTGAAGTAAAAAACAAGCAAAATAACCCGGGGGCGCACCAAGACTGATGATGGATTCTCTTAAAACCCTTGTGTTCTCAGCGTTGGTCAGAGATGACAGATGGGACTAATATCACGTCTCCCGGGTGTCTATGACACAGAAGACACTTTTCCCTTGACTTTCACCATGGTTTACTGACATTAATTCAGAATTAGGGGCAAGATGTATTTTGGATCTCCTCTCACCATGAACCAGGTTCAGTGAAGGACACCGATATAGTTCATCAAACCACCAGATCCTTGACATGTTGGATCTTCCTTCAAGATAGCACTTCTATAGAGACAGAAGTAATCACCTGATCACTGCAGATCCAACTTTAGAAGCCAGACATTCCTCCAGCAGCGCCCAACTATTCATGTAATCGACCATCCCTGTGATACTGGGTCGCTTTTTGAACTGTCTTGGGCATTGCTATGTAGAAGCTCATACGGGAATTATTTCACTAAGACATCATATCACTCCCCCAAAATTGGTGAGCCCCATATAGTTAGGTCCAGAAATCTTTGGACAGTGATACAATTTTGGCGAGTTGGGCTCTGCATGCCACCACATTGGATTTGAAATGAAACCTCTACAACAGAATTCAAGTGCAGATTGTAACGTTTAATTTGAAGGTTTGAACAAAAATATCTGATAGAAATTGTAGGAATTGTCACATTTCTTTACAAACACTCCACATTTTAGGAGGTCAAAAGTAATTGGACAAATAAACCAAACCCAAACAAAATATTTTTATTTTCAATATTTTGTTGCGAATCCTTTGGAGTCAATCACTGCCTTAAGTCACCAAACGCTGGGTTTCCTCCTTCTTAATGCTTTGCCAGGCCTTTACAGCCGCAGCCTTCAGGTCTTGCTTGTTTGTGGGTCTTTCCGTCTTAAGTCTGGATTTGAGCAAGTGAAATGCATGCTCAATTGGGTTAAGATCTGGTGATGGACTTGGCCATTGCAGAATGTTCCACTTTTTTGCACTCATGAACTCCTGGGTAGCTTTGGCTGTATGCTTGGGGTCATTGTCCATCTGTACTATGAAGCGCCGTCCGATCAACTTTGCGGCATTTGGCTGAATCTGGGCTGAAAGTATATCCCGGTACACTTCAGAATTCATCCGGCTACTCTTGTCTGCTGTTATGTCATCAATAAACACAAGTGACCCAGTGCCATTGAAAGCCATGCATGCCCATGCCATCACGTTGCCTCCACCATGTTTTACAGAGGATGTGGTGTGCCTTGGATCATGTGCCGTTCCCTTTCTTCTCCAAACTTTTTTCTTCCCATCATTCTGGTACAGGTTGATCTTGGTCTCATCTGTCCATAGAATACTTTTCCAGAACTGAGCTGGCTTCGTGAGGTGTTTTTCAGCAAATGTAACTCTGGCCTGTCTATTTTTGGAATTGATGAATGGTTTGCATCTAGATGTGAACCCTTTGTATTTACTTTCATGGAGTCTTCTCTTTACTGTTGACTTAGAGACAGATACACCTATTTCACTGAGAGTGTTCTGGACTTCAGTTGATGTTGTGAACGGGTTCTTCTTCACCAAAGAAAGTATGCGGCGATCATCCACCACTGTTGTCATCCGTGGACGCCCAGGCCTTTTTGAGTTCCCAAGCTCACCAGTCAATTCCTTTTTTCTCAGAATGTACCCGACTGTTGATTTTGCTACTCCAAGCATGTCTGCTATCTCTCTGATGGATTTTTTCTTTTTTTTCAGCCTCAGGATGTTCTGCTTCACCTCAATTGAGAGTTCCTTAGACCGCATGTTGTCTGGTCACAGCAACAGCTTCCAAATGCAAAACCACACACCTGTAATCAACCCCAGACCTTTTAACTACTTCATTGATTACAGGTTAACGAGGGAGACGCCTTCAGAGTTAATTGCAGCCCTTAGAGTCCCTTGTCCAATTACTTTTGGTCCCTTGAAAAAGAGGAGGCTATGCATTACAGAGCTATGATTCCTAAACCCTTTCTCCGATTTGGATGTGAAAACTCTCATATTGCAGCTGGGAGTGTGCACTTTCAGCCCATGTTATATATATAATTGTATTTCTGAACATGTTTTTGTAAACAGCTAAAATAACAAAACTTGTGTCACTGTCCAAATATTTCTGGACCTAACTGTATATATATAAAATTAAATTCTGCCAAACCGGTCATGGAGGGCGGACCGTCAACAATCTGATGTGTATGAGGGCCTCCTAGCTCTCACCCGGCAGATGATATTGGGGGATAAAATGTCACGGGTGTCTTACGTGTGCAGACAGTCATGTGGTTTCTGGCCATAGAAGGTCACAGTGTTTGGTTGCGCAGAATGCTCCCTGTTTTTGCATTGTTCCTGCTGTCAGTATTCATTGGTATAGGTAGCTTTCCTGATGGATTCATCTCTCCTCCTTTTGGACCAAACTGGAGATCGCCTTCCACCCAGCTGCTGATCATCAGCATTCTCTTGGAGCTTATATACCCCTTTCTTCCTTGGACTGGTGCTGGTGATATTTTCAGTTTATTCAGGCCTAGGTTGCAAGCAGGCGGCTTGTACTCCTCTGTGGTATTGTTGCAGAAAACTTAGCATTTGTCATCTGTAGATAAGTAGTTCATGCTTTTCCCCCGTGTGTCCTCCTTGTGTCTTCTATAGTGTTTAGTGGGGTTGACAAAGAGCTCATCCCACCCATTCCCTATTTAGGGCCCGTCACTAGAGATGCCTAGGGTCAGGTATCTGGCTCGGCGCATAGGTGCGGAACCTATCTAGGGTGGTGAGGGACCCGAGGGACCAGCAGTAGGTTTGGTCAGGGGTCACCATCTTCCCCTTTCTTAGACACAGGGTTTCCCTTTCCTTTCGCCATTTGGTGACACAGAAGGATCTCTTAGTTGGATTTTCAATGCCAGAGCCTACTTTTGGGGACGTAGCCACTAGCAGAGGAGTCAGACATGGGGTTTCTCCTCTCTACCCATCGAAAACACATGAAAATTCATCCAGCTTACGAGTCCTAATATATTGGGGGGAATGTAAGAGGATCGGATAGGGTCCATGTAGGATGGTGGTTACCACGTCCATGACCTTGACTTTGCCCGTGCACCGTCTTCTCCTCCCCTCGGCACAGGGCGCTCATTTCTCGCGCTCACCTCCGACATAATTGTCCTTTCTCTTCCAAGACAGGCATAAATGATGAGGTGAAAGCAATTTGCTTCCATCTTTGGTTTCCATGGTAAGACGTACGTCTGCGAGACATCATCTGCAAGTGTCGGCTTCTCCAGATAAAGTTGTTACGCGCCTTTTGTTTCTATAGTAATAATGATGCGATCATTAATCAAAGAAATAAATAGAATTATCCGTCTACGTGGACGCGGCCGTCATGGAGGAGATGATTCCACAGGCATCATTTCATATCCGCCATCAAGGAGCCAATTATACTTTCACGGACTGGTTTGTTAAGTCGCCGGCGTGAGATCCGAGGCGCAGGAACTGTGAGGTTTGTTACAATGAAACCTGCGAACGAGTCGTCCTATGTTGTAGGGTAATGAGAGCGTCAGCTGTCACCGGTGACACCCTGCGGGGAGGGGGCCCTCGCTCCGCACATCACTTCTGGGTGAACTCACCGCACCTCGTGAGTCACTGCGAGGGCGAAGACGTCGGCTCTGATATTTCCTTCATCTGGGGTAATGCAGGGCAATATATCAAACACAGATCCATAAATGTACCAAGATGTCTCAGACTGTTGCAGAACTACAGCTCTCAGGAATATCCCAGGACAGTCTGCAACAGAATATGGCCAGTGATCTTCTGGGCTTTGCTAATAGTCACCTGCCTGCGGCTATCCAGCTATTGCAAAACTACAACTCCCAGCATGCCCCAACTGCCTGCAGCATATTTGGTACCAAAGTCAGAACTAATGCGGGATTATAGATATTGCAAAATTGCCAGTGAAAATCCTGGGCGGCTGCCGGCTGCTATTTTTAGGCTGGGGGGTCCAAATAAAATGGGTCTCCCCAGCCTGGGAATACCAGCCTCCAGCTGTCTGGCTTTATCTTAGCATCCAAATTGGGGGGAAATCGCACACTCTTTTTTCAATCATTTATTTACATAATAAAAAAGAAAAGCCACATGCGGTTGTTCTTATTTTGATACACAGCCAAGATTAGCAGAATGCCGGGGGCAGCAGCCTGTAGCCATGGCTGTATCTGTGGGCGGGACCCTACGCCAATTTTTTTTTATTATTTATTAATTTTTTACTGTACAATATAGACTCGCCCACCGACATTTGTGATGGGAAGCATCAGACAGGCTGTCACTCAGCGTGGGGGCGCGTCTGGCTACAACCAATCACAGATGCTGGTGGGTGGGGAAGCAGTGAATATTCATGAGCCTAATGAGTGTCCCAGGAAGAAGAACAAGAGGCCGCTAGAGCAGTGTGACAGCCGCGCCACCGGTGATCAGTGGGTATGATGTGCTTGCTCCTTCCTACCCCTTTACGCCGGATTCTGGTTCCCATAAAACACAGTGTGTGCACGTAGCCTCAGCTGGTGACACCGAGCCGTCTGATTATTCATTGATCTCTAGTAGAAATATGCACAGATCTGCACGATGTACAAGGTTTCTGAGCAGACGCCGCAGAAGTGTTATTTTATGGGGAAAACAAGAATCTACAAAACAGACTTGTCAGGAGAGTTGTCAGTTTTAAAGAGCGGATTGCAGCTCTTGAGCACAAACTGCTGCTCCGACAAATGAAGCATTTATTAATAACACTTCAGACACAGTCCCCGATCTCTTGTCTTGTTCCTATATCCTTATGTCTCCCTGCGGTCCCTTCCCAGCTTCTTACACGTAGATCCCCGGGATAGACGGAGACGTCTTCTGCACATTTGCATGAAATTAAATGATGTCGCTGACAACACTTCCTGCAGTCACAACTGTTTATGCTTCAAGATCAAGAAGATTTCAGGGCAATTATCGAGAATCTGTGTATTAAGTGTTGTGACATCTCCAGTCACCGGCGCCCGAGACTCTGAAGACAGCGAACAAAGGGGGAAAGCCGAGAGCGGGCAGATATTACAGTATACAGCGCGCGGGGCGGATATTACAGTATACAGGGCGGATATTACATTATACAGAGCGCGGGGCGGATATTATAGTATACAGAGCACGGGGCGGATATTACAGTATACAGCGCGCGGGGTGGATATTACAGTATACAGCGCGCGGGGCGGATATTACAGTATACAGCGCGCGGGGCAGATATTACAGTATACAGCGCGCGGGGCGGATATTACAGTATACAGAGCGCGGGGCAGATATTACAGTATACAGAGCACAGGGCGGATATTACAGTATACAGAGCGCGGGCAGATATTACAGTATACAGGGCGGATATTATAGTATACAGAGCACGGGGCGGATATTACAGTATACAGAGCACGGGGCGGATATTACAGTATACAGAGTACAGGGCGGATATTACATTATACAGAGCACAGGGCGGATATTACAGTATACAGAGCGCGGGGCGGATATTACATTATACAGAGTACAGGGCGGATATTACATTATACAGAGCGCGGGGCGGATATTACAGTATACAGAGAGCGGGGCGGATATTACATTATACAGAGCACGGGGCAGATATCACATTATACAGAGCACAGGGCAGATTTTACATTATACAGAGCACAGGGCGGATATTACAGTATACAGAGCGTGGGGCGGATATTACAGTATACAGAGCGCGGGGCGGATATTACAGTATACAGAGCGCGGGGCGGATGTTACAGTATACAGAGCGCGGGGCAGATATTACATTATACAGAGTACAGGGCGGATATTACATTATACAGAGCGCAGGGCCGATATTACAGTATACATAGAGCGGGGCGGATATTACATTATACAGAGCACGGGGCAGATATTACATTATACAGAGCACGGGGCAGATATTACATTACACAGAATACAGGGCAGATATCACATTATACAGAGCACAGGGCAGATTTTACATTATACAGAGCACAGGGCGGATATTACAGTATACAGAGCGCGGGGCGGATATTACAGTATACAGAGCACAGGGCGGATATTACAGTATACAGAGCGCGGGGCGGATATTACAGTATACAGAGCACGGGGCAGATATTACAGTATACAGAGCGCGGGGCGGATATTACAGTATACAGAGCGCGGGGCGGATATTACAGTATACAGAGCGCGGGGCGGATATTACAGTATACAGAGCGCGGGGCGGATATTACAGTATACAGAGCACGGGGCGGCTGTTACAGTATACAGAGCGCGGGGCGGATATTACAGTATACAGAGCACAGGGCGGATATTACATTATACAGAGAGCGGGGTGGATATTACATTATACAGAGCGCGGGGCGGATATTACATTATACAGAGCGCGGGGCGGATATTACATTATACAGAGCGTGGGGCGGATATTACAGTATACAGAGCACAGGGCAGATATTACATTATACAGAGCACGGGGCGGATATTACATTATACAGAGAGCAGAGCGGATATTACATTATACAGAATACAGGGCAGATATCACATTATACAGAGCACAGGGCAGATATTACATTATACAGAGCACAGGGCAGATATTATACAGAGCACGGGCGGATATTACATTATACAGAGCACAGGGCAGATATTACATTATACAGAGCACGGGGCGGATATTACATTATACAGAGCACGGGGCAGATATTACATTATACAGAGCACGGGGAGGATATTACATTATACAGACCACGGGGCAAATATTACATTATACAGAATACAGGGCAGATATTACATTATACAGAGCACAGGGCAGATATTACATTATACAGAGCACGGGGCAGATATTACATTATACAGAATACAGGGCAGATATCACATTATACAGAGCACAGGGCAGATATTACATTATACAGAGTACAGGGCAGATATTACATTATACAGAGCACGGGGAGGATATTACATTATACAGAATACAGGGCAGATATCACATTATACAGAGCACAGGGCAGATATTACATTATACAGAGCACAGGGCAGATATTACATTATACAGAATACAGGGCAGATATCACATTATACAGAGCACAGGGCAGATATTACATTATACAGAGCACAGGGCAGATATTACAGTATACAGAGCACGGGGCGGATATTACATTATACAGAGCACGGGGCGGATATTACAATATACAGAACACAGGGCAGATATTACATTATACAGAGCACGGGGCGGATATTACATTATACAGAGCACGGGGCAGATATTACATTATACAGAATACAGGGCAGATATCACATTATACAGAGCACAGGGCAGATTTTACATTATACAGAGCACAGGGCAGATATCTCATTATACAGATTACAGGGCAGATATTACATTATACAGAATACAGGGCAGATATCACATTATACAGAGCACAGGGCAGATATTACATTATACAGAGCACAGGGCAGATATTACATTATACAGAGCACGGGGTGGATATTACATTATACAGAACACAGGGCAGATATTACATTATACAGAGCACGGGGCGGATATTACATTATACAGAGCACGGGGCAGATATTACATTATACAGAGCGCGGGGCGGATATTACATTATACAGAATACAGGGCAGATATCACATTATACAGAGCACAGGGCAGATTTTACATTATACAGAGCACAGGGCAGATATTACATTATACAGAGCACGGGGCGGATATTACATTATACAGAATACAGGGCAGATATCACATTATACAGAGCACAGGGCAGATATTACATTATACAGAGCACAGGGCAGATATTACATTATACAGAGCACGGGGCGGATATTACATTATACAGAGCACAGGGCAGATATTACATTATACAGAGCACGGGGCGGATATTACATTATACAGAGCACGGGGCGGATATTACATTATACAGAGCACGGGGCAGATATCACATTATACAGAGCACAGGGCGGATATTACAGTATACAGAGTGCGGGGAAGATATTACAGTATACAGAGCATGGGGCGGATATTCCATTATACAGAGCGCGGGGCAGATATCACATACAGAGCACAGGGCGGATATTACAGTATACAGAGAATGGGGCAGATATTACATTATACAGAGCACGAGGCAGATATCACATTATACAGAGCACAGGGCGGATATTACAGTATACAGAGCACGGGGCGGATATTACATTATACAGAGCGCGAGGCAGATATCACATTATACAGAGCACAGGGCGGATATTATAGTATACAGAGAACGGGGCAGATATTACATTATACAGAGCACGAGGCAGATATCACATTATACAGAGCACAGGGCGGATATTACAGTATACAGAGTACGGGGCAGATATTACATTATACAGAGCACGGGGCAGATATTACATTATACAGAGCACGGGGCAGATATCACATTATACAGAGCACAGGGCGGATATTACAGTATATAGAGCACGGGGCGGATATTACATTATACAGAGTACAGGGCAGATATTACATTATACAGAGCACAGGGCAGATATTACATTATACAGAGTACAGGGCAGATATTACATTATACAGAGCGCAGGGTGGATATTACATTATACAGAGCACGGGGCAGATATCACATTATACAGAGCACAGGGCGGATATTACAGTATATAGAGCACGGGGCGGATATTACATTATACAGAGTACAGGGCAGATATTACATTATACAGAGCACAGGGAGGATATTACATTATACAGAGTACAGGGCAGATATTACATTATACAGAATACAGGGCAGATATTACAGTATACAGAGTACAGGGCAGATATTACATTATACAGAGCACAGGGCAGATATTACATTATACAGAGTACAGGGCAGATATTACATTATACAGAGCACGGGGAGGATATTACATTATATAGAATACAGGGCAGATATCACATTATTCAGAGCACGGGGCAGATATCACATTATACAGAGCACAGTGCGGATATTATAGTATACAGAGAACGGGGCAGATATTACATTATACAGAGCACGGGGCAGATATTACATTATACAGAGCACGGGGCAGATATCACATTATACAGAGCACAGGGCGGATATTACAGTATATAGAGCACGGGGTGGGTATTACATTATACAGAGTACAGGGCAGATATTACATTATACAGAGCACAGGGCAGATATTACATTATACAGAGCACGGGGCAGATATTACATTATACAGAGCACAGGGCGGATATTACAGTATATAGCGCACGGGGCGGATATTACAGTATATAGAGCACAGGGCGGATATTACAGTATATAGAGCACGCAGCGGATATTACAGTATATAGAGCACAGGGCGGATATTACAGTATATAGAGCACGCAGCGGATATTACAGTATATAGAGCACGGGGCGGATATTACAGTATATAGAGCATGGGGCTCCATTTCTCTGTTTCACTTTTAGGAACAGAAAAATGGAAATAATGTGAGAATCAGATTCATTGCATAACTGATACAAACAGAAGAAGAGGGGCATTGATTATTATGGGATCCGTATGGGTTCAATTTGTGTCAGTTTAGAATAGAAGAACAGTTCTGCATGGGCACAAAGTGGATCCCAGACAGACCCCATATTAATCACTCGGGCCCCTCTGTTTCTATTTGCTTCGATCTGTTTTGCACAATAATTCCATCTGTTCCTAAAACCAAAACAGAAAAGCAGATTTCCCATTAAGATGCATGGCCTCCCTCCGCACACCGACACTGTCTGACAGCCTCCTACATACGCACCATATAGGGAGAATGCTGTCAATCATTGATGGGGGATAAATTAAGTCTCTGACATCAGATTTTGCTGCACCCAATATAGAAATATCTGTAAAATCTGTAAGACATCATCCCATAGATGATCCCTCTCGGGAGGCGCCGGTCACTAATATCTGCTGCAGACAGATTCCCTTTCAGTCCTCTTCATTTTCAGCCATGAGTGTCATTGATTCTTCCATCACCTTTCCCCGATCCGTCCATTCATTACATTTGCAGCACGCAGGCGGAATAAGTATCTAATGGAATTCTGTGTGAAGCCGCTGAAATAGATTAGATTTGTATCATCTCCGCCAACCTGACATCTAATCGGCCCGCCAGACCCCTGCCCTGTGTGCACCATCGGGCAAACGTGTATGAGCCAATTGTCTCCTAATTGATAGCTTCTAACCCCCATAGACATGGCTGGCCAAAGGGGAACAGGGACCGGAATCAGAAACTATTAGATACATTTATCACTTTGTGAAGTGGTCGTATTATGTCCATGCCTAATGTCTAATACATGGAACTGCTGACTTATTTATTCTGGGATCTACTAGTTCACCCAGATCCTTCTTTTTCAGTGACTCTCCTAGTTTTACTCCCCCTAGAACATGCCATACCTGCATATTTTTAGTGCCCAGGTGCATAATGTTACATTTCTCCATATGGGACCTCATCTGCCAGTTTTACTTAAATGACAATCCAAAAGAAGATTCCAGGAGACAGGATTTGCAGCATGCTCGCATTGTTATAAATCCTGTCTCCTGCAATATTTCTTTGGATCGTCAACATTAGCACAAAGTGCCTGCCACACAGAGTTTTGCACAAACTTCGCCAACTGTCGGCCTCTGTTCAGATTGCACATTCTGACTCTCCGCCAGATGGTTTCTCTGGTGTCTCGGATCAAGACAGGAAGACTTGGGCGTTGACCTTCTGTGTGCTGATTAATAGACAGGCTAGCAAGAGTTAATCTCTGCTGGTCTGCTTGATCACATGTTGTGAGGAGGCCAATCACATCTGCTCCCCTCCTATTTATGTTGGTTGAATCCTTTCACCCATTCCAGCTATAGTTTGTTCTATAGTTTGTGCATATTTGTTTGGTGCAGTTGTGGAGTTTACCACTAATCTTTTGTTGCTTCCTTCCTGTTCTTGTTTTCCTCCTGAACTACATCTAATTGACTTATCGTGTGTGTGTGTGTGTGTGTGTGTGTGTATGTGTGTGTGTGTCTGTGTCTTTTTCTGTGGTATCCCAGACTTTCTGGTGAAAGATGTGCTTATTGCTTGGAGCAGATGTGTTTACCTCTAATGTTTTGTTGCTTCCTCCTCCTCTTGTTTTCCTCCTGAACCTCTAATTGACTTATCGTGTGTGTGACGACATGGACACCCAATGCCTAGCATGCGTTAAAGTTTCTTAAAACTCAGCCAGAGTTATTGTTCTTCTGTGTGTTAACTCATGTTTGCTAAACTATTGTTTGGGACCAGACCCTTCCGAACAATCATTGTAATGTAGTTGTGTATTGCTAATCTAATGTAAATTACCTTAGTAGCCATTGTCTAGTCTGTGACTTGCAGACTTCATGTAAAATTCCTCAGTCTTTCTATCCACATCATTTAAATGAACATTATCCATGCAGCTTGAAATTCATCCAATAAGAGAAGCAGCCTTGTACAACCAATCCGATAAGGGCACAGTATATCCGAAGGGAAGACTATGGCTATAAAAAGGGACTTCTTTAAGTCACCAGAGTTGATGGATTTGCATGATCCAGTCTAAGCTCTTAGGAGCTGGCTAGGCGATCAGAACCATGATGCCTTGTGGACTCAGTCTAGGGACTTTGGCTCCAACTAGAGGATCACTTGGCTATATGGCTTCAATCTAGGGACTTCAATTCTAATTGGAGACCATATCCACAGTTTTGGGATTTCGACTCCGGCTGCCAGGATTATATCATCGTACCAGAGACTACTTAAGGAGGAAATCCAGGTTGGGACAATCCAGTCACCTGGCTACAGACTTTGCAATCCTCAGCCAGCTTCCTAAATCTGGCGTTATTCCATTCTCGGTGGGTGTCCGCCAAAAGCGGGGTGCTGCTGGATTGGAGTAAATAGCCCTGGAACCTCTGAGGCATGGACATTCTAAATCCCTGGTGAGCCAGCGGAAAGGGGAGACTCTGTTGCCTGTTACACTTGCGTGTTTTGCTGGTTATGTGTTATGTGCCGTTAATATTTAGGGGATCCAATAAAGTCTTAAAAGGAACCTGTCATCAGAAATTTAGCTTGAAACCTAAACGTTTCCCCCTCTGCAGCTCCTGGGCTGCATTCCAGCAATGTTCCTGTTGTTTATGTGCCCCCTTTCTGACTAAAATAAAGACTTTATAAAGTGGTACCTTTTTGTATTGAAATCTTGATAATGGTACACGGGGCGGGCTCTGTGGTGGCCGTTAGTCTGCCTCCTTTCGCTTTAGGCCGTCCCCCATCGCTCCATTCCATACTTCAGGACGCCGCCCACTGCGCCCGAGGTGCCGCGCACGCGAGGACCGCTGGTCACGTGTGTCGCAGGCACGAGATTATGGGCGGCGCTGTGATTGCATCGCAAGTGCCCGCCCATCATCTCGTGCCCGCCCTTTCCCCTCTGCCTCCAGCGTTCCGCGCAAGCGCTGGCCAGATGACCCGACGTCACCTCTCGTAACCGGTTGTGTCCTGCTCCGCTCCTCCCATCTATTTCCTGCTGCAGGGTAAGATGGGAAAGAGGTGACATCTGGTCATCTGGCCAGTGCTTGCGCAGAACGCTGGTGGCAGAGGGGAGAGCGTGGCCACGAGATGATGGGCGGGCACTTGCGATGCAATATCAGCGCCGCCCATAACCTCGTGCCTGCGCACACGTGACCAGCGGTCCTCGCGTGCGCAGTGGGCAGCGTCCTGAGATATGTAATGGAGCGATGGGGGATGGCCTAAAGGGACAGGAGGCCGACTAACGGCCACCAGAGAGCCCGCCCCCGTGTACCATTATCAAGATTTCAATACAAAAAGGTACCACTTTATAAAGTCTTTATTTTGGTCAGAAAGGGGGCACATAAACAACAGGAACATTGCTGGAATGCAGCCCAGGAGCTGCAGAGGGGAAATCTTTTTGGTTTCAAGCTAAATTTCTGATGACAGGTTCCCTTTAATATTGTGGTTCCCCCACCCTGTGTTGTCTGAGTAGTTTTCCGCCCACGGTTAAGGAGGTCGTGCGTTCAGTTGGGATGAGCCCTGAGCCATGCTGTCTTTCTAAAGGCGGCTGGGCCAGCGGACGAGAGCACCCACTGAGCCCCGTGTCTCCACAGAGTTTACCCCTGTAGTTTTGTTGCTTCCTTCCTTCTCTTGTTTTCCTCCTGAACCTCTATTTGACTTATCCTCTGTGTGTGCGTGCCTATCTTTTTCTGTGGGTTTCATTGTACTCTTGTCCCATCCCTCATTGGGTGGAAGGGAAAGGGGAATCAGATCAAGACTGGTCAGGAGCCGGGCCAGGAAGGAGACTCAGGCATCCCCACTATCAGGAGTATCCCAAGATTAGGGATAGCATAGGGCTCCCTAGCTTGAGGGACAGATTAGGAGCACCAGATCCCCACTATCCCATAGTCATCTTGACAGTGCCCACTTATTCCTACTTGGCACTTTACCGGTTATCGGAGTCGTGGGGCTGCAGCAGCTGACAATTACGGGGTACTTTTAATTGTTGTGTATCAGACAACCAAACAAGGTGAGCATTTCCTTTCACAATATTGTTTCTGGTCATCGCATAAGTCTTTATTGAGCTATTTAGTTCCCTAGTTTTTTCTGCAAAAACTCTGTTATGACCGTCTTCCTTAGACTTGCACACACTTGTGTAGTACACATACTCTGGTAGGCAGCTGAGCGTAGGCAGCTGGGCGTCATCACCACCAGTATAATCAGTCCTGCTGATTCATTGCGGCCAATTCTTAAATCTAATATATCTCTGGACTTTTCCTCTTGAAGCCATCAGTGAGCCGACGGGAACCATCTATGAATATTTCAGCTCCTGAACCTGAAGCTCTTTGGCCCAGCACAGCGGGAAGGCGGCTTCTTCTGAAGAAGTCGGAGTTCTTCATTGCTATGGAAACCTTCCAGGTTCTTCCAAAAGTTTTCGTGAAGTTTCTACTGTGAGAAGGAAATGCTACATCGATGCCTTTGAAGTCTCGCTGTGGCTTGAAGGTTAAAAAGCTTCTGCTTTATAGGAGTGAAGTGAGTTTCACCTGCAGTTACAGCGCGACAGAAGAAGACTGTGGGTGATTGTTCTCCATCAGGCCTACTGTGCGCACTTAGATATAATGTAGCACTGAGATGCTTCGTGTAAAAGGGATTTGATCTAATATAAGGACCAATGGTGAAGAAACAAGGCAAAGAGGAAGACCAGTAACCCAATGGCTTGATTGTCATGCGATGTTCAGCGCGGCGGTGTCAGACTCTGTTCACACTACAGAGTCTGACAAGCACCCTGAGGCCTCTGGATTGTTCAGGCAGAGCTGGGCGTCGGCTGATTCAGGGTCCTTGGTCTTCAGCTCTGCAGAAGTTAATCCCTGCAGACTGATGAGCAGGAACTAAGAGCTCAGGTTGCTACTTGCCCAGTGCAGCTGTCTCCTCCCTATTTAAGACACAGCTTTCTTCCAGCATGCGCCATTTATAGCTTCAGCATAAGCTGCAGCGATCCCGGTCTTAGTGGTGATCCTATTAATCGTGATCTGTGTTGCGCTTCTGAGTGGTTTGAACGTTCCACTGTTGTGCGTTACTTTCTTCCCTTTTTTGCTTTTCCCCTGTACACATATTGTATATCCTGTGTGTTGTGAGTGCTGTATGTACGGGTTTTCATTCTCCCTTGTTCGTGACGTTTCTGGGGGCTTTTTGTTATTGTGTTTTCCAGTCCATGGTTGGGGGAGAGGGGGAATAAGAGCATGGCATGGAAAGGAGTCAGGGTCACCCTGGGGGCTCAGATCTGGCTACCATCAAATCTACCTCCGAAACCGTCCAAGTCACCATCCATCAAGGATGTTAAAAAAAATGCCTGAGACGCTTGGCCTTGCTGGGTTATTCTTCTGTCCAATTTAAGCTTTTGGGGGACCGCACAGGACTCCAAATACCCTGATGATATTGTGATGAGTCTTTTTAGTGGTCACCTTCTTTACTGTGTAGCACGTACTAGGAGGCCATTTCTGCTCTCTTCTTTATTCTAGAAGGTTAAATTTTTCTTCTTGTGGATATTGTCACTTTCCTGTCCCAGATCTATGCTTTGCTTCCCTCACCTCGGTCTGCTAGACTCTGTTATTCTCTATGTCGGGCTTTGCACATGACCTGGTGTGATCCCATGTGGTTATCTGCCCTGGCCTATATAAGGCTCACTAAGTCACACACCTGTCTCTTGGTATTAAGACTACAGTGTTCCTAAGACTCTATTTCTTTGTGCACCTGGATTTGTCTGTAATCTCTGGGATGTCTACTGCCTGCCTGCAGTTTCCAGTATCTCACCTACCTGTCTACGGTCTCCAGGACGTCTGTTGTTTGCTTGCGGTTACCAGTATCTTAGCCACCTGTTTCCAGTCTCCAGGACGTCTCCTGCCTGCCTACAGTTTTCAGTAACTCAGCTATCTGTCTGCAGTCTTCAGGATGTCTCCTGTCTGCCTGGGGTTCTCAGTATCTCTGATATCTGTCTGCAGTCTACAGGACTTCTCCAGCCTGTCTGTGGTTTACAGTACCTCAGCTACCTGTTTGTGGTCCCCAGGACATATCCTGACTGCCTACAGTTTACAGTATCTAAGCTACCTGTGTGCCATCTTGAAAACGTATCATGCATGCCTATGGTTTCCAGTATTTAAGCTACCTTTCTGCAATCTTTAGGACGTCTCCTGCCTGAGGTTTCCAGTTTATCGGCTACCTGTTTCATGTCTCCAAGACATCTCCTGCCTGCCTCCAGTTTCCAGTATCTCAGCTGCCTGTCTGCAGTCTCCAGGACGTGTCCTGCCTGCGGCTTCCACTATCTCAGCTACCTGTCTGTGGTCTCCAGGACGTCTCCTGTCTGTGGTCTCCAGGACGTCTCCTGTCTGTGGTCTCCAAGACGTCTCCTGTCTGTGGTCTCCAAGACGTCTCCTGCCTGCCTACAGTTTCCAATATCTCAGCTGTCTGTGGTCTCCAAGACGTCTCCTGCCTGCCTACAGTTTCCAGTATCTCAGCTACCTGTCTGTGGTCTCCAGGACGTCTCCTGTCTGTGGTCTCCAGGACGTCTCCTGTCTGTGGTCTCCAGGACGTCTCCTGCCTGCCTACAGTTTCCAGTATTTCAGCTGTCTGTGGACACCAGGACATCTCCTGCCTGCATGCGGTTTCCAGCATCTCAGATACCTGTCTGCAGTCTCCAGGTCATCTATTGTTTCTGGTTTCCAGTATTTCAGCTACCTGTTTCCAGTCTCCAGGATGTCTCCTGCCTGCCTACAGTTTCCAATATCTCAGCTGTCTGTGGTCTCCAAGACGTCTCCTGCCTGCCTACAGTTTCCAGTATCTCAGCTACCTGTCTGTGGTCTCCAGGACGTCTCCTGTCTGTGGTCTCCAGGACGTCTCCTGCCTGTGGTCTCCAGGACGTCTCCTGCCTGTGGTCTCCAGGACGTCTCCTGCCTGTGGTCTCCAGGACGTCTCCTGCCTGTGATCTCCAGGACGTCTCCTGCCTGTGGTCTCCAGGACGTCTCCTGCCTGTGGTCTCCAGGACGTCTCCTGCCTGTGGTCTCCAGGACGTCTCCTGCCTGTGGTCTCCAGGACGTCTCCTGCCTACAGTTTCCAGTATTTCAGCTGTCTGTGGACACCAGGACATCTCCTGCCTGCATGCGGTTTCCAGCATCTCAGATACCTGTCTGCAGTCTCCAGGTCATCTATTGTTTCTGGTTTCCAGTATTTCAGCTACCTGTTTCCAGTCTCCAGGATGTCTCCTGCTTGCCTACTGTTTCCAGTATCTCAGCTACATGTTTCTAGTCTCCAGTATGTCTTTTCCTGCCTGTGGTTCCCAGTCCCTTACCTATCTGTGTCCTACATGCCTCATCCATCTGCTGAATCGATGTCCATGACCCTTGTACCCACCTGGAGCTTGGGCTTGGAGGATCATTACCCCCTGGGTGAGCCTAACAGACACAGCCACCTTTCTTATAGAACAGGCCCTTCTCCCTTGCAAACAATGCTAAGTAGGTCTCCTCTAGAAGAAAGTCCGCCATCTCTAGTGCCACCTAGGTAACTGTCCAACCTTTTAATGAGTCTTGCCATGTGGTAAAGGACAAAAGCCAAACCAAATTTTTTGAAAGACAAAGATGTCTATCTATAGACCGGTAGACCGTTTTTGGACTTTAATCGCCTCTGATTATAGACTGATTATATCTTCTCCGCACCAAGATGACTGCTCTATTCATTTGCAATTAGACTAAACCCTGTTCTAGGCTCACACAAGCCTGTTACCATTTGCATTCCACTATAGAGTTAATTTTAATTGAACCCAAGGGTAAAGTAAGTAAATCTCACGTCGGCTGCAACGAGGGTTGAATTGCCCATAATTGGTTGCATAGCACAAGAATCTTCGCAACCAGCGGATACAGACAGAGATGATCGCCTGTCAGTGCAGGATCCGGCTCGCCTCCATCAGACACAGGACAAAAGAACAAATTGTCATGTCTAATGTGACTGGGAACGCAGACACCATTCTCTGGCATTGCCCGGGGAGAGTGAGTGGCAGGAGAAAAGCACAGTCCATTATCCTCTCCGACATCAGTACATACACTCCGGGGGGCTATTATAATAATGCAGCATTGTACCAGAATCACAGATTATCCTGAACTTACAGGGTGACCCGGGCAGGACGCCCCGGGAAGACGGAACCGTACTGCAAATGCAGCGTGGCAACCAAGTGTCCTTGTGCTCAGGCTCCATTCTGAGTACAAGTCAATGGGACATTAACGCCAGAAAAGTAAAAAAAAATAAAAAAATACGTCTTCATATCAGACCCCCATCCCCGTCATTATAATTAGCAGAATTAGGAAATTTATGCCCCCGTTAACAGTCCTGTCCTTGAATTTCCTCAAACCAATCAGAACCTTCACTGGCACCCCTTTTCAGCCCATGACTGTCACGATATGACTATAAGTGTTACGCCGGGTGCAAGAGGAACTCCCGGCGAGCGGCGCAACACAGACCAAAACACCAGGGAAGCAATAAAACAGTACACCCTGGCGCTAGGGAGAGGAAAGCGGGGTCACCTCCTAATCCTCACTTGAGGCTGATCACTGCACTACCTAATGTTCTTAGACGGGTCCTTCACCCGTGTGCTGTCACATTTCCAGGCCCTCGCTGGCCCTGTACAACACTGCAATAATACAACACAAGTAAGGCAAGACAAACAGGTGGAGAAAGAAACAACAGATAACACTCCACAGCTTCTCCAGCAGGAAGCTTCTCAGCTGCAACAAAAACAACACCTCTGCTTCTCCAGAAATAGGTTCAAAGTATAAAATGAGATATATCCGGCACAGGGAGGAGTGCGGAGCAGATATTTAGAGCAGAAAGGAGTGGCTGCAGCTCTGTAACAGAAACAAACACCTAAACTTCTCCAGAAACAGGTTAATTCAAAATGAGATATATTCGGCATAGGGAGGAGTGCGGAGCAGATATTTAGAGCAGAATGGAGTGGCTGCAGCTCTGCAACAGAAACAAACACCTAAACTTCTCCAGAATCAAATTTATTCCATGTGATCAGTATAGAAGGAGCTATAGCCGGCATAAGGATGAGTGAGAAGTGCATATTTATAGCAAAAGGGAGTGTCTGCAGAAAGACCTAAACAGAAACAAACACCTAAATGTCTCCAGAAACAAGTTCATTCAAAGTGGACAGTATAGATCGAGCTATAGCCGGCATAGGGAGGTGTGAGGAGCGGATATTTCTAGCAGAAGGGAGTGACTGCAGCTCTGCAACAGAAACAAACACCTAAACTTCTCCAGAATCAAGTTCATTCAAAGTGAATAGTATAGATTGCACTATAGCCGGTATAGAGAGGTGTGAGAAGCGGATGCTTACAGCAGAAGGGAGTGGCTGCAGCTCTGCAACAGAAACAAACACCTAAACGTCTCCAGAATCAAACTTATTCCATGTGATCTGTATAGAAGGAGCTATAGCCGGCATAAGGATGAGTGAGAAGCGGATATTTATAGCAAAAGGGAGTGGCTGCAGCTCTGCAACAGAAACAAACACCTAAATGTCTCCAGAAACAAGTTCATTCAAAGTGAAAAGTATAGAATAAGCTATAGCCGGCATAGGGAGGAGTGGATATTTATAGCAGAAGAGAGTGGCTGCAGCTGAGGTTACAACTACCTGTTAAATCAGCAGGATAGAAAAAAAACTTAACCCCTTCAGTACTGGATAGAATTAAATAAGCTCCAACTCCGGGTAAACGACGAGAGGGCAATAAAGAGAATATGAGATCAACAATATGCTGTGACCTTCTGATCCCAGATTACCTACAATCGATAAAAATATGGACAGTGCAGGCAAATTAAGCACTATTGATAACTATGGGGAAGGGTTTTGGGCATAGCTAAAAATGTAGCGCTTAGATACTAAATTGCTACAAAGGTATCTGCATTTAGTCAAAGTGTGATGATGTCTATTGGCCGAGGCCAATAAATGGCTGAAAAGTCATTATTGCTCCCGGACTGGCACAGACTGAATGTCAGCGCTGGAGTCGGGGTGATGGATATGTCAGGACAGCACAGGGAGCCCCCGAGGCTGAACTGCCAGCCGTCCACAAATTCCAGGACAGTCTGTAAAAATAGGGCCCATTTTTGCCCTGTTCAGAAGAAAAATGTAAGGCGACTGTGATTTATTTTCTTTTCTGAAGCTGTAGAAAAGATTATTTTGACTGTAATTATCAGCATTTTACAGTTTAGAGTGACTGCAGCTGATGTCTTCATATCAGCATTATGGGCGGTAGACAGAGATCACTGGTTTTCCAATGTGTCAGTAAAAATGTCTGTGATTTATTGATAAGCTGTCAAAAAAAAGTAAAAAATTAAGTTGGCAAGTCTGCCTCGAGGAAGGTGATATCATAACATGACAAGCTTTAGAAGGGAGTGCAGGTGAGGAGCCTGCTACATGTATATAAAATCTATAAAAGGTTATTGTAGCTATTACGTATGAGGTCGCTTGTGAGAACACTGTAGCCCTTATGCTTGTTGCTTCTTGTTGCTTGACGCATGTGACTGATGCGTTGTACAACGGATGACAGAACAGAAATCATTGTCGGACTCCGTTGTGTGCGGGGGGCGGAACGCGAGGGGGGCAGAGCGCGAGGGGGGGGGCGGAGCCGAGCGGGGCCGTGGCGCTGAGGACGTCAGTGCCTCGGGGACTGCAGGGCTGGGGACAAGTGTGTGTCAGTGTGTGTAAGTGTGTGGGTGTGTGTGTGTACACATGCTGAGTGCGGGAGGGGGCGGAGCCGAGTGGGGAAGTGTCGGCCTCCTTGCACACGTATCCAGGGTAAATATCGGGTAACTAAAAGCAAAGCACTTTTTGCTTGGTTACCCGATATTTATCTTGGATACCAGCGTACACTGCTGGCTCCCTGCACACGTAACCAGTGTAAATATCGGGTAACTAACCAAAGCGCATTGCTTGGTTACCCGATGTGTATCCTGGTTACGGGTGCAGGGAGCCAGAGAGAGCATGCGCAGCGAAATCCTACGGATTGCGCTGCTCAAAAAATGTTACAGGCTGCGTTGCTCCCGCCCGGCGGTCAGTTAAAAAACGACTGACCGCGACGCAGCGGATGCAACGCAGCATCATCAGTCGCAATCCGTCACCAATAAAAGTCTATGGGGAAAAACTGGATTCCTGCAAAATATTTTGCAGGATACCGTAATTCCCCAAGGCGACGGATTGTGACTGATGCAAAACAACGGAAGTGTGAACCTAGCCTTAACCATCACGTTTGTTTTCTTTTGTAAGACACTATAACTATCACGTCTATTGCCACTTGTCAAACCACAGTAACCATCACATGTGCGGCCTCTCATAAGACCACTGTAACCATCACGTGTGGCCTCTCATAAGACCATTGTAACCATCACTTGTGTGGCCTCTCATAAGACCACTGTAACCATCATGTGCGGCCTCTCATAAGACCACTGTAACCATCACGTGTGGCCTCTCATAAGACCACTGTAATCATCACGTGTGCGGCCTCTCATAAGACCACTGTAACCATCACGTGTGGCCTCTCATAAGACCATTGTAACCATCACGTGTGGCCTCTCATAAGACCACAGTAAACATCACGTGTGCGGCCTCTCATAAGACCATTGTAACCATCACGTGTGGCCTCTCATAAGACCACTGTAATCATCACGTGTGCGGCCTCTCATAAGACCACTGTAACCATCACGTGTGGCCTCTCATAAGACCACTGTAACCATCACCACTTGTGTGGCCTCTCATAAGACCACTGTAACCATCACGTGTGTGGCCTCTCGTAAGACCACTGTAACCATCACGACTTGTGTGGCCTCTCATAAGACCATTGTAACCATCACGTGTGCGGCCTCTCATAAGACCACTGTAACCATCACGTGTGGCCTCTCAGAAAACCACTGTAACCATCATGTGTGTGGCCTCTCATAAGACCACTGTAACCATCATGTGTGTGGCCTCTCATAAGACCACTGTAACCATCACATGTGTGGCCTCTCATAAGACCACTGTAACCATCATGTGTGTGGCCTCTCATAAGACCACTGTAACCATCACCACTTGTGTGGCCTCTTGTAAGACACCTGTAACCATCATACATGTTGCCTTCTATAAGACCACTGTAACCATCACGTGTGTGGCCTCTCGTAAGACCACTGTAACCATCATGTGTGTTCACTTTCGTAAGACCACTGTAACCAGTGCAACCCTCATTTTGGTTGCATCTTATTTAGTAAACAGTAGTTCCAATTATCTATGTGTTCGACTGTGCAGACAAAACAGTCCCCATCCAATAAGTCCTGGTAAGGACTGTCTCTCTTACTTGTACAGGGAAGAAGAAGGGGGGGGGAACTAAATAAAAGCCTCCTGCAATAGCCATATGAGATTTACTGTTCTGAGTTTTGTATTTTTGATATTAAAGCAGTTATTCACACAACGGCATATTTATGGCCAGCAATTCTAGCATTCAGCTCTACTTGTTGGTTCAAGAAGTTAACGAGTGCCGGCCGCTTTTACATGCAAGCCATAAAGCAATGATAGAAGCGGATGAGAAGCTGGAAAGCATATGACCGTAAATATGCAAACAGCAAACTCTCGGGCAAGTGTTGACCTCTCGAACCGGCAGGAACATCTGAATCCTAACAGTGTGTATTTTAGTGTATACTTGCTTGACAACTTGCTTGACTGGACTTCACAACCTCTCTAGCAATAAAATGAATCGAGTAGTTGCCCCTAGAGCCCAATGTACAAACACATGGAGGTACTTTAATAAGCTGAACAAACTCAGCTCTGCTACATCTGTGCACCAACATGATTAAACCTCTATCCCAGAGAGATTACTGTGCATTTCTAAAGGATGAGCTGTTCAGATGGGAAATTATAGTCCATGGAGCTGTCATGTAATACTATACACAGACAGAAAACTCCCAGGTTGTCTCCTTCTCCTTTGTAAGACAATTGGCAGAGACTTGCAGGACTCTGTAGTAACGTAGATAACGTCACCTTATTATATGGTGCGAGGATAAAGGACGTGAAATGCTTTGACGACAGTGAATCCGAGCCTTTATTATACGATTCCTATTGAAAGACTCTCATGGATCATGGTGATTTTGTAAGTGGAGAAAAAAAATTCTTCTCATCATTTCCACAAAAGAAGCAGAAAGAAATATATAAGAAGCTTCAAGAAAGTCATTCACATGTTTCAAAATAATGGATACAATATTGATAAATACTGCAAACACCGGTGCTCGCTGCAGTCACAGGGACAGGCGGCTGTATACATTGTTACAATCCACTGGTGGTCACATATTCCCCCACAGCAGGGGGGGATCAGACACACAGGACCAGTGTTATGGGGAAGGGTCAAACTGGAGAGCTCCACAGGCCCCTACACAGTGGCTATAGGTCCAGTGGGTTGGTAACACTTTTGCAATTCACTGTTTATTAAAATTTGAAGCCGTTCTTTAGATATTCAAACTTTTCTTTTGTTTATATATCGTTGCTTAGGAAACCGACCACCACTGCTTGTAAAGATTGCACTGAAACTGTCCCGGATTAGTAGATAATAGGCAGGCTACAACACAGTGCTTACTAGCTGAATAGAAAAACAGCTTGTAAGCACTGCTGCCTGATATATGCTAGACGCCTGCCTTCACAAAGTGGAGACTGCACTGATCCTGCCTCCCTGTATTTACAGTGCAGTTTCCAGGGTTAGAAGGGTAAAAAGGGATCGGTGCTAATATCCACAGGTCCCCCATATCCGCTCATCATCTACAGATCCTTCATAAAGCGTTATCTACAGATCCCTCATAAAAGAGTATCATCTATAGATCCCCCATAACAGAGCGTCATCCACAGATCAGCCATAACAGGAAGTCATCCATAGATCCCCCATAACAAAGCATCATCCACAGATCAGCCATAACAGTGCGTCATCCACAGATCCCCCATAAGAGAGCGTCATCCATAGATCCCCATAACAGAGCGTCATCCACAGATCCCCCATAACAGAGCGTCATCCCCAGATCCCCCATAACAGAGCATCATAAACAGATCCCCCATAACAATGTCATCGACACATTCCCCCATAACAGCATCATCCACAGATCCCCCATAAGAGTATCATCCATAGATCACCCATAACAAAGCATCATCCACAGGTCCCCCATAACAGAACGTCAACCACAGATCCCCCATAACAGAACGTCAACCACAGATCCCCCATAACAGAGAGTCATCCACAGATCCCCCATAACAGAGCGTCATCCACAGATCCCCCATAACAGAGCGTCAGCCACAGATCCCCCATAACAGGGCGTCATACACAGATCCCCCATAACAGAGCGTCATCCACAGATACCCCAAAACAGAGCGTCAGCCACAGATCCCCCATAACAGGGCGTCATACACAGATCCCCCATAAGAGCGTCATCCACAGATCCCCATAACAGGGCGTCATACACAGATCCCCCATAACAGAGCGTCATCCACAGATCCCCCCAAAACAGAGCATCATCCACAGATCTCCCATAACAGAGCCTCATCCACAGATCTCCCATAACAGAGCGTCATCCACACATCCCCCATAACAGAGCGTCAGCCACAGATCCCCCATAACAGAGCGTCATCCACAGATCCCCCCAAAACAGAGCGTCATCCACAGATCCCCATAACAGGGCGTCATACACAGATCCCCCATAACAGAGCGTCATCCACAGATCCCCCCCAAAACAGAGCATCATCCACAGATCTCCCATAACAGAGCATCATCTACAGATCCCCCATAACAGAGCCTCATCCACAGATCCCCCCAAAACAGAGCATCATCCACAGATCCCCCATAACAGAGCGTCATCCACAGATCCCCCATAACAGAGCGTCATCCACAGATCCGCCATAACAATATAAATTGTGATCACACCACTCACCGGGATAATAACATAATATTACACCGTTATGTTTGTACTTCTGATAAATCCCACATTAAACCGCTTTATGTTTTGCCAAAGTCATAATAAATTAGTCATTTCAGAAATATTGAGAATTTAAGGGGCTCATTATCTGCACGGGGACCCTTACCCTGTACAGTCTAATTATAATCTGCCGGAGCAGCGCTCCCCCAGCAGCAATGGCCAATTCTACCAGGGACCATAACGAATGCGGCAGCGTCACTCACGTCTCATATAGACGGATGTTCGTGTGCAGATTTTGCAGAGCTGATTTTGTCATTTTATCCAACTACAAGAGACAAAGGGGTTTGTGTCGTTTTCTATTAGACGGCAGGAAAATTTGTTTTATTTGGGCAGTGATGGGGTTAAAACTTGTCTTCATCTCTTAATGCAGCCTGAGTATGAAGCGATGATTCGGAGCCCGGGGATATACAGTTAGGTCCAGAAATATTTGGACAGTGACACAATTTTGGCGAGTTGGGCTCTGCGTGCCACCACATTGGATTTGAAATGAAACCTCTACAACAGAATTCAAGTGCAGATTGTAACGTTTAATTTGAAGGTTTGAACAAAAATATCTGATAGAAATTGTAGGAATTGTCACATTTCTTTACAAACACTCCACATTTATGGAGGTCAAAAGTAATTGGACAAATAAACCAAACCCAAACAAAATATTTTTATTCTCAATATTTTGTTGCGAATCCTTTGGAGGCAATCACTGCCTTATGCCTGGAACCCATGGACATCACCAAACGCTGGGTTTCCTCCTTCTTAATGCTTTGCCAGGCCTTTACAGCCGCAGCCTTCAGGTCTTGCTTGTTTGTGGGTCTTTCCGTCTTAAGTCTGGATTTGAGCAAGTGAAATGCATGCTCAATTGGGTTAAGATCTGGTGATTGACTTGGCCATTGCAGAATGTTCCACTTTTTTGCACTCATGAACTCCTGGGTAGCTTTGGCTGTATGCTTGGGGTCATTGTCCATCTGTACTATGAAGCGCCGTCCGATCAACTTTGCGGCATTTGGCTGAATCTGGGCTGAAAGTATATCCCGGTACACTTCACAATTCATCCGGCTACTCTTGTCTGCTGTTATGTCATCAATAAACACAAGTGACCCAGTGCCATTGAAAGCCATGCATGCCCATGCCATCACGTTGCCTCCACCATGTTTTACAGAGGATGTGGTGTGCCTTGGATCATGTGCCGTTCCCTTTCTTCTCCAAACCTTTTTCTTCCCATCATTCTGGTACAGGTTGATCTTTGTCTCATCTGTCCATAAAATACTTTTCCAGAACTGAGCTGGCTTCATGAGGTGTTTTTCAGCAAATTTAACTCTGGCCTGTCTATTTTTGGAATTGATGAATGGTTTGCATCTAGATGTGAACCCTTTGTATTTACTTTCATGGAGTCTTCTCTTTACTGTTGACTTAGAGACAGATACACCTACTTCACTGAGAGTGTTCTGGACTTCAGTTGATGTTGTGAACGGGTTCTTCTTCACCAAAGAAAGTATGCGGCGATCATCCACCACTGTTGTCATCCGTGGACGCCCAGGCCTTTTTGAGTTCCCAAGCTCACCAGTCAATTCCTTTTTTCTCAGAATGTACCCGACTGTTGATTTTGCTACTCCAAGCATGTCTGCTATCTCTCTGATGGATTTTTTATTTTTTTCAGCCTCAGGATGTTCTGCTTCACCTCAATTGAGAGTTCCTTAGACCGCATGTTGTCTGGTCACAGCAACAGCTTCCAAATGCAAAACCACACACCTGTAATCAACCCCAGACCTTTTAACTACTTCATTGATTACAGGTTAACAAGGGAGACGCCTTCAGAGTTAATTGCAGCCCTTAGAGTCCCTTGTCCAATTACTTTTGGTCCCTTGAAAAAGAGGAGGCTATGCATTACAGAGCTATGATTCCTAAACCCTTTCTCCGATTTGGATGTGAAAACTCTCATATTGCAGCTGGGAGTGTGCACTTTCAGCCCATATTATATATATAATTGTATTTCTGAACATGTTTTTGTAAACAGCTAAAATAACAAAACTTGTGTCACTGTCCAAATATTTCTGGACCTAACTGTATTGACGATCCCCCTCCATCTTCTCCTCTTGTAAACAATCTATAGAGATCTTATCAATCGTCACTAATGGCTGCGGAGTAAAACCATCATCTGATGGCTGATACATCGACTCCATGTATCAAATAATGTGGACGCTGCAGGTGTCCTGAACTACAAGTCCCAGCAACATCTTAGCTGAGCACATTATAGGATGATGTTCTGCACACTCCACATATAATCATTATTTCCAAGATGTCGGAGAATGAAAACATTGCAAATTTGTACAGGTTATATTTTATCAAAATCCCATCAATATTTGAGGACTGCTCTTTACCTTCATTAATTCTTCTTCACTTCCCCAAAGTCATGGATTTTGTAGTATTTTAGTCAGGTGTATGAGTGATCAATAATACCGGATGGGTGATAATCATCATCATTTTTCAGGTAAAAGGAATTAGAAACAGCTGTATATGAGGTATAAAACTGGGTGAGGAACAAACAAACTACTACAAAGGTGAGGTTGTGGAAGACAGACTCCTGTCATAGGTTATACTACAGGGCGATATCACAACACGGACTAAGGAAGGTTCAATGTGAGACCAAATATACAACTAAACAGGGGTAACACCACCACAAACAAGGGGTACACCGTGATACTTTAACAATGGAGGGCCCTCAGACTAGTGAGAGGGGTATGGACACCTCTTCCACTTACCTGCTGCTAAACCCTGCACTCCTACCCAGTCCCTATACAGGTTCCTCACCTGTCGCCGAGCAGGCACCTGAGGCCCTGAGAGATCCTACTATAGTCCTGGCTAAGGAGTGGGCAGGTAAGGGATGTTAGCCTAACCGCTGCACTAAAACAAACACACCAGGGAAGGAAGATAGACAGTGGGGAAAACACCATGACAGACTGCTGCAGTCAGCTCCAAGACTGACTGCAGCCACCACAGCAACGTCAAGAGAGGGATCCACCAGCTCCTTCCACCTCCAGGACCAGCATCCAAATGAATGAGAGAATGTTTGGCACCCTCTGCTGGTAGCAGAGGGTATATAAAGGGACTGGGAGTGGTCCCAAACCGGAAACACCTGACCAGGAGTCAGAAGCTGCTGGAAAGCAGACAGACATTAACCCTACGACTGCTAAAGGAAAGGAACACGTTTCATATTGAGAGTCAAGAATGGAAATGACTCACAAGTCCTTAATCTGTCACTAGTCTCATAATGCGGAGAGACGACTGTGACAGGTGAGACTGAGCTCAGCAACAAGACACAAGGTAGTTATAGTGCAGCAGCAAGGTCTCTCTCAGGCAGAAGGTTTCACAGCAGATTGTGGTTTCCAGATGTGCTGTTCAAGCTCTTTTTAAGAAGAATCAAAAAATGGGCAGAGTTGAGGACCGTAGACACAATGATCTTAGTGCAGCACATGAGAGACATATCATGCTCTTTTCCCTTCAGAACTGGAAGATGTCCAGCAGTGCCATCAGCTCAGAACTGGCAGCAACCATCTACTGTTTGGAGACATCTGGCCAGAAATGGTCTTCCTGGAAGAATTGTGGCCAAAAACCGGACCTTCCACATGGAAACAAGATCAAGTGACAACTCTGCTCGAAAACATATGAACTCGGGTGCAGGAAAATGGTAACAGGTACCATGGACTGAGGAGTAAAATGTGAAATATTTGGGTGTGACAGGAGGCAGTACAATAACGAGTATCTGCAGAAGTGAAGTAGGTGGAGGGTCTACCAGGTTGGGGCAGCATTTCAGCAAATGGATTTGAGGGTTTGGTAAGGTTTAATAATGACCTCAATGCTGAGAATTACAGGCAGATACTCATCGATCATGTAATTCCATCAGGAGGCGTCTGATGGGCTCCAAATTTATTCAGCAGAAGATCAACAATTCCAAACATCCAGACAATGTCTTTAATAACGAGGAGTCCTGGAGATGATGATCCATGATCCGGTCCCCACAGATCTTATCTTATCCCACCTGTCTGGGATCAGGAGACAGAAGGATCCGCACAAGTCTCATACTCAGAAGATCTGGGGTCAGGTCTCCAGTCCTGGAGGTGAAGATACGGCCCCCACCGTGCCCTGATCTCTCATTATCCAGCCTGTCTGGGATCAGGAGACAGAAGGATCCACACAAGCCTCAGAAGATCGGGGGTCAGGTCTCCAGTCCTGGAAGCGTCTGATTGGCTCCAAATTTATTCTGCAGTTGGGCAATAATCCCCAAAAATCCAGACAATGTAATTAAGAACAAGGAGTCCTGGAGGTGATGATCCACAGAGCTCTGATCTTATCATCCCACCTGTCTGGGATCACGTGACAGAAGGATCCACACAAGCCTCCTCCACAGAAGATCTGGGGCAAGCTCTCCAGTCCTGGAGGTGATGATCCGGCCTCTGCAGAGCCCTGATCTCTCATTATCCCGTCTGTCTATCTGGGATCAAGAGAGAAGGATCTGCACAAGCCTCAGAAGATCAGGGTCAGATCTCCAAGATGTTTGGAACAACCTCCTGCCGAGATCCTTCACATATTGTGCAAGTGACGAGAAGAGGGGATGAAGGCCACAGGCGGTCACTGAATGGGATATAGATTTCTCTCATGTTCATGGATTTTGCATTTTATTCTTTTAGAAAAAATAAACTATTAACACTTCTATTTTCGACAGCTTCTTACTTTGCATAAGTCTTTTCAAACCTGCCTAAAACCTTTGCACAGTATTGTATAGCATAGATAGATAGAGGGATAGCTAGAGGGATAGCTAGAGGGATAGATAGAGGGATAGATAGAGGGATAGATAGAGGGATAGATAGAGGGATAGATAGATAGAGGGATAGAGGGATAGAGGGATAGAGGGATAGAGGGATAGAGGGATAGAGGGATAGATGATAGATGATAGATGATAGATGATAGATGATAGATGATAGATGATAGAT